>NC_133414.1:139320769-139640000 GCF_049350105.2 Macaca mulatta
CCAATAAAATACATGAAATACTTTTGTAGCAGTTCATTTCGGAGAATAAAGGGCAGTTACTCTTTTTATATTTGAGTCCACAAAGAAACAATTGCAGCTATAAATATGCAGTGAACAAATACCTCTTATTCTCTTTAAGATCTATTAGCCAGAGCTAATTCCTTAATTGAATGTTGTTCTAAATTTACCACCAAAATGCACAAGGGCGATCTGTGTTGATCTGTGTTTGTCCGTTCCAGCCAACTGCATCACATCAGTTCCATCACAAGTGCAAGTTTTGCAGCGGCAGGAAGGCTGCTGGACACGACTACTTGCTGTTTTGTGGTCAACCTTTCCAATAAGACTTCAGAGAAGGTTTTTACTTAATACTGTACCTGTCAAATTCCCAGAGCTGCAAGTAAATTGAAGATACAAATTATGTTGTAAAGTGAAACATTTTGTGTTATTCTGCAGTGTGGTTGATTTAGGAAGAAAATGAACTCTGACAGCTTGATCTTTTCAGTTCAGTGGATTCTAATGGTTCAAAACAAAAGACCCGCACGGAAGCCTCTTTCCTCCATGCTCTGGCAGACACCACTGTGAACTGTTGTTCATGCTCAAACCTCGGCGGCCACTGGCTCCATGTCATGGACGCACAGAGTCCTAGGAAGAGAGAGATTGTGCTAAATGCTAATGTTTGTAAATATAAATATTAACCATACCCTGAAAGGGAAGGAGTTCTTTCACTCTCTGACGGATGTAGCTTTTAGCACCTGCCACTTTTCTCAGCATGCAGTCTAGTTTTTATAGACAGAAAAGATCACTTTTTCTAGTTTTTCTGATTTGCTGCTGTTGCCTCAGTGATATTGCTTGGGATGCAGAGGTTTGGCAAAGAAGGTTAGAGGAGCATCCCTGCATTAGCCCGTGTTCACGCTGCTGATAAAGACATACTTGAGACTGGGCAATTTACAAAAGAAAGAGTTTATTGGACTTTGCAGTTCTATGTGGCTTGGGAGGCCTCATCATCATGGGAGAAGGTGAAGGGCATGTCTCACATGGTGGCAGACAAGAGAAGAGAGCTTGCGCATGGAAACTCTTCTTTTTAAAACCCTCAGATCTTGTGAGACTTACTCACTCTCAAGAGACCAGAACAGCACGAAAGACCTGCCCCCATGATTCAGTTACTTCCCACCAGGTCCCTCCCACAACACGTGGGAATTCAAGATGAGATTTGGGTGGGGACACAGCCAAACCATATCAACCCCATTTCCTCTTCTGTTCTGTGATGACGGTGGACGGCCTCACCTTCTTTTCTTATTCTTTGTATTCAGGGGAGAACACTAAAGTAAAGTTTCCTGTAAGAGCCAGAAAATCCTAAGTTAACAAATTGAATTCTGCAATTGAGATGCAGTGGGTGGATGTAGGGCTGGGCTCTTTGGACCGAGGCTGGACCGTAAATACCTCCCAATTTGGTATTGCTTTGAGGAGCTTCCCAGCATTCGCCCTTCACCCTTTTGCTATGTGCCTTTGCCTTAGCTAAGGAAGTCTAGGCAGCTGTGCAGGATTTGATAGGTGGCAGCTTCAGCTTGGACTCTGGAAGTTCCCCACTCCCTGCTAACGCCAAGCTGGCTCCTTGCAGCTGTCCCCAGTGTCCCTTGGACTGTGGGGCCAGGAATCTGATTTGATTCTTCAAACTGAATGTTATTGCTTCACTGAAGTAAATGTGTAGCATTTACTTTATTTAAGTAAATGGCCATCTTATTGACATCTGATGCTGTAGCATATTGTGCAAAAGGTATTTTTAATTAGCTGTTAGCAGCTGAGTGCGGTGGCTCAGGCCTGTAATCCCAGCACTTCGGGAGGCTGAGGTGGACAGATTGCCTGAGCTCAGAAGCTTGAGACAAGCCTGGGCAACATGACACAACCCCATCTCTACTAAAAATAACAAAAATTAACTGGGTGTGATGGCACGCGCCTTGGTAGTCCCAGCTACTTGGGAGGCTGAGACAGGAGAATTGCTTCAACCTGGGTCGCAGAGGTTGCAGTGAGCCGAGATCGCACTGCTGCACTCCAGCCTGGGTTACCGAGGAGACTGTCTCAAAGAAAAAAAAATAGCTATTAGCCTGCAGATGATTTGGAAATGGGACCTAAAAAGCAAGCTGATTAATTGATAGATGTATTTATTTATGATATTCAGCCTAAGAATTAAGCTGGATTTAGAATAAAGTGTTTTTTTCTTATGAGATATGCTTGCAGGTAAACATAATCTGCATGTAATTCACAGGACCTTCCTTTTCAGAGCAGTATTCAAATAGCTGCGTGTCTGCCATGGACCGCGAGCTCCCAAAATACAGCGCATGATGAAGTGAGTTTCAAATACTGACAGGGACAGTAGAGAAAGGGCATGTCCTGGTCCTGGTTACCATTGATACTCTGCTTGGAGCTTGGATTTGGGGTGGCGTTTTAGCTTAAAGAAACCGTATATACCTCCAGTGAGAGAGACTTTTGATTGAAGAGGGACTGGAGGGAGCCCATGGAACGGAAAACAGGCCGGGCTTGCTGCGATAGCCCGCGTTCGTTTAGAGATGGAAAGTTGCTGGAAACTTTCAAACAGAGCACTGCTGTCACTGCCTGATGATTTTCAGAGACTGTTTGGGCCACTCTGTAGAGAGTAGGAGATTCATGTGCAAACTGGAGGGCCAGCGAGGGCTCTGGGGATAAGCTAGACCAGCGATGGCCATGTCTTTGGCCAAGGTAGCCACTGGGAAGAGGAAAACGATGAGAGATTTGGGGTGTGTTTTGGAGGCCACATGAACTTGTAAAAAGTAGATGTAAGAACTGAAGAAAAATGAACAATCAAGGAAAAGTCTTAATATTTTTGGCTTGAGCCAGAAGTGATTGGTGGAAAGTTTAAAGATAAAGAAGCAGGCTTGCAAGGTGGGAGTGTTCCTGAGCTCTGTTTTAGCCTAGTGCAGTGTTTCTCAACCTGCTTTATTATTTTTTTTTCCCCATTATGACCCTCCTAAGGAGAGGAGTAAATTAACTTCAAATTTAATTAAGAAGAGAAATTAAATGCTAAGGAATAAGAATTTGTGGGGTAGGGTGTGCTTTGGAGGACTACAAGCAGAATAATATCGAAAATGTTCTTTGCCCCCCTCCCAAGAATCAATTTCAGCCCCTTGGTGGAGATGCTTCCCCCAGTGTGGCTGTGTGGCCTGGTTCATTCTGAGGTGCCCAGGAGGTGGCCAGATGGAGAAGTTTAGCTAGCAACCAGAAATTCTGCACTGACATTCAGAAGAAAGGTAAGGCTAGAAGGTACAATTTTGGATTCAGATGATGATATTCAGGCCACCTGGGGGGCAGTGTCTCTAGGGAAGAGAAGCCAATCCAGGCTAATGCCCCAGGGCACTTTGATATCCAGGGGTTTAGCAGTGGAAGATAAGTCAGCAAAGGAGACCAAGAGCAGGAGTCAGTCATAGGAAAAAAGAAATAGAGGAGAGAGAAGACAGTGTTGGATTCCTGAGAGAGAGCGTAGAAATGAACAGAGAAGTAACCAGAGGACATGGCCACATAGAGGTCACTGCTCCTGTGGACCAGAACTGCCTCTGTGGAGTGAAGTGGCAGAGGAGGAGGCCAACCTGCTGTGCAGCACAGAGGAAGGCATGGAACGAGGTAGGCACCCTGGCTGTGGGTGCTCACTGGGTTTTCATGGCGCTCAGGATCAGACAGATGGTGACCCTGTATCGAGAGCTGTGATACCAGGAGAGTTTGTAGGTATCTGCTGTTGATTTAGGGCATGTTGGGAACACTCCGGTGGAGATGAGCAGATGGTGGGTGAAGGTGGAAATGCTGGGATGGAGGAGGTTCACAAGGGCAGTGAGTTCTAGAGGAAAGGGATGGCAGAGGAGGGGCTGGCCTGGAGAGGAGCAAGGTCAGGTGATTTGTTGTAACAGGAGAGGACAGAGGGAGGTACAGGTGTCAACCTGTGTGTAGATGGAGGTGGTGGTTGGAGGATGGAAGAAAAACCCATGTGGCTTCTGCTTTCCGACTGCAGTATGAGTTCATGTAATTAGTGAGAAGGGGTGCAGGGAATAGTCAAATATGATCTCTCTATATCTCTATGATGGCCACATTAATATTTCACCTCTCACCAATTTCCCCGCTAATGCCCACGCATGGCATACAGGCCACGTCGGAGATCCCTGCGGCTCATGCAGCCTTATTATGTAATGCCCTGGAGAGGCCTCACAAGTAGAAGAGTCTAAAATGATAGATTGCTTTAAATAACTCATGCTAAATCATCCTCCTGTGAACATTTCTCGATGGATCTTGTCTTTTAAGCTTCAACAAACCCTATTAGCCATCAGAATCCTCCAGTCTCTCAAAATAGCCCTCATCAGACTTGCTCCCACATGCTTGCGTCATGGCTGGGTGGCCACTGGAGAGGTTGGGTGGGGATGCTGGCTGTGGACATAGGAACCAGAGCCCCTGGAGAGACGACTTGTGTCTGAGCACCATTCTTAAAGCTTTCCAATGCATGGGCTGTCAGTGGCTGTATGCATCTTCTCTGTTTGACTTGGCTTAGGGATATTTGGGAGAGGGAGGGGGGATGGGCAGCATTAAGCATCCTTTTGCTGGTCCTCTTTCTTTGAATACAGTTCAGTGATACTCAGGTATCTTCCAGAACTCTCTGCTGTTTCATTGTGGAAATTCCCAGAAGACCAGGGTTCCTGTTCCTTCTCTCGCCTCCTGTGCTTTTTGTCTTTCTCACCCTCTGATTCTTTAAGACCACAAAGCAGGGACTCAGGACACTGGTGACATGGACATTTCAGGCTCTAGCTGTGGGATGCTTCAGGCAGGCAGCCTGATCTTTTTTCTATTTTGTTTAGAGGTATAGATTGTACACCTCTGCTCCAAGCTCCTTTATCAGGTCCCAGAAATCAGGGATGCAGCAAAAATTTTGAAAATCAAATTTTTCCTATATTATCCCACTTACTCTTTGGTCTCCATGAGGCCACTGTTTTTCCAGTTCCTCTGTTGCAGAATTCATGAAGGGAATTTAGAAATCACATGGTAAACATTATGGGCCATTTCCTATTGCTTACTTTACCTTCTTAGATCCTCAGAATCGTAAGATGAATGTCCCTGGTGCCAGTGAGCAACCGGTCAGTGTGCACAGAGCTGGAAAAACTAATGGACTAGATGCATCTTACTGATCACGTTGATGTGGAGGGGCCTCATCTCTCTGGTTCAGCTGGAAATGTGATTCTGACTGGGGTGGCGATGACTAAGGGATTCCTATCTCAGCTGCCTCTGTATGGAGAACTGAGCTCAACTGGTACACGCTCAGTTTCCCTTTCAGAAAAGAATGTTACTCTCAAGCGCAGCGGTGATTCACATGGCCTTTTGACTTTAAAAAATTGTCCATTTAAAAATGTAGAAGCATTTTATCCTATACAATTATCAACATTATTGGTTTCTAATAAAAAAATTTTGATAAGGCCATAGATCATTTAAAAAAACACATATATACCTTGCACACTTCATTTTGACTTCTAGTAGGTAAATATACATCCATTTCACAAAGCATGTGCATTTGTCAAGTTGCTTTTTCTTGTTTGTTTGTTTTTTTATTTGACTTAAGATGTGTCTATAGATGAGTGTTTGCCTTTGTTTTCTGTGAGCCAGTTTTCATACCTTTAAAGTTGAATAAGGGTTGGGCGTGGTGGCTCACGCTTGTAATCCCAGCACTTTGGGAGGCGGAGGCAGGTGGATCACCTGAAGTCAGGAGTTCGAGACCAGCCTGACCAATTATTAGCCGGGTGTGGTGGTGGGCGCCTGTAATCCCTGCTACTGGGGAGGCTGAGGCAGGAGAATCACTTGAACCCAGGACACGGAGGTTGCAGTAATCCAAGATGGCACCATGGCACTCCAGCCTGGGTGACAGAGCGAGACTCCATCTCAAAAAAAGAGCTGAAGACAATAGATTAAACAATTTGAACGCTTTTTAGATTTAGTGAGTCTTTAAATGGTCTCTCACCCATCTATGACTTGCCAGCACTTTTTCAAGTGAATCATCTTTTTAATCTTTTCAAATCTTTAGAATTCATTTTCATGTAAAAGTCAACTTTCTTTTCATAGCCCTATTTTATCCTTTTATATAATATTTCATTAAGTAATACAGTTATATTAACAGGTTTATTTGGTATAAAGCAGGTATGGAGCACACACACAGCTGTGTACACTCATTAATCCATGTGCACACGTGTCCCTCTTGGCTGTAGATGCCACATGATCACATCACTAGGGGAGCTATCAAATGGAACCTCATGCTGTTAGGCAGATTTTTAAACACTCTGTTAGAGTAAAAAAGTATATTCTCACTGGCCAGTGTCCAGTGTAAGTGAATTTGCCCATGGGTGTCCCTTGAGTCACTGCAGTTACCTTTTAAAAAGAAAGAGACAGAAATTCCACTGTGTAGATCTTTCCCCAGCCAAGAGACCATTAGCATGTGGTACAGTAAGGCAACCACTCATTAACTGTTTGTTTACCTGGCAAAGAGGGCAGGTTGGTGAGCTCCCAAGTCCTCAGAAAATGAGACTAAGTTGTATTAAGATCTGAGGGGTAAAGAATAAAGCAAGCAGAACTAGAATTCACTGGACCAGGAGGTTTTGTTCTCCCTTTTCCAGCTAATTTCTCTCATCCGATCTGAGAGAGAATTAACCAAGGGCGAGGGAGTTGCAGGTAGCTGAATTCAGGAAGTCACCAAAGGAGGCTGATTTAACTCAAAAGACATATTTTCTTCCCAGAGCCCAGGCTATTGAGCCAGAGTACCTGATCACCCAGTGAAGCACCACCCAGGCTGTGAGGCTGGCCACACACAGGGAGGCAAAGAGAGAAGGAGAGAGGAGCTTAACTTTGTTTTTCTTCAAAAAGATGTGTTGTTTCTTGGCAAAATGTAATCACCATCGTTAGCAAACCCATGAGATGCTCTCAGCAATGTTTATCAAATAGAAAGAGCTTCCTTCTGTATGACAAGCAGGGGATCAGAGTGACAGTGTTTAGATCTGTTACTTACAAGATGATGGGGACAAAAATTAGTAACTGTGCAGGCTGACTCCTGAAGTCTTCATCGCCAGAAATGCCAGCATGATGTTCAGGCCCTAAGGTGCCCAGCACATCCCCATGAGAGATAGGCAGTGCCATGAACAGTCTGGATTTTCCAGAAATACTTGATTTGGTGATTGACAAATTCTGTTGTTCCTGCTTTATAGTTAATTAATAATTTTCCAATGTAGCGTTTCCTATAGTAATGTGAATCCACACACATGGCTTTTTCACAATAAAATAGCATTCGTGGTGCTTTAAAACAGCTGGAAATGCCCCCAAATTATTAGACTTGTAGGTGGATTTCTCACAAATTATTATTAAAGATAATGAAAATCAAACTCAAAGCATTTCATACTTACTGTGTCTTTAGTGTAGGCCACACTTTACAAGTATCATTTTAAGAAATCCTTATAAGAGGGCAGGTCATGTGATCCTTATTTTTCAGGTAAGGAAGCTGAAGGCAATACTGATTTAGTGTCCCACGCAAGGTCATGTGGCTAATAAGTCAGAGAAGAACCAGCTTTGCTTGACTCCAAAGTCCGTGTTCTGTATGTCAAATCTCCAGTTATTATTATTATTATTATTATTATTATTATTATTTACCTCCATTGTATTTTCTTTAACCTTTTTTGGATGATTAGGGGAAAAGACAAAGGCATGAGGTCATCCAATAAGGTAATCTCTTGGACAAACATTTTCCTCCACTCGTTTTGACGTAGAACTTCTATACCAATTGTAACCCTCTGCCAGTTGAGTAAATATTTGGGTATAAATATAAAGCTGAAATTCAAACAAAGAAACATGTTACTGTTTTCTACAGGGCCGGTCCTCACCTTTTCACAATCCACTTTGGAAAACCAGCACAGAACAAAGGCCCCTCCCAGCCTAGTGTATTCAGACCTCACTGCTTTGCCTGGGCCACAGCTCTGTTGGGAAAAGGCGGCAGTTCAGCTCCTGAGGCTGGTGCCTTCGGCAAGAATGGGAGAGCCTGGTAATTTATAAAGGATTATCACATGCAAAGGCAATACTTGTTTTATTCCACCATCTCTCATTCTTTCAAAGCGGTGGCTTTTTCCTAGTATTGCCACGTAATAGAGTTCGAGAAAATTGAGGCACGTGTCATGCTTTGAGAATGCATATATTCATTTTTTAAAGACATTTTTGTGGTTTAAAAATTTTATTTCATATATTTTTATGTTGTAAAAAGGGGAAGCCTTTGTTCTTTGAGTAAAATGCCCTGGTAGTGAACATTTTTTAAGGTTTTTTTTATTTTTTACACAGACATACCATGCCCTACATTTCACACAGCATCACGCTTACCCATTCACATACCTTGCAGTCAGAAAGCTCTCAGGCACTTGCAAAACTGAAGGCCAGAATGACGGGAGCTCATTCATCCTTGACAACTGCTAGGGACAAAGTTGGCAATTTGTTCATTGTTCTTGCAAGCACTTAGCCTCTCGCCGAGCACTTTAACATCAGAGAATTCTGGGCATAGATCAGAAATCAGTGGCTGCAGAGGCAAGCTATGTGCAGGTAAGTTAAGGGCTTACAATAGAAATGCAAAATGCCATCATTCTTCACCGTGTTCTGAGAGGTTTCATACTGCTGTCGACACCTGTGCTGGTGTAGAATTGCAGATCTCTTTCTGTCCTTTTTTTTCCTCCAAGCTAAGGAACATCAGAATAGTTTCAACTTTACCTTTGGTAAAATAGTGCAAAGGAAGTAAAGATCACTTCAGCCCATGGTCCGTATTTTATTCCTTGAGTTAGCAAATCACCAACAGTATTTAGTTTAGTGAGTTACTCCTTTGGAATTTACAGTAAAGCCATATTTAATATATTTCCATTTAGCAAGTATTTGTTTTAAATAACAGCCTTGGCTTCCATGTTTGGTTTGTGAGGGAGATTTTGCTTCTGTGTTTCCAATGTGGCTGGAAGTGGAGGCTCCAGGGCTTTGCCTCACTCATACAGTTTTATTTTTAAATTGAAAGTGGATTTGTTTAACATTCTCCAAGAAGCAAACTCATAAAACTCTGACTTTCCTAAAATGCATTGCCAAAATCGTAATTGGTAGAAAGTTAGCAAGAAAGAAGGATTAGCTCATTGAGCCGTGGCATAGCAAATTGTAATGGGCTCAAGTAGTTTTGTGGCTTGTTGAGAAAATGATACAGAGTTTAGGAAGCATAAGGACACAGCAGTGACACAGCAGAGCCTCACAAACACTGCCTTTGCCGGGATAATTGAGAATGGGACCATTCTTGACCTTCGTGGAAGAACGCAGAAGGACGTTTCACTCCAGGAGGCGTCAGTAGGGAAGAGTGTTTCATTGTTTTCCAGGAATCTTTTGTCCCTGGGAGTGGGTCACAGGTGCTGCACACACACTTGGTGTCTCTGAAGGAGCCCTCATCACACATTAGAGATGGGGTTCCTCCTCGCCTCAGGACCCTGTGCCTCACTGGCATTGCTGCACGGGGACCCCAGGGGCTTGTGGCAGTCAGAAGTCAGCAGAAGACTTGCAGGGCTGATCCGTGCACATGGACTCCGATCTCACATCAAGAGCCAGGTGCCTTTTGACCGGGATGATTTTAGAAATGGTGGGAGCAGGGCAGTTATCAATTCAGATGAGTAGATGCTGACTTAGCTCCGTACAGCTCCCTGGCACCTCCCGTGGTAGGGGGATGCAGGGATTAGGAGAACACTGGCCTCCCTGTAGATCAGTGGTGTTGCATCACTACTGGGATTAGGCTGGCGTGTCCAATCTTTTGGCTTCACGTTGGAAGAATTGTCTTGGGCCACACAATAAACAAATACACCAATACTAACAATAGCTGGTCAACTAATAAAAAGATCTGTGCATGAATCTCATGTTTTAAGAGTTTACGAATTTGTGTTGGGCTGCATTCAAAGCCATCCTGGGCTACATGTGGCCTGTGGGTTGCGGGTTGGACAAGCTTAGATTCGAGGACAGAAGAACTTGCAGCTTTCAGCTTGGTTGGTTGCTTGGGTAAGGGTGCGCTCTTGTGTTCTCTCTCTCTCTCTCTCTCTCTTTCTGTCTCTCCATCTTCCTCTCTCTCTCTCTCTCTCTCCGTCTTCCTCTCTCTCTCTCTCTCTCTCTCTCTCATATCTCACTCTGAAAGAAGTCCTGTTGGGGGAGTCCCAGATGCTAAACCATTGGCCTGGGGGAGAAACGTGTGCTGAATGGAAAAGAGGATGAAGGCACAGACTCATTGACTTGCATGTCTCCGAGGTCCTGTGATGTGGCCAGGCAGCCTGCAGCTCACCTGAGAGACGCAGCCAGGATTTCCTCTTGCTTTAGAAGTCAGGCAGCCTGCTTGGAGCAGGCTTGTTCTCAGATTCATTGACACTTCTGCCCATCAGGGTGATCTGCAGGAAAGCAAAGTGGTTAGAATTCTGTTGCAAAGATTAATTTTAAAAGGTCCGTGAACACCCACAAGGGGGTCACCAGGGCAAAGCCACGGCACACACCTGCCTCTCCGTTTAGCGCACACTTGTCCAGGCGCTCTGCCTGCTTTTACCTGCTTTGCCTCTTGGTTCGGTAACAAGCATTCAGTTGACTACATATTCTCCTCCCTCAGTTTCTTCCAAAGTCTTTGTGAGACCTGAGAGCAAGCTCTGCTGTGGTGACATCCAGTTGTCATTTCTTAGTGGCAGCCTTTATTTTTCAAGACGTGAAGAAGGATAGGCGGTCTCTGCAGAGTGGTGGTGGGAACTGCCAGAGGGGCAGCAGAGTCACACGTGGATCCTACCAACTGTGTTTCCATCCTCTTTTCTCCTACCACAGAAGAACAAATAAACGTAGAGCTCACAGGGAAAGGTCTCCGCACCAGGGCTGCCTGTCCTGAGAGTGTAGAATGTGCTGGGAGAGCAGGGCATTCTTTGGAGCCTGTTTGGTGGCAACAAGGGGTGTTACATGGTCTGTGACCAGCTGCCGCACCTCCTGCTTTGCTCTGGAAGGCCTTGAAGGCTGGTTGGAAGTTCTGCTCAGCTGCCTTGAATAATGAACCATCAATTCTGTTTCCCAGCTGTGCTTCCACACGCTCACTCTTGGATGGGACTGCTGGGTTCCTTGTCTGCCACAGGCGGCAATTGTTGGAAGTAGCAGGTCAGAATTGGGAACAGAGGCCTGGACTGCATAGCCAGGCAAGTGAGTGAAGTTGGAGCAAACCCTTGAACAGGGACTAGGCCCACCTTTGCAGTCTTGTTACCATAGAGGTTACCGAAGCTTCCAGAAGGCACACTGTCTGATCCAACTCACAGGCCAGGGGAACACTGAATAGTTTCCTTCTGATACATTACATTCATTAGTTATAGAAGGAATAGAGCCATCCTATATCTTCTGAAAAATGAAGGAGTGAAAAGAGCACATGTAATCCTATTACGGTTGCAACTCTTCCCGGTTTGGTTTTCTGTAGATCTATTTACATGCATACTTTACTCTTTCATAATCATGGTGTAATATCATCTGTGTATTGCACTATTTTACTTACCATTCTATCACAAGAATTTTTGCATGTTACTCCAGAATTTTCATTGCCAACTTTCTTATTGGCTGCGTAAGAGTCTATCCAGTGGGTATACCTTGACTTGTCAGCATACTCTATCATTTTTGTACATTTAGGTTGCTCTCAAGTTGTATCTATTATACATAACATTGTAGTGAGTGTCTCCATGCATATGGTTTCTATATTTTGGATTATTTCCTAGGACACATTCCCAGAAGTCGGATTACTGGGGCTCGATACACATTGTCAAATTGCTTTCCAAAAGGATTTTACTCATTTTATTGCACTCCCGCCAGAATTCAATATTATCTTTTAAAAAAAATTGTTACTGTCATAGCAAAATGTTTTATGTTTACTAAATTTTCATTTCTTCAGTTAGCAAGATAAAACAGTTCCCATCCATTTTCTTTCCAAATGTAGTTTCTGTTTTTTGTAAACTATTCACATCCTTTGCTCATTAGTTTTTTCTTAAGAATCTTCTTAAACATTGTTATACCATGCTCATAGTAACCTATTTCATATTTCCACAGTTATTTTTTCTGTGGTGGTGTTTGCCCATCTCGTTTGGTTAGGTTTGTAAAACTTTGTTTTTATTATTTTACATACAAATACTTATCTTTCCATCTTTTTAAATGATTTCTCCATAATAGCATCCTCCCTCTATAAATTTGATATCCTATTTTAGATTTTATTATTTTATGTTAAACTTTTGGTTTATCTAGAATTTGATGCTTTGTATTAAATGTATATAAGTTGATTTTTTAAATTGCAACTAGCTATTACAGCACCATTTGTTAAATAATTCTTTATGGTTTAAAAGTGGTTCTTTCAATTAAGGTTTTCACATAATGTTAGGGGTAATTTCTGGGCAATTTGTTGCTTCAATAATAACATGTTTGGCCAAGCACAGTGGCTGATGCCTGTAATCCCAACACTTTGGAAAGCCAGAGTGGGAGGATCACTTGAGGGCAGGATTTCGAAGTTACAGTGAGCTATTATCATGTCACTGCACTCCAGCCGGGGTGACAAAGTGAGACCCTGTCTCTAAATAACAATGATCATCATCATCACCTTTTATTCTTGGGTTAGTACCACATTGTTTTAATTACCAGTTCTTTATCGTGTGTTTTAGATATTTGGCATCGGCCAGGTGCGGTTGCTCACGCTTGTAATCCCAGCACTTTGGGAGGCTGAGACAGGTGGATTGCTTGAGCCTAAAAGTTCAAAACTAGTCTGGGCATAGCGAGACCTTGTCTCTACAAAAAAAATTTAAAAATTAGCTGAGTGAGGTGGTGTGCCCCCTGTAATCCCAGCTACTCTGGAGGGTGAGGCAGGAGGATTGCTTGAGCCCAGGAGGTCGAGGCTGCAGTGAGTCGTGATCATGCCACTGCACTCCAGCCTGGATGACAGAGTGAGAACCTGTCTCAAAATAAATAATAAATCAATATCCAGCAGCCCATTGCTCTTTTACTATTCATTTTCTGATTTTTCTTCTGTAGTTTAACCTATTGTTCTACCAAATGTAATTTAAAATCATGCCGTGAAATCCAGCAAAAATAGTTTTTTATTTTAATTTTGATTAGATTTGCATTAGAGCTCAGTATTAAAACAGGCACACCTTTTGGTGCCAGATTTCATACTCAACATAATTTGTTCCTTTTGTGCAAAGGAAATTATGTTTATTATGAAAAACAGTGAAAGATGAGAAGTAAATGACTCATCCTCCATAAATGGCCATTGCTGACTGTTTCATATAGAACTTTCTGGTCTGTGCCTATATCTTCTCTCTCCAGGCTTTGGCAGTGGGGCTGATACTTCGCAGTCTGTTCCAGTACCATTGCACCTTCACTCTGGAGGTGGGAGCGGGACTCTGTGCTGAGGACCCTAGATGCACTTCTGTCCCATTAGCAGGGAGCCAGGTCCAGAGGGTGAGGCATGCAGGGAGTGGTCATATGGAAGTTGCAGTCAGACCACCAAGGTCATGCCATCTTCTGGGCACTGGTGGTCCTTATGGAGCTGCTGCTGGCCAGCGGGAAGATTTGGAGGATTTGAGGATACTCTTCAGAATGTGCTTCCACAGTCCAACCCTCCTGCTTGATGACCTGTTATCTGTGAGATGGTGGCTTTGTCTCAGGAATCACCTAAAAGACCTCTATCTGGGCTCCGTGAAACTACCTAAGCAGTTCAGTCTTTCAGTGAACTGATCTGATATCACTGGGCTCTCACGAGCCTGAGGCTGGCTCCCCACTTTCAAATCATCCTCAAAAGGCAGGGCAAGTGTTTTCCTCTGGTTGGTGATGGTGTCCTAGCATGCCCTTTTTCCAGCTGGCTTCTGACTGGGCTCAGCCCGACGCGCCTACTGCAATCCCCCTTTCCTGTGTTGCCCTCGGATAACTCCATGTGTAGGCCTGAATCGTTTTCATTTCCAGGAAAAGTAAATGATGCATATCTTACTTTCCATCTGTGGTCATTTTTTTTCTGCTTGAGAAACACCTGGGTCTGCTGGTTTTGAATTCTCTTTTTGTTTGTCTGAAAAAGAAATTTATTTTATTTCAAAAATTCAATATCAAAGGATAATTCAGATTTAGAATTTGAGGCTAGCAGTTGATTTCTTTCAGCACTTCAAAGATAATTATTCCACCATCTTTTAGCTTTCATTGTTTCTGTGGAAGATAACATATCTTTTTCTCCAGTGGAGATTTAATCTCAGTGCTTTTTCATCTTTGTTTTTAAACTTTTTATTATCAAAGCTTTCATACATGTACAGAAGTAGAATAGTATATACTATTACTATTCTAGTATATAGTATATACTACAGCCCTGTTATAACCATCGTTCACCTTTACCACTGTCAACCATAGCTAAGGTTCTTAGATTTATCATCCCAACTCTTTCTCACCATTATTTTGAAGCAAATCTTAGGCATTATATCATGTCATTCATAAATATTTCAGTTGTATCTCTTAAAAATCAGAACTTTTTAACACCTCTATATTATTACTCCTTAAAAAATATTGTTTTATATATAGTTCCTATAGTTGTGCAATTTAGTATCTAAACAAGGTAAAACTATTGCCTTTGGTTGTTATATCTAGTAAGTTTCTGATAATCTTTAGGTTGACATTCCTACTTTTTTTTTTTTTAAGTACATGGTCTCACTCTGTTGTCCAGGCTGCAGTGCAGTGATGTGATCATAGCTCACTGCAGCCTCAGACTCTTGGGCTCAAGCAATCCTCCTGCCTCAGCCTCCTGAGTAGCGAGGACTATAGGTGTGCACCACCATACCCAGCTAATTTTTAATTTTTTTGTATAGATGCAGTCTCACCATGTTGGCCAGGCTGGTCTTGAACTCCTGGCTTCATGTGATCCTCCCACCTTGGCCTTCCAAAATGCTAGGATTACAGGCATGAGTCACTGCACCAGGCTTTCCATTTTTTTTTTGCCTTACAATTTATATTGCAATGTTTGCTCAAGTTCTGTAGGAAATTCCACATTCTGAATTTTGCAGATTGAATCCACATGGTGTTATTTAACATGTTCCTCTGTCGCCTTTATTTATGTAAACTGATAGATCTACCGACTTAATGAGATTCAGGTTTTGTTTGTTTGTTATTTTTTAACAAGAATACCTGGTAAGTGGTGTGGTGTTCTTCCCATCATGTTTTTCTGTCTCTCTTATAACATGAAGGTTGATTAGTGGCATCAAGTGCTGCCAGCATTTATCCAGATTCCTTCAATATACAGTAGTTTTTCACCTAATTGTTATGACAACCAATGATGATCATTGACTAGACCCATTATTTTTCCTTTGGAGTTAAAAAAAATTATTACTCTAATTATGTTATTCAGTCTGTTTTCATTAGCCAGAATTCTTTCACAAGATAGAAACTTTTTTCATAAAATAGATGGTACCCTGAGAGCGTTTCTTAAAGGAAAGGAAGGATAAATGCTTGTCTCTTTCATTTTAATTATCTATTTGCTAAATAGTGAATTGGTTCCCTGGCATCCTCCAAGGATGACCAGTAATTTTTTTTCTTTAATGTCTTCATGAATTGTCATGTGTCTCAGTCCATCGTAGTTATGATTCTTTTTGCTGAACAAATTCTTCCATCTTGGTCCACTGGGGGTCTTTTCAGGTGGATTCCTGGGTCCTTACCGCCCTGCTCAAGTAGTCTTTGATAATGGTTTTCTTTTTGATGTGACAAAATATCTCAGGCTGGTCTTTTACATTTTCCATTCCAAACCTGGAATGAGCCAAGAAAATATAGTTGCTTTTAGTGGGAAGTGGTATTTAGAGATCATAATCTGGACAACGAGGGTGCTCACTGCAACTGAGTTAGTCGTTTTTTCCAAGCCTTTTAGTGGGCAGAGCTAGGAAATACATTTTCTTTTTTTAAATTCTCTTTTCCCTGCACCAGCATGTAAAGTAAGGAAATACATTTTCAGTAGGAAAAAAAATCAACATGAATTCATACTGATATTTCCATTTCCAATTTAGGATTATGGATATTTTAGTTATATTCTTTGATTTTATATGTGTAATTTGCTTCTTACACTGAAAATTTGGTCCCTAATGATACCAACATGATGTCTTGTTGCTTTGTCTGTATATATAAAATATATAATAATTTGTAATATACAGCATAATATAGAATACATAGTATATAATATACAATATATATTTCACACACACACACACGCACACACATGTAAAATAGTTTGAGAATAACAATACCAATTGTTACTTGAAAAGTTTGTTTTCTCCTTAGAATATATCCTGCAGAGATACACAATCAAGTCATTATGTTTCTCAGGCACTTGAGATGAATCCTTGCATGTAGCTAAACTCATCAATTTGATATTAGGATAATTTTATTTTGTTTTTGATTTTTAGTGATTGCACTTTTTCATTTAGAATAATGTGCCTCAAGTATACTAAGCAAGTGTTTTCATAGTATTTTCACTTCTGCCCCTACCTTTCCCTACAGGAAACCATTTTTATTCATTTGTTGTTTATACATTGTAAATTAACTTTTAATATCAGTAAATACACACACACCCTGCCCACACACACACACACGTGTGCACACACACACTTGTATTCCTATCCCTTTCTTATTAAATGGTAACGTCGATACTGCTTTTTTCATTTAACTTTGTATTCTGGAGATTGGTATGTTGTAGTATATAGAGATATTTCTCATTACTTTTTACCACTGTGCAGATTCCATTGCATGCATATTCATATTTTCTTGCACCAGTCCTCTAATAATGGGTGTTTGATTGTTTTTCATCTTTTACTGTTACAGGTGGTGCTTCATTTATAGCCTCATGCACACATCTGTACATGGTTGTGCCAGTGTGTCTTCATGATAGATTCTTTGCAGTGGGTTGATGTAATTAGAAGGCAAATGCGTATGACAATTTTGGTAAATAATACTCAATGGAATGCCATAGGGTTATTGAATTGTAACATCTCACCAGAAATAAACGAGCCTGGTTATTTCTCCACAACCTTTCCAATATATTATGTTACCAGACTTTTGTACCTTTGAAAATTTATCAAGTGAGAAATGGCATCTGAGTGCAGTTTTATAGATCTCAGTGTGTGTTTTTGGTTTCTTTACTGCTTAGAGTTTATAATATTTCGGAAAATTCTCAGCCAGTATCTCGGTTATCGTTACTTCTACCTCATTCCCTTTCTCTTCTTCTTCTGGAACTCGATTACAGATTTGTTAGACCTTATCCCCACATCACATACATGTCTTATGCTTTTTTTTTTTTATAAAACTTTATTTTTCATTCATTTTCTCTCTCTATTTTATTCTAGCTATATATTTCTGATACATTTTTTTACGTTTGTGTTTCTTCTGTCATATAATCTGCTGGTGAATTCATGCATTTTTGTTCTTGGTTTCTGTTATGGAATTTTCATTTGGTTATTTCTGCTAATTGGAAACTAAAATTCCCTATTCAGTCTTCTGGTCCCTCAGAGACTCTTGGTGGTTCTGTTTCTGTGGATCTGTTTCTGTTGAGTTTTTTGGGAAGAAGTCAGTCTTGTTTTATGATCACATCCTGGTTTCTGGTGTGCCTAGATTTTCCTGAAATGAATGCTATAGATCATATGTAAAAAAATATACAGAATTAATTGAAGGTACGATGATGTTATCTTACTCCAGATAGCATTTATTTTTTTCCTCATTTCCTGTGTTTTTATGTTGTGTATATTTGTTTAATACCATGCAACTCCTTTTCTGTGATATTCAAAATGAAGGTCATGATAGTTTGGAGTGGAAAGCAGTTTTGTATTGTGTTTTTAAAACTTTTTATTTTCCAGCAATTATAGATGTCCCCAGTTATGAGAAATAATACAAAGAGATCCTGTAGAGCCTTCTCTCAATTTTCTCTAGTGGTAACATCTGGCATAACTGTGATATATCACAACCAAGAAATTGTGTTACTCTTTTAAAGGCAAAGCCACTTTTCTTCTCCTCACCCTACCCAGTTTCTGACAACCACTAATGCCTTCTTTATCTCCATAATTTTTCACTGTAAGAATGTTACGTAAATGGGATCATACGGTAGGTAACCTTTTGAGACTGGCTTCTTTTCCACTCAGCATAATTCCCTTGAGGTCCATCCAAGTTGTTGTATGTAGCAATCGTTTGTTCCTTTTAGTGCTGAGTAGTATCCCATAATATGGATGTAGCATAATTATTTTCAACCATACAAGGGCATTTGGGTTGTTTCTAGTTTTGGGTTATTTTAAATAAAGCTGCTTTGAACATTTGTGTGCAGTTTTTTGTATGTGCACAAAAGTTTTTATTTCTCCGAGTTAAATGCCCAGGAGTGCAGTTGCTGGATCCTATGGTAATTGCATGTTTAGTTTTGTAAACGTCTGGGAGGCAGGACTTTAAGGTTGCTGGGGCCTCAGGGATGCATAGGACAGCTGGGACTTTGCATCCTCGACTACTTCAGCTGAAGACACATTCTAGAGTCTGTGTACTGTGACTTAGGTTGAGATTGGGAAGACATTGCTTGTTCTCACTTCCAGCCCTCTCACTTCAGTCAAGACTTTTGCTTACAAAGCGCAGCACATAGGCTCACAGTGCTTAAGCAGCACATGGATTTATTGGAAGGCAAATGCATATGACAATTTTGGTAAATAATAATTATGTTGTGTATATTTGTTTAATACCGTGAAACTCCTTTTCTGTGATATTCAGAATGAAGGTCATGGTAGTTTTGAGTGGAAAACAGTTTTGTATTGTGTTTTTAGAGCTTTTTATTTTCCAGCAATTGTAGATGTCTTAGGCTTTACTGGATTTACTTGGATTTACTGGACGGACCATTCGATACTCACTGTGCACATGTGAGGCAAGTGGTATCGAATTTTACCTGGTAGCAGGTGCCAGCTTCCTTCCTGCGTGCCCTGTCCCCTTTATCCTGAAAGCAGGCAGAGAATATGGCCACTTGGCATTCTCAGGCTCAGTCCCCACAACCCATCCCCGACAGAGATTTACACCAGTCCCTTAATTTGAGTTCCAGACGTCCTAAGACAGAACTCTGAATGTCCCTTTGGGTCCTATGTCTAGTTCTGTCCCTGGTGGCCAGTGCCAGAGTCTTACAGCACAGCCTCATGTGTTGAGAGTGCCAGCGCTGGGGCAGTTGTCATAGACAGTAGCGCCCTGTCGGGTCAGTTCTGTGTGAGAACCTGAGAGGGAAGGAGAGTTGCTTACGGTAAGACAGGAGCTCTCATCAGCAGCTGAGCTTGCATCCCCAGGCATTTGCCTCCTTCCTTTGGTTTTGCTGATTTCTCTTCCTCGTAGGGAGACAGAGCTCAGCCTCTCTGCTCTCCTGTCGCACTAGCTGTGTACTGTTTATTATAGCCTAGATAGAGAGAACAGAGAGACACATAGCATTTCTGGTGACAGGGCACATCCAGTGAAATGCAGCCATAAATCATCCTTTAAACAAGGGTGGGATTGGGTAGGAAGACCTGTGTGAGGAAAAAGGGTCTCTCTGGGCCCCCTCCCTCCTTCACAGAGCACCTCCTGACCCAGGGTCGCAAGCCAGGTTCTGTGCCACGCACCACTCCAGAGCGGCTATCTGTGGCTTGACAAGGATGCACAGAGCAGCCCATCTTTGGGAAGTCTGTGTGTCCAAAGTGCCTCTGGATATATTTCATGGACCTGCCTGAACTGAGTCACAGTTAGCCTCTGACAATATTTCTAATAGACCACTCTGTTGTTGGACTGTTTTCACCATTTGCATTTCCAATATGACCACTCCAGGTCTCTGCATTAATTTTTCTTTTTAAATCTTCTGTTTTAATGTTTTCTGTGGGGGTGGTCCACGTCTATCTGGAAATACCCATCCAGACACTGTGGGTTCTGTGCCAACGCCAGGGAAGGAAGCTCAGGGTTCTGTCCTGGGCCCTAGGACCTTAGTGACTCAGGCAGCCCTACTACTGGTTGGGAGCCCTCTCCACTGGCCATCTCTGCTGCAAAGCTCTTTTCTCTTGCTTCATAAGAACTGGAAGTGTGAAACGGTACAAGGGGGCCTTTCTGAGTGTTTACAAGGGAGATGGGCCATCAGTGTTTGTCACTGGAGCTTCAGAGCAGCATGCCTAGGAAAAGGGCAAACAGGGGCCTTGGGGCTGTGGAGTCATGCTGGGGAGATGAAAAAAAGACAGCTGGTAACTGACAAATTGCAGGTGTGATCATTATTATCTGTGACTCCCTGTTTCTCAGATGCATTGTTGCTTACATCGTTGTACGCTTTTGCATTCCTGCTGATTGATTCAAGGTGCAGCGTGCCTGCTTGTCAGGTATGCTGTTGATCACATTATTTAACAAGAAATAAAGTCATTCCCGCAGCTCCACCTGCAGTGATGGGCTTTACGTTTTGTGCTTCCCGAGGAAAACCTGCCGATGATGTGAAGTGACATTCAACCCGCTGAGAGCTGATACTGGCAGACAAATTTCATGTCCTGTCTCCTGGTCACCAGGTTGCTGCCTCCGAGTTGTTAGGGATATTAAAAACAGGGGTGGGAAGTCCGCACTTGACAGGTTCAATTTGTAATGTGAAAGGTGCTGAGAAACAAAGCAAGGACCCAGGCAGCTTCCTGCCAATGCTGCTGGCCCCACACTCACAAGGCAAAGAGAAAGGGGATCTATCTGCTAATAGTATGAGTGCGGGAGAGGAAGGGGCTCTTGTAGGATGCCCTGGAGGACTCTTGTAGGACTCTGCTGTTAGCCAGGGGCCACAAAGCGTCCGGGACATTGAGCTCCTGTGCATGCTCCTGTGGCCTTGTGTCACCTGAAGAAGCACAGAAGTGGCGGGAATATCCTTTTCATAGGGGATGGGATGCTGCAACTGATGTCCAATCTGTTATCTCAAAGAGACCTTAGCACAAGTGGGAAAGGAAAAAATTGCCCCACCATGGAGAGAACACAAGTGGGCTGAGTGTAGCTGCCTCTCCTTACCTGTGGCTGGTGCCATGAAGGAGCACTGCTGTCATTGTCTGGACACCGCTGGGCCAGCACCAGGTTTTGTGTGTCACTTACATTCTCCCTTGGTGCGTGCATCCCAGACTGGTTTCCTGGTCCCTTCCCAGCAAGCACTGTGATGGCTTTGCCATTGAGGTGGATGGAGGTCCTTGACCAAAGCATGCTTCTCCCCCACCCCATCCCATCCCCACATTGGCAGCTCATCCTCTTGCACCTGCTGTGAAAGGGATGAGTCTGGGGACATGGGATGAGGGCGACTTTCCTGCCCTGTGAACAGAAGATCAACCCCTCTGAAGCCAGGCAGCAGATTCTGTGGCTGGATCACCCTTAGATACAGCACAGGGCCTAGGGTGTTGGTGGCACCCACTACATATTTGTGGAATGCTTGAGGAAATCAAAAAGAAACCAACACGAAAGAAAAGACTCTTCACTGTTAAAAGCCTGATGAGAACAGACAGGATGTGGCCTCTGCCAGAACCACCACCCACTTCCCCACCCAACTCTCTGCCTCCAGTATGCCCTGAGAACCTGCCTAGTCATCTGGTCTGCTTCCGTCATGCAGGCTACTGAGGTCCTTCACTCCTCAGGTAGAGCCACCCGGAACACACCGCGGACATGCAGCATGAGGAAGCCAGTGTGTGCTCGCCCACATCACCCTCCAGGGCAAGTGTGGGTGGCCACCTCTCTCAGCCCACCTGGCCCCTCAACTCAACTTGTTACTGACGCCCTCTCTTGTATCCTCATGGTCCTTGGGGTGTCCAGTTTAAGGCCTGTCTCAGATATAATTCAATAGAACAGATTTTAGTTACAAGTTGAACTTCCTTTTTTCCCAGAGACCATTATTTGCACTAAATATGGTTTTTTTGTTTGTGTGTTTTGTTTGTTGTTGTTGTTGTTTGAGATGGAATCTCACTCTTGTTGCCCAGCCTGGAGTGCAATGGTGCGATCTCGGCTCACTGCAGCCTCCGCCTCCCGGGTTCAAGCAATTCTCCTGCCTCAGCCTCCCCAGTAGCTGGGATTACAGGCATGCACCACCACACCCGGCTGATTTTTGTATTTTTAGTAGAGATGGGGTTTCGCCATGATGGCCAGGCTGGTCTCGAACTCCTGACCTCAGGTGATCCACCCACCTTGGCCTCCCAAAGTGCTGGGACTACAAATGTGAGCCACTGCGCCTGGCCAAATGTAGTGTTTTATGTGAGCTGTCCTATTCTTTTGTTTTGTTTTTTTTTTTTAAGACAGAGTCTTGCTGTATCACCCAGGCTGGAGTGTGATGGTGCAATCTTGGATCACTGCGATCTCCGCCTCCCTGGTTCAAGTGATTCTCCTGCCTCAGCCTCCCGAGTAGCTGGGACTACAGGCATACGCCACCACACCTGACTAATTTTTGTACTTTTTAGTAGAGACAGGGTTTCGCCATGTTGACCGGGCTGGTTTCAAACTCTTGACCTCAGGTGATGCCACCCACCTCAGTCTCCTAAAGTGTTAGAATTATAGGCACGAGCCACCGCACCCAGGCAAGTTGTCCTATTCTTAAATAAGGATAGCACATACAGAATTATTATGGGGATTTTGGTGTAACCCCAGGGCTTTGAGAGGCCTAGGTGGGAGGATCGCTTGATGCTGGGAATTTAAGTTTTCAGCCTGGGCAACAGAGTGAGACCCCTTATGTGAGTCCGTTTTGTGTTGCTCTAGAGGAATACCTGAGGCTGGGTAATTTAGAAACGAGGTTTATTTGGCCCATAGTTCTTCAGGCTGTACAAGCATGGTACCAGCATCTGCTCAGCTCTCAGAGGCCTTAGGAAGCTTTTACTCCTGGCAGAAGGCAGAGGGGGAGCAGACATGTCACATGGCATGAGCAGGAGTAAGAGAGAGAGAGGAGGTGCCAGGCTCCCTTGAACAGCCAGCTCTCATGTGAACTATCGAAGCAGACCTCACTCATTACCATGGGGCGGGCACCAAGTTGTTCATAAGGGATCTACTCCCATGACCGAAACACCTCCCACTACGCCCCATCTCCAGCACTGGGGGTTGCATTTCAGCGTGAGATATGGAGGGGACAGACATCCAAACCATATCGCCCCTCCCTCCAGAAACATTTAGAAATACCTGGGTGTGATTGTGTGCACCTGTACTCTTAGCTACTTGGGGGGCTGAGGCAAGACGATCGCTTGAGCCTGGGAATTTGAGGTTACAATGAGCTGTGATTGTACCACTGCAGTCCAGTGAGACCCTGCCCACCCCACCCCGATAAAAAAAGAAAAAGAAAGAAAAAGAACTGTGATTGGGAGGGTTTGGGGCCAAGGTTGCTTGAACAAACACAGCCCACAGCTCTGTGCCAAATGAGGTTCGGGATTCCTGCCTCACCCCTAGATACCCGATAAAGTAGCTAGGATACATTAAGTTCCTTTTGTTCTTAAGAAAAGGTGATGGGTGTAACTAGGGTGTTGACAACATGAAAAACCTAAAATCAGGTTGGAGATAGATATTTAAATCTCCTCTATTGGATACTGATAATGATGCTCTTAAGTAAAAATAAATATAGCAGGGGCCTATTTGGAGGAGACAGGCTCTGACTTTCTTACAGCATGCTGTGTGGTTTGGGTCACGTTTCTTAACCTCCCTGGGATTTCTTTACCTCTTGTCTGAAATGGGCAGTTGTTGTACTTGCTGTATCATTTTTGAGGCCTCTTCTTAAAACTTCTGACTGTTTTTAAAGGATGGAGCATTACCTCTCTATACCTGACTGTGCCATATGGCATTCGATTTTGTTATTGACGCAGGTCAGCAAGCTGTTTTTCACATAGATTCTTACAGTGCAACGAAGCATCACAGTTACTCACAAGGGAAGGCAGGGGAGGAGGGGAAGGTGGTGTCAGAAGCCAGACCCATCCTCACGTAGTGGAGCTACACCTGCCCGTCTCCCAGAAAGTCCTTCAAGCCCCTTTCAGCACCTCCACCTGCAGGCCTGTTCTGTGCAAGCCTAGCTGTGGTCCGTTTTGCATAAGAGAAGATTATCCAGCAGTGGGGTTTGCTTTTCTCTTTTTACATGGCTGCCAAAGCAAGCCAGCAAGAAACCTGCCATGTGGAGTGAAGGTCAGGAAACCTTGCAAGATGCCATCGAAGCTCTGTCTACACCAGGCAAAGAATCTTCCAGATTCCTGCTCTCTAACTCAGTTGAAAATAGTTGCTGCAGAGTGTATTTGCTTTTCTGTCTGCCTCAGGGCTGAGCTTCTAAACACCCCTGGTCTAGTGGGTTGCACAGCCGATTCCAGGACAAGGGGACCAAGGAAGGGCAAGAGAGAGGCTGTCAGAGGTGGCGTTTATGTGGCATGCACAGGAAAGGGGTAGGGGGCGCTCTAGAGCCACAATTGGAGGTGAGGCTTAGCCTGAATCTCAGGGTGCAGCTGAAGGAGGAGAGCAGCCTGGAAATGCCTCCTGAAGAGCCGCTCAGCTGCGGCAGCTGTGAGCTGGGGCCCATCATTGGCTGGAGGTAGGACCATTCGAGTTTTTCACTGAGATAGAGCCTGTGTCAGGTGTTCTGAACAGCTTGTGGTGGCCTCATGTGAGCTTGGCCGTCGAGTCAGGGAGGCCAGCCCAGAGCGTGGGGCAGCTATTCCCAGTTCATCAACACCAGCCACGGTGTGCAGAGGAGGGTGGGAGTGAGGGATGGTTGAGAGGGAGAACCTGCTGATTTGCCCACTAGCTAGTTGTGGAAGATAAGCACAGGCCAAGAGAAGATGTGGGTGGACGCCATTACCGGAGATGGAAGGGGGCATTGGAATGGAGGGACGTGGTCATTGACTTGGTTTTGGACATGCTTAGTTTGAGATGCCTCCAGGGCAGTGGGATAAGCTAACCTGCGGGAAAGTGAAGGACGAATCCATAGCTGGGAAGCAAGTGGCTTCTGCGGGAAGGGATTCTATTGGCTGGATCATAGAGGGTCATTGAGTCATAAGAATGAGCCCTAATTGTAGAGAGTAGGATGTGTGATGAGAGAACTGGGGACACATTGTCATAGGGACCATCTTGATGGAGGGAGGGAGAAAAGAAAAGAGAGATGGGCAGTGAGCACAGAAGCGGGAGAGGAGAACCAGGCAGGAGTATGCCACTGACACCAAGGAAGGGAGCATTTGACCAGGCAGGAGCTATGCCCGTGACACCAAGGAAGCTTTTGACCAGGCAGGAGCTATGCCACTGACACCAAGGAAGCATTTGACCAGGCAGGAGTATGCCACTGACACCAAGGAAGGGTGCGTTTGCTGTGATGTGTTTTCATCACATTTTCATAATGAACCAACAGAATAATATTCCTCAGAAATACAGAGCAACTCTCAATCATGCCATAATTTCTTCCCAACTTTACAGCAATACATTTCATAACTCTCTAGTTATGTTTTAGCACCTTGGAATATTGAAAACATAAACCAAACCCTCATGGCACTAGCATGGGAAGCCCTTTGATGAAAATCAGCTCAATGAGAGGGGAAATGAGGGAAGCATTTTTAGCAGAAAGTGATGACAGCTTGGAGCATCGCAAAGCTATGCATTATTCAGACGTGTCGGAGCAAGAAGGCCCGATTTCACCGCCCATTACCTATTGGGATGCCTTCGTCTCTGCTTGCTAATCTGAATATTATTCATTTCAAGGTTTTGTTTATATTATCTTGAGGGGAAACAAACACTACCTAATTAATCCCACCAAACATAATATTGGAAAACCAATTATTCCCACCACGTGTAATAAGCCATCTGTAGGGAAAATAATCCATTAAGTGTGAATCAGTGTGAATTTTAAAACTATTATTAAGATCAGATTGTTTCCTTGTTATGAGCACCATAATTTTAGTATTTGCTCATGCATACTGTGTTATACCATGTTCTGTAACCTTAAATCCTTACTATCCAAACAAATAATATCTATATGCTAATTAGTGTCAAAAATCACAGGTCAGCCAATCAGGCGTTTCACAGATGAGCCCGTTTGTTGGGGGTTAGCCTGAATCTGTGATTAATTAGAAAGCAAGTCCCCTATTTTGAACTTCTAGTGATAATTGTAGCAGAGGGCTGAATGTATTTGCATTTTCAGTAAACCATCCATTACCTGAAATGAAATCTTTTTGTTAAATTCCTGCTCCTGGTTCGGTTAAGAGGCAGTTTTCCGTTCATTTTTAAACGTACTGGAGTATCCTTCAGTTCTCCTTGAGTGAGAAGCAATCGCTTTGACCATTGTCAACCAGAAAGAATTTCCCCACAGCATTTCCCTCTTTCCCAGCTGGGCCATAAATTGTCTCGTGACTGAGGTTGCTGTCTGCTCCTGAGCAAGCTGGAAGCAATGATCTGCTCAGAGCTGGGCTTTATTAAATCTTAGGAAGACGCATAAAAATTGTTAGCAGTTGATTTCGAAGGAAACACCCGGCAAACTTGTCGGGGTTTATATTACGAAGCCCAGGGCCTGCAGTTAGCAGATCATCTCTTTTGAAAATCATGCCGGTACCTTTGTCAGAGCTTTTCTGCATTTTGGCTTTGGAAGGTACCTGAGAGCCATGGTTGTGAGAAAGGAGAGAACCCACCCAGGGTGTCCTGGGGATTGTTTTATTCATAAAGTAATTCGGATGATGTCGAGGTTGTCCGGGGAGATGGGATAGAGTCAGCCAAGGTGTCTGTTGTAAGATAGATTGTGAACGCCTTGAAGATACGCTGAAGTCCTTACTCCTGTCACCTGTGATTGTAACCTTATTTGGAAATAGGGTCTTTGCAGATGTAATCAAGTTCAGGTGGGTGCGTGTTGGAGTAGGGTGGGCTCTTTATTTTTTGTTTGAGATGGTGTCTTGCTCTGTCACTCGGGCTGGAGTACAATGGCATGATCTCAGCTCACTGCAACCTCCATCTCCCAGGGTCAAGCGATTCTCGTGCCTCAGCCACCCAAGTAGCTGGGATTACAGGCACGTGCCACCACACCTGGCTAATTTTTTTTGTGTGTATTTTAGTAGATACAGGGTTTCACCGTGTTGGCCGGGCTGGTATTGAGCTCCTGACCTCAGATGGTCCACCTGCCTTGGCCCTCCGAAGTGCTGGGATTACAGGCGTGGGCCACCGTGCCCGGCTGAGAAGGGCGGGCTCTTGATCCAATGGCTGGTGTCTTTATAAGAGAAGACACAGACACATGGGAAGAACGCTGTGTGACCGTGGAGGTGGATGGGAGTGAAACATCTGCAAGTCAAGGAGATTGCCAGCAACACCAGAAACTAAGAGGAAGGCATGGGACAGAGTCTTCCAGACAGGCTTCAGAGGGAGCATCGCCCTGCCAGCACCTGGATCGGGACTTCTGGCCTCTTGAACTGCAAGAATAACTTTATATTGCTTTAAGCCCCCCAGCTTGTGGTCACTTGTCATACCAACCATAGGAAACTGACATGTCGTCTCTCCGTGTGACTGGTTAAGTCCCGATGTGATCTCCTAGACCTACCTACTTTGGAGCTAGCCAGGGTATGATCAGCGAGAGGCATAGGACTTCGTTAGTTCAACCAAGTTGTTGGAGCCCATTCTTGCCTCAACAGTAAAATCAAACCTTGTATCCTTTTCTCCTGCCTTTCTAAAGATGTGGATTTGAAAAAAAGAAAAGTATTCCTGCAAAGTTACTTATCTCAGGCTCCATGGCATTTCTCAGAGCATCCGGCCATTGAGAGCTGACTCTGTTTCTCCAAATGCAGCCATCCCATGTGAGTTCTGTCCTGAGACGTGATTGGGGAGTGGAAGCCAGGCAGACCCAGCAAAGGGAAGGTGACCAGTGGTGAAGGTGACTCCACCTGCTCAGCAAACCCTGACCTGGCTTTTCCTTTCTGGAAAGTTCTGCAGGGCAGCTGGCATCCTCCCCCATGGCATTTCCTGGAGTCCTCACCTGAACTCTTGGGAATTGCCCCCTAGAGACCACCATGCAAAGCAGGATATTGAAGACGAATTGGAAGGCTTCTTTCGCACTACCCCTCCTCTGCGGCTTCTCTCCATTGTCTGTCTCCTCTCTCGTGCTTTCTGGATACTTCTGGGTCTCTTCTAAAGCTTCCTGGGAAAAGCCAAACAGGAAATGAGCCACAAAAAGAGACTGGGCTTAGGCAACGATGGCCACAGTAGAAAAGATTCTATGTTCTAGCCTTGGGGACTGCAGAGGAGACAGCTGCCCCTTTCCAGGACCTATCGAAGGACAAAGTCTAAGGCCCATGGGGATCACCCTTCAGGAAGACGACGTCAGGCCGCAAAAATAGAAAGGAGGTATCGCCCTCCCTTTTATAGCATAAACATTACCAGTCATGCTAGTACCAAAAATTATATTCCAGTTTACTTTCTTCTTCCCTTTCGGGCCTGAGATGCCTGATTGATCCATCTTTGAATACTTTCAGGGAGCTAATTTTTCTTGGGCCTTTTTTCCCCTTAGGGGCCACCACAGAATGGCCTCTCCAGCCTTTTTCTTTCCCTAATTCTGGAGCCTGGCCTGCCTGTCCTCCGGAGGGCCCCACCTGACTTGCTTTGCTTTGCTTTGCCTGTGGCTGAGCTTGTTTCATCCATTCCTCCTTGCCATTTTGAAGGCAGTGATGAGGCTGGAGAAACCCTATCAGCGTTTGCAACCCCACCCCGAGGCCGGAGGCTGGGAGGGCTGGGCATATCCGCTCACTATAATCTCCAGAACAGATACCCAGCTTTTCCTAACCCCTTAGCCTGTTCTAACCCTTGAACTGCTTGAGAGATGTCAAAATCGTAACTCTCTGGGGAAGAGGAGTCAATGTTTCTGTCTTAGCAACACGCATCAGTGCAATCAGAGCTCTATGAAAGAAGCCAGGATCCACCAAGGGGAGGATTTGTGAAGCTTTTTTCAGTTACAGTGAGAACCGGGCAGGCACTGGGTCTGTTTCAATGCTGCTTGAATGCAGGGTTTCAGTGTCACTTGAGTGCTAGGCGGAAGTGCAGGTTAGGCCTGGATCGGAGGGTTAATGATCAGGTTTCTCCGGGGTTGCTTTTCACACCAGTGCTGTGCAATAAGCAGTCTTACAAGTCAGCGCTGCTTCCTTCGTTTGAGCTGCTAACCCTGTGTATTGAGCCTAGGTAAATAACCCCAGTATTAGGTTAATATAACAAATGAATGTGTAAAACACACTTCAGTGAGTACTGTGCTAACCGCTTCTTTTGGTGGGGGGAAGAAAGAAGGGTGTTTGCAAAATGACTTCACTTTGCTGTTGTCATGAGTAGAACAGGAATTTCTCAAGGCTTTGTGGTCACCAGTGAATATATGCATCTAGGTTTTAGTATTTATTTGAAAATCAAATGTATTATGGGCAAGAGTTTATAATGAACCAGCCATTTAAAGATCCTTGGACATAAAATGCAAGCTTTTGGCTGGGCACTGTGACTCATGCCTGTAATCCCAGCACTTTGAGAGGCCGAGGGAGGCAGATCACTTCATATCAGGAGATCGAGACCAGCCTGGCCAACATGGCAAAACCCCATCTCTATTAAAAATACAAAAATTAGCCAGGCATGGTAGCAGGCGCCTATAGTCCCAGCTACTCGGGAGGCTGAGGCAGGAGAATCAGTTGAACCCAGGAGGGGGAGGTTGCAGTGAGCTGAGATCGCACCACTGCACTCCAGCCTGGGTGACAGAATGAGACTCCATCTCAAAAAGAAAAAAACCTGCAAGCTTTTGACAAAGGCTGCCTGCCTGCTTCGTGTGTGCCTTCCCTTTTTCTTGCAGTGGCCCTGTGGGTTTGCATGACCCTCTCTGGCCAGCCTCAGGATCCAGGGTCCTCTCTGCCTGCAGCACAAGCTTTGAATGCTGATCCAGTTCCTCTGTGGCCCGGAGCTTTTCCGCAGCCTGTGTTTCCTGCTTCTGGTCTGCTCTAGAGAAATTCAAGTCAGGTTTGGCCTGGCTCGGCCAACCTGAGTTTGCCATGCACCTGAGTCCCAAGGGTGTCAGTCCCCTAACTCTAGCCACCTGTCGGGGAGAATTGGATTTTGGGTGAAACCCAATGACTTTGGGATTGTGCACTCTGATGAGTGGGGCAGAAGAGCCCAGGTGTTCTAGGGGAGCCTATGGCTGTGAGTGGTCAGTCTGTCATGGACACTGGTCAGTGTACTGTCCCGAGGCATTGCAAAGCCTCGTTTACCTCAAAGCCTTGCTTCCCTGGAAATCATGTCTGAGGAGTTCTGTGTTCCTCGAGTGCCCAACACATATTGCTGGGCATCTTTAGGAGGGAGATGCTGAGGAGAGCAGAGGTGTGTGCAGACCTGGTGGGACCAGACTAAGGAGAGCCCTGGGGGGCCATTTCTGGGTCCAGGAGCTGCTCCCTGCGGGAATTCTGAGGCTGGTTTGTGATTCTGTGTCAAGGCTGCCTGCCTCCCAGTGGAAGCTGTGGTTGCTTTCCATAGGTAAAGGCAATTTCAGGGCCGCAAACATATTTTCCCCCACAGAATCTATCATTATCTGGTGATGGGCTGGCAGTCCAAACCATAGCCTAGAAATCGTGGCTTAGGAAGTGGAGTGCTGAGAGGAACAATTCAAACAATTTTGTTTCCTAAATATTCTTCAGTTGAAATCTTTGTGGTTAATGTTGATAGTCTGTAGGACAATCACTCTTCTATGCATAGGGGCAGCTTTTCCTAACTCTGGAAAAGAGGGGGTGTGTGTGTGTGTGTGTGTGTGTGTGTGTGTGTGTGTGTGTTGTCAAAAATCAGTGGAAGAGAAACACTTCAAAATGGGTGAGAACAGAGAACAGCATGAAATATGGGCAGCAGACAGCTCTGTGTGCAATGAAAATGCAGGTATGTGGTCACTAGAAAAGCTGCTTCATTCTTTGAATTTCTGGCTCTTTGAAACACCAGTGTGACATTAAATTTTTTACTGAAATGTAGTAGTATTAAGTCTTGCATTTAAGTTTGTAATCAGAAACAAAAACGCCATGTCCTGCTAAGAAAAGAGTTATTCTGACAACGGTTAACAGGGTAAAGAAGACTTTACTCAGTAATACTGTTACTATTGCAATAGGTGTCAAGATCCCACAGAAGAGGAGAGAGATCAGTCTCAACTTTAAATACAGAACAAAACTTGGGACTTATAGCCAACAACCTGGGTAAAGCAGGCGACGGGCAGTGGATGGAAAATTACTAAGAGGACACCTCAAGGATAGGAGGTTTCTTGCTCCTAATAGGATTCTTGCTGAAAACGGGCCAAGGACTTAGACAGCAAAGGTGGAGGATGAGTAATTTGATCGCATATCAAGGATGGGGATTCACTCTAAACTCTCTTAGCAGGATAGAGCCAAAGTCAATGCCTAGTTGAGAAGAGAGCTCAGAGGAGCCAGGCTAACATTTAGTCAAAAAGAGTCTTGTCAGTGCTCAGTGTAGTTTTATTACTCAACACTTACTAACACCTTCTGAGCTAGGCACTGGGTTAAACACATACACACACACACAAAAGGTTGGCTGGGCATGGGTGGCTCACACCTGTAATCCCAACACTTTGGGAGGCTACAGTGAGAGCATCCTTTGAGCTCTGGAGTGCAAGACCAACTTGGGCAGCATAGTGAGACCCTGTCTCTACAGAAACTTTTTTAAAATTAGCCGGATCATGGTGTGTGCCCATAGTCCCAGCTACTTGGGAGGCTGAGGTGGGAGGATAGCTTGAGCTTGAGAGGTTGAGGCTGCAGTGAGCTGTGATCCCACCACTGCATTCCAGCGTGGGCAACAGAGTGAGATCCTGTCTCAAAAAGAAATAGTTTAGTGGCAGGTGAGAGAGTATCATGTAATTGCGACGTGTAAAAATGTGCAAGAGTGGAATTGTGCACAAAACCCAGTGCGGGCTCATCAACCGGAAGAATTCCTTCTGGGCCCCAGGGAAAATTCAGCAAAGGAGCTACCTTGGGGATTGTTCTTAGATTTTTTAACAATGTGCTGGGATGAGAGTATTTGAGAGTAGAAAGGGCACTGGGCTGAGGGAAAAGCACGTGCCAAGCGATGGCAAACCCAAGAGCCGGGTTCTGTGGCTGCTCAGGGGGCAGAGCTCCAGCCAGACCTACAGGGCACATGGGGTGGGAGTGGGGGTGGGGGCAGGAGCTGAGGCTGCGGAGCAGTCAGGGAAACCTCTTCCGCCATTGACAAGTGAGCCCAAACCGTGCTCTTTTGGGAGGTGTTACCCCAGCCGCTCGTTATGAAGCCCTCTGTTACTTGGGATGATCTGAATGGCTTTCCATGCGCTTCAGAAAATAAATTCCTTTTTTATGGTGATCTGAATTCTAATATATATTTGTATTTTCACTAACCTTACCAAAGAGAAAAACGTCAGCCCTTTTCCTGAAGTTTCTTTTGTCCATTTGTGACTTTCAATTACATTTTAAAACCTCCAGAGTAGGATGAATCCCCCACAGAGACCAGAAGTTAGCTGATTAATTGAAAAAGTGGGAGCTATTTTTATGACTGCCACGTACCTTATATTTTATTTTTACTGAAAGCCCGTAAGTGAGGTCAGGTGTGTTGGCTCATGCCTGTAATCTTAACACTTTGGGAGGCGAGGTGAGAGGATTGCTTGAGCCCTGGAGTTTGAGACCAGCCTAGGCAACATAGGGAGACCTCATCTCTACAAAAAATAAAATTAGCTTGGTGTGGTGGCGCATACCTGTGGTCCCGGCTACTCAGGAGGCTGAAGTGGGAGGGTCACTTGGGCCCAAGAGTTCAGGATTGCAGTGAGCCACGATCACACCAGTGCACTCCAACCTGGGTGACAGAGTGAGACTTTCTCTTAAAAAACAAAAAAAAACTCACATAAGTGTACCTTAGGCTATTTTTGTTTTTTGTTTGTTTGTTTTGCTTACCTTTTATGTAAGTCCAAGGCTTCTTTTTGAACATGGTTCCACTGATGAGCTTCTATAATGCCTCGTCAACAGTTCTGCCTACAATTTTTTAAAATGGAGTTAGTCACATTTTTCAGGTTTTCCAGTTGTCTCACCCCGGCCTAATTTTGCATGTTTTTTTAGCTGCTTACCTTTATTATAGCCTTTCTAAAGCATTCCATTTAGTTTTCCAAAACTGGTCCTTTTTCATGGCACTAATAATTCATTTTCTCATGTCACATTTAATTGAATTACCTAATAGTAGCAAGGAGAATTGGTATTAAGTTTGGGGTGAAACCCAATGACTTTGGGATTGCGCACTCTGATGAGTGGGGCAGAAGAGCCCAGGTGTTCTAGGGGAGCCTGTGGCCACGAGTGGTCAGTCTGCCATGGACACCGGTCAGTGTACTGTCCTGAGGCATTGCAAAGCCTCGCTTACCTCAAGGCCTTGCTTCCCTGGAAATCATGTCTGAGGAGTTCTGTGTTCCTCGAGTGCCCAACACACATTGCTGGACCTCGAGGGGACACTTGGATATACATGATCTGGTCCAGCCGTAAGGGCACACAGTGTAGGAGACAGGAGGCCATTCTGGGAACAGTGGAGAAATGAGATGTGCCCTCGGGGAGATCAGACGAGGAGCTACTGGAGACCAGCAGGGAGTAGCAGCGACTGTGCTCAAGCCTCAAGACAGATCCTCAGGAACATCATGTTGGGTTCATTGGACACTGTGTACAGTCAGAAAAGAACCCAGAGGAAACGCAGCTAAGAGAATTGACACAGCAATTTGCTGTGGCATCTCCGCACAGAGGAAGAAGTTTATTGATTCGTTTCCTCTGATTTCAGAAGTAGTTTTTCGTCTTGTTTTCTTCAGTTTCTGTGCATGTCATGGCCCCTGTTCCTCCATGCCCCTTACTCTGCTGGGTTGACCGGATGGCTGGCACCCACACTGTGGTTAAATATGATTATGAGAGGCTGAAGGTTTTATGTGGTTAGCTCAAGTACGTTTGACGCATTTTTTTCCTTTTTTTTTTTTCTTTTTTTTTTTTGAGATGGAGTCTCGCTCTGTCTTTGAAGCTGCAGTGCAGTGGCATGATCTTGGCTCACTGCAACCTCTGCCTCCCAAGCTCAAGTGATTCTCTTGCCTCAGCCTCCCAAGTAGCTGGGATTACAGGTGCCCAACACCACGCCCAGCTATTTTTTGTATTTTTAGTAGAGATGGGGTTTCACCATGTTTGTCAGGCTGGTCTTGAACTCCTGACCTCAGGTGACCCAACGGCCTCGGCCTCCCAGAGTGCTGGAATTACAGGTGTGAGCCACCACGACCAGCCCATTTTATGCATATTTGATTTTGAGTTGGTGAATCAACTCGAAAACCTCCAAAGGGGGCTGTGAGAACACAGCATTTTAGGGATAGGTTTCCACGTTCACCGATTTCATCTGAATGGACTGTTGGTGCTTGGTGCTGTGGCCATGCCCTTGACTCCTGCATTCAGGAGCAGTGAACGTGGTGTCCATCTGAAGATGTGGCTCAGCATCACACATTAGAGGCACAACTTTTGGTACAGGAGCTCTCAGGGGCACCTAGGAGGTTGAGGATTATGAGAACTTTCTTCTTTGACACAGGAGTTTGTACCCTATTCAGCATTACATCAGCTTTCTCTGACTTTGGCATGGTGTTAGGAATTTATCAGGGAAATACATCCTATTTATACTGACTACATTATGGGAAGCTTGGATAACTGTTTGGGGGACTTTTAAATTTATCTCTCCGTGATAGTTTTTCAGCTATTATGAAACTAAACCAAACGAAGGCAGTGGGGGCCATTATAAAGGAAGTTTCAGAATTTGAAAGTCTTGATTTCTTAAAAGGAATTTTACCGTAATCTCTCTCTGGATAAGAATTAAGGAAAATACTTACATATATTATGTGCAAAGTGTACCCGTTAAATTCACCATAATTGAAAAGATGCAATACACTGTCAATAGTTTGGGAATTGTTTTAGGATTAAAAGTGAGATCCATTTGTAAGAAAATGTTTTCATTTTAGTAATGTTAATTTGATAACTTCGTTATATTACTTCTCAATATATTACTTTGAGAGCAGGTAAAAAGAGTTTTCCAGAGCCTACTGGAACTATGCTAATCAAGTTTATGGTACTTCTTATTTTCCTGGCCTTTCTTCACTGTGTTTTCGTATTTGAGTCTTCTGTGTTGACAGCCTGTCATTTTTTGAGAGACAGGTGAAACTCCTTCCTGCTCTGGCCCACATTTGAGCAGCATTGTCCCCCACCTGGGCTGGCATCATCAAGCAAAACATTTTGCTGCCATGTTTTGACGTTTTATCTTTTCAGGTTCTGCACTTTTTCTGTGGGACCATCCCCTCTTCCCTGCCCGGCCTCCTCTCTCTGGGGTGTTTTAGATCTTAACCCAGCCTCTAACACTGGACACACAAATCCTCCATGGAGTTCTGTCGTTCAGCGCACTGTCATGGCAGACAGTGCCCAATCGAGAAGCAAACGTGCTCTGCTGGCGGCAGGCTGCCTCGTCCTTCCCCGATCCAAGGAGGTGTCGCATGGTGGTGATCCTTCCCAGGCCTGGCCTGGGGCAGAACGGGATGACAAACACCTCTGCAACCTCTGGGTTTCGAGTCCTGCCCTGGGTGGGCCTGGCTTCGCCCCGTGAAACCCTGGGTACTGTCTGACTCCCTGCCATAGCTGGGTGCCTGCCTCACCCCCACTCTGAGTTCAGCGCACATCCTGGTGTGAACGCCACCATCTCTGGGACATCCTGCTGCAAAGCTTCTCTCTGTCTCCTTGGTCTCTTGTCACCTACAGTCTTTCTCATGGTAGCCCCAGCCCTCAGAAGGCTTCCCGTCTCTCCTGTCCGTGAGTTTTCCTGGAATTGTCACAATGCAGAGAATGAGTCTGTGGGGAGGGTGGGGCATGTAGCCCTCTGGCTGTCCCAGCGAGTGGCCCCTGTGGGCTGGTGGCTGGCCAGCTGGTGATCTGGCTTCCTTTGAGACTGCCTTGAACCATGGGGACTCCTGGGGAGGGGCTGGAGCTGTCAGGCTTCTTTCTGGTGGATGACGTCGCTGTTTCTGGCAGCACCATTGGCTGCATCACAGATCGTGTCTCTTCCTTCAATTCTGTTGACGTCTCAGTTTGTGGAAATTCAGAAACCACATGCCCTTCGAAGCTCTTGGCGTGCCAGCGCCGTGGCCTTCCATCCTCCTCTCAGCCCTCATGAGTGTCTTCATGCTGAGTGGTGCCATCATGGCATGTGTTGGGCTGCTAACCAGCCCCTCCAGTGTGGGGTCTGGCCTCCTCCTTGCCACCTCCTTGGTGGAGGTGACCTGAGATGCTGGACTCTATAGGGTTGTCTACATCTTTCTCCCAGTTACACAGCCTTGACCAAGCTTCTTTATTCCTCTGATCTTTTTTGTTTGTGTGTTTTTACCTTAAGTTCCAGGATACAAGTTCAGAACGTGTAGGTTTGTGACATGGGTATACAAGTGCCATGGAGGTTTGCTGTGCCTATCAACCCATCATCTAGGTTTTAAGCCCCACACGCATTAGCTATTTGTCCTAATGCTCTCCCTGCCCTTGCCCCCAACCCCCTGACAGACCCTGGTATGTGTTGTTCCCCTCCCCGTGTCCGTGTGTTCTCATTGTTCAACTTCCCACTTATGAGTGAGAACACGAAGTGTTTGGTTTTGTGTTCCTGTATCAGTTTGCTGAGGATGATGGCTTCCAGCTTCATCCATGTCCCTGCAGAGGACGTGAAATCATTCTTTTTTATGGCTTCATAGTATTCCATGGTGTACATGTGCCACATTTTCTTTATCCCGTCTATCATTGATGGGCTTTGGGGTTGGTTCCATGTCTTTGCTATTGTAAATAGTGCTGCAGTAAACATACGTGTGCATGTGTCTTTATAGTAGAATCATTTATATTCCTTTGGGTATATACCCAGTGATGGGATTGCTGGGTCAAATGGTATTTCTGGTTCTAGATTCTTGAGGAATCACTACAGTGTCTTCTATGATGGTTGAACTAATTTATATTCCCACCAACAGTGTAAAAGTGTTCCTATTTCTCCACAGCCTCACCAGCATCTGTTGTTTCTTGACTTTTTAATAATCGCCCTTCTGACTGGCGTGAGATGATGTCTCATTGTGGTTTTGATTTGCATTTCTCTGATGATCAGTGATGTTGAGCTTTTTTCACGTTTGTTGGCACCATAAATGTCTTCTTTTGAGAAATGTCTGTTCATATCCTTTGCCCACTTTTTCATGGGGTTTTTTTTTCTTGTAAGTTTAACTTCCTAGTAGATTCTGGATATCAGACCTTTGTCAGATGGGTAGATTGCAAAAATTTTCTCCCATTCTGTAGGTTGCCTGTTCACTCTGATGATAATTTCTTTTGCTGTGCAGAAGCTCTTTAGTTTAATTAAATCCCAGTTGTCAACATTTGCTTTTGTTGCAACTGCTCTTGGCATTTTGATCATGAAGTCTTTGCCCATGCCTGTGTCCTTAATGGTATTGTCTAGGTTTTCTTCTAGGGTTTTTAATCATTTTGGGTTTTACATATAAGTCTTTAATCCATCTTGAGTTAATTTTTGTATAAGGTGTAAGGAAGGGTTCCAGTTTCAGTTTTCTGCATATGGCTAGCCAGTTCTCCCAGCACCATTTATTAAATAGGGAATGCTTTCCCCATTGCTTGGTTTGTCGAAGATCCCTCTGATCATTTTTAAGGCTGGTTGAGACCAGCCATGTGGAGGACTTCCTTAATTTTCAATGTCAATGTTTTTAATCAGTGAGATGACTCACAACACTAAACAATTCACCATGTATCTTATGTGTTAGGTTAAAGGAATACCATGCTTTTGTTTTTTTTGTTTGTTTGTTTGTTTTGAGACAGAGTCTCAGTCTACTACCCAGGCTGGAATGCAGGGTGCAACCTTGGCTCACTGTAACCTCCACCTCCCGGGTTCAAGCAATTCTTGTGCCTCAGCCTCCCAAGTAGCTGGGACTACAGGCACGTGCCATCACCCCCAGCTAATTTTTGTACTTTTAGTAGAGACAGGGTTTCACCATGTTAGCTAGGCTGGTCTCAAACTCCCAATCTCAAGTGATCTGCCTACCTCAGCCTCCCAAAGTGTTGGGTTTTAAGCATGAGCCCCTGCACCCAGCCTGCTCTGCACTTTTTACATAGATCCTAGTGAGAATTGGACCTGGGATTTTTCTGTGAATGAGAGCCTGTTGTATGCCATACCCTCACCCCACCCCTACAGCCTTCCTAATATAAGGAAGAAATGAAGCAGCCGAGCCATCATTAAGCAGATCACCTCTCAGGTCACCTCTGAAAATGAAGGAAATGGGATGAAAGCTCTGCCCCAGCAGCTGAGTGCTCAATTAGCAGGAATCACGGGAGGCGGAGGGCATGGCCTGGCTTTGTCGCTGCCTTATTATGGATTTGATAGGAAACAGCTTTTTTGACTGTTTACATTATGGAAATGTGATAACCCATTTGTATTACTTAAACTGTGCATTTTGTAAGTGTTGTCAAAGGGAGGGAGTAATTTGTAACAGAAGCAGAGTATGTAGAAACTGCTCTCGTAAAAGTGTTCTCTAAATTGCTTTGCTTGCAGCTGCGGAGGTTGCCATAAAGAATGATTTCTCTTATTAGATTTTCAAAGCCACAGGAGTGGCCACAGAGCAGGCAACGGATAGCCCAATGATTTAAGATTATTTAATGCCCCAGTTGTCGTGAAATAGAAGGACATAAACTCCAGTGGGCTGCTAGAACACATTACTACAATCTCTTAATGCGCCAAACTAGGAGACTGATTTATCTCCTGTTATGTCTTATTAAGTGACATTCAGAAGAAGAAAAGAAAAAAAAAAAAAAAGGGGGCAACCAAAGCTGATGGCAGAAAATTACCCTGAAACGAGTGTGATGCAGGCAGCTTGTATGGTTCTTAAGTTCAAGAACCCAAGCTTGAACTCAACGCTTTTTCAGTGTGTTTTATTTGTTAGTACAGAGATATTTGAAGATGACAGATTGGGCGTAAGAATAGGCCAAAAGGCTGTCTGCCCCAGTGCTTCCCAGACTTCACTGAGCACAGGAATCGCCTGGGGCTCTTTTAAAATGTAGATTCCAATCCAGAAGGTCTGGGAAGGAACCTGCAACTCTGCATTTCTACCAAGCTCCTCTATGCTTCTGAGGCAGCTGTTCCTGGGGCCATGCTTTGAGGAGCAAAGTTCTCATTCATCCTGCAGAAAGAACCTGCAGAAATTCTCCTTCATCCTGTAGAAGGGACCTGCAGAGATTCTTATTCATCCCGCAGAAGGAACATCCTCCAGGCAGAACCAGAAACAGCTCATGGTCTTCCTTTATGTCCTACACTTAGAGCGTCCATAATCCAAACATCCGAAATCCAAAGTGTTCCGGTGAGCATTTCCTGTGAATGTTACGTCAGTGCTCAGAAAGTTTCGGGTTTTGGAGTATTTTGGAATTTTGGATGTTCAGATTAGGGAATGCTCAGCCTATAAGCATTCCAAAATCCCCCCAAAAGAATGAAATCTGAAACACTTCTGGTTTTAAGCATTTTCAGATCGGGGATACTCAGTCTGTTGTTCTTTATTTCACAGTCATCCTTTCGTCCTTTACATAACTGTTGTCCCTGTCTGTGCACAGCTGATTCTGAGCGATCAGATTTGAACTCCCTACACCCTCTGTCTAACCCATTCCCCTCTTGCCTCATCCTCAGGACAAAGAAGTTTGCTCTGGTCTGCTTAAATGGACTCCTACATGCTCAATGTGTATCTTTTTTTTTTTTTGAGATGGAGTCTTGCTCTGTCACCTGGGCTGGAGTGGAGTGCAATGGGGCAGTCTCAGCTCATTGCAGCTTCCACTTCCTGGGCTCAAGAGATTCTCCTGCCTCAGCCTCCTGAGTAGCTGGGATTACAAGCCCACGCCACCACACCCAGCTAATTTTTGTATTTTTAGTGGAGATGGGGTTTCACCATGTTTGCCAGGCTGTCACCATACATTCTTGTGGCTCAAATGTTGGCTTTTGTTTTCATGGCATTCTGTCATGAACCCAGAGCTCTTGATGGGCCCATTACTGCCTACAAAGAAGAGAATTGGGGCTGTTCAACTTGCGGATTTGCAGGTATCCCAGCCGGCACTCGTGAGAGCCAGTGTCCATAGAAGTAGCACTGATGATCACCAAGCTCTCCAGTGTGGATTCCGAGGACAGGGCAGCAGAGCCATCCACTCCCCAGTGCACTGGCTGGTAGTGGGGGCTGTCACTGCCCCTCTGGGGGCTGCAGACACAAGAGATCTGGGCTCCCGGGCCCTATGCACTTCTGCAGGGCACAGGCTTCTTCTTGCATTCTCAAGTCCCCATGGGTAGGAAAGCCCTATGAATTGGGATGGCTTCCAGTGAGAGCTTCACACTTCCTTTACTCGTGCAGCATTTTAGGTTGGTGACTGGTATGCACTGGGCCAAGGGTCCACTCTGTCTCCGTCCTTACCCCCAGAGCTTGAGGACTAGCCCCTGCCAAATTTTTTAAGGGCTTGTCCCAGTGGGCTTGTTCAGTGGGCTGCTGGGTTTGCAATGCCTGTCCCTCCTCTATTTACCAAAAGCAATGTTAGTTTTCTCTCTTCACTTGATAGGGTTTCCCATTGTCCCTGTGCCTCTACCCCCATCCTCCTGGCAGCCAGATGGCCTTCCCCCTCACAGCCATCACTCCCTCCCTCCTTCCCTCTTTCTCTCCCTCCCTTCCACCAAACAAATCACCTTCTGGTCTCTGGACCTCCTGCCACATACCATTTTCCACACCGAGACCATTTATCTTTCCTGCTGGAAACCTTTCAAGGATTGCCATTTAGGAGAGATGTAAGTCCACTCCCCTAGCCTGACCATTGAGGCCCGTGGCATCCCCAGTCCTGGGCTGCAAACAAACTGAAGCTCTGGGCTCCCTTGACCCTCAGCCATTGCCCATGCTGTCCTCTCTGCTAGACATCATGACTCAGCCAGACCTCGGCTGTATGACCCACTCCAAGCGCCAGCAACTCTATGAAGTCTTCTCACCTGGATACTAGCCCCAGACCCTCATCTTCCTCCATTTCCATAAGTCACCAGGTGCACCCCTCACCTCCCCTGGGAGTGCCACCCATATGCGATGCAATCACTCTCAATAGCCCTGACGCACACAAGCAGAAACAATGTTCTAAGCATCTTTACATCCCAGAACAAGCTCATGAGTAGGCATGCAATGATGGAATGGAAGAGTGGGGAAATGGACAATAGATATCACTGCTTGGTTCCTTCCACCACAAGCACTGGACTTTTAGGGAACAGCATTTAAGCCATAGCAAGAAAATAGCTAATGGGATTTCCGAAATCCACAATAAAATGTCAAATGAAATGTTTCCTCCTTGGGTCAGTCAATGAGCTGATTTCCCATTTTCTGATATTGTTATGGGCTTGCTTCAGCCCTAACCGTACCCTTCAGGGGGCTTGCCTCAGGTGACCATTTTCAGAAGGATGGAGTCCTGAGAGAAGGCCCTCATTCCCGGTCCACACCCATCCTCCACCCCTCGCCCCGCAGCAGACACCTCCAGGGTTCCTCTTCCCCCGGCTCCCCCGGCTGCCTCGTTTCCCTTTGGGGGTACTTTCAGGGGATGCTGCCAAATGCTGGTTCCTGTTAGACAGGTTCACCTAAGAGCTGAGGGATTTCATCTAGAACTAGAGCCCGTCGAGGATACTCCAGGGACTCTTGGCTCTCTGGCTGCCATCTGGCTCTGAGCTTGCTCCTATTTGTGTTTGATCCCAGCCTGTGTGTGTTACATTTTTATAGGATCTCCCGCCGATGTACACATCGATTTGTTCTGTTCAGATGCTTTGTGTGGAACATATTTTATGTGGTGGTTTTTGGAGTTTTGCACCCTCTAGAGAAAATGACCTTTCATGCCCGTGAATAATGAGACTGGAAATATTTCTCTTAACTCAGAAGCATCTGCACGCACCTGTTTTCACACTTGAGCTGATGCGCCTGCTCATGGCATGACTTTCCTCCAGAGACCTGGGGAGCCGAACAATGCCTATTTTTAGTGCATCCTGAAAACAGGAAAGGGCAGGGCGTGGAAATGTTTCCTTTGTGGGAGTATTTAGCTTCGAGTTTAGCACTGGGTGGGAGCGTGTGTGTGTTGCGTGTGTAGGTATGATTTGATAGATCATTTTTCTCAACTACACACTGAAGAAGGGGAAAAGGAATCATAAAGGACTACCTGGAGACCAGTAGTGGCTCCAGCAGCGGGTTCTGGGCGAGCTGTGGCTGCACAGTGCCTGCCGGACTCCAGATGAGCGTCCCATTCATGCTGGGGAGAAGCCGGGAAGCTTGAGCAACTTCCAGTGTAAATGGACTTCATTCATTGTGAGTTATTTTGAATGCCCTCCTGGCCCTCTTGGGAAAGGCAGATGGTGACGTATGTGTGTACACAGAGGCAAAACCTCACAGATCCTGTCTCCAGTGCTAGGTTTTTGTTGAAAATTAGAGGTCACAATGTGACAAAATCCCTGTGTTCTTAAAGCCAGAAGAGCCACCCAGGCCCAGAAGCACATTCATGGGAAGCCAGTTTTCAAAGTCCTCCCAGGTTTCTCCAGAGTAGCTGCTGGAAAGAGCCCTGTCTGTCAGGGTCTGGAAGCTCACTGCCATGTGTGTGCTGACCTGGCACCCTCCTAGGGCAGGCAGGGGGCTGAGACCGTCTCAGGCCACCAGCATCGTGAGTAACACACAGCAGCGGGGGTGTGTTCAGAAAGCACTCAGACTCCGAGATCAAGGTTCCTGCCACTCACACGGGCAGACAGATATCTAGAAACAACCGTGAGGGTAATAACAGCAGCTGGTCACCACGGAGCAGGGGAGTGCCCGCAGGGGAAGGAGCAGCCCCTGGAAAAAGCAAACCCCTCCTTCTGGCCCAGGGCCTGAGCCCTGGGAGGCTCCTCATCTTTGGGTAGGCTAAGCCAGCTCGTTCTTCCTAATGTCAGTGGGGTTATGCCCTTGGCATGGCGGAGAGCTGCCCCTCCTGCTAGAGAGTGGATTAGAAGATGGTGGTGGGGGTGTTAACAAGGAAAAGTAACACCACATGTACGCAGAGCTACATCCAGGGAAACCTGCTCTGTGGACTATTAAAAATCTAAAATTCATCTTGAGGTCCTACCTCTCAGTACCTTAGAATGTGACTGTATTTGCAGATAGGGCCGTTAAAAAGGTAATTACGGGGCCCGGGCAGTGGCTCCCGCCTGTAATCCCAGCACTTTGGGAGCCCAGGCGGGCAGATCACCAGGTCAGGAGATCAAGACCATCCTGGTTAACACGGTGAAACCCCATCTCTACTAGAAATACAAAAAAAAAATTAGTCGGGCGTGTTGGCGGGTGCCTGTAGTTGCAGCTACTCTGGAGGCTGAGGCTGGAGAATGGAGACTCCGTCTCAAAAAAAAAAAAAAGGTAATTAAGGTTAAACAAGATCATTGAGATAGGGCCTCATCCCATCTGACTGGTGTCTTTATAGCAAGAAGAGATTAGGACGCAGACACACAGAGGAGAGGCCATTTGAGGGCGGGGAGGGGGGAAGACAACCCTCTAGCAGCCAAGGAGAGCGGCCTCAGAATGAAACCAACACATCTCACACCTTGATCTTGGACGTCAGCCTCCACAACTGTGTGAAAAGAAGTTTCTGTTGTTCAAGCCCCGCTACCTGTGGCCTTTTGTTAGGGCAGCCCCGACAAACTCATAGGGAATCCTATGACCAGTCTTTGTCATGAGAGCTGCCCCTGAAGTCACATCAGTTGAATTTCAGGATTCCAGATATCCTTTCCGAATAGCTGGGATGGGGCCTCTCTCTGTCGCCCAGGCTGCAGTGGTGCAATCTTGGCTCACTGCAACCTCCGCCCTCCAGGGTTCAAGTGATTGTCCTGCCTCAGCCTACTGAGTAGCTGGAATTACAGGTGCCCACCACCATGCCCAGCTAATTTTTATATTTTTAGTAGAGACGGGGTTTCACCATGTTGCCCAGGCTGGTCTCAAACTCCTGACCTCAAGTGATCCACCCACCTCAGCCTCCCAAAGTGCTGGAATTACAGGCGTGAGCCACTGTGCCCGGCTGGGGACAGGCCTTTGAATGCTTACTCTTTTTTTTTTTTTTTTTTTAAAGTGTATATTTAAGGGCTACAATGAGATGTGTTGATACATGTAGTGAAGTGATGGCTACCTTCAAGTAAATTCACATATCCATCATCTCACAGAGTTACCTTTCAGTTTTTATTTTTTATGGTCAGAGTACCTAAAATCTACTCATGTAGCAAATTTCCAGTATATGATACAATATTATTAACTCTGGTCCCATGCTGTACCTAAGAGCTCTCGACTTGTTCATGGACAGAACTGCAACTTTCTACCCTTTGACTTAGATCTCCCCGTTTTCCCCACTCACCCCACCTTTATTTAGAATATGGAGGAAACGGAGACTGATGCACTGTGTCTATCTGGTGATAAAACTCCATCATATTAGTTAGAAGGGAGGAGGGTAACGTTGCTTTTTTATTTCTGGAAATCAGAAATCATATGGAGACAAAGTTAGAAAAAGCCATCTGTTCTGTTTGGCTTTGTATTGGAGTCATTCTGAATTGACTCCTAAAAACAAAAGGGTTTGCCTCATTTCTTCTTTCCTTGTTATATTTGAAAGCACTGTTTGGGTTGTCGTTTTTGTGATGCCTTTATTTTATTTTCTGGGACTGTGAGTGATTTCGGCAAAGATGTATGACCCTTAACTCAAAGGGATGGGGTTTACAAGCTCACCGAGGGTGGGTTTATGAGCAGCATTATTCTGCAGGGACACAGAAGTGTACAGACGGGGCAGACCACAGAGTGGGGCCTGAAGCAGCAACCTGTCAGCCTCCCCTTGCTGCAAACCCTGCTCTGCCCCCCTGGATCCCAGGTACACGTGTGGCCGTGTGTGTGGGGGGGCTTGAACATTGCCACTCCCCCACCAAGAACAAAGACCCCCTCCCCAACACTAAGAAGAATATCAGCGTGGAACATAAACGTTCCCCTCAGATAATCAAATATTTCACCCCAAACTGGCCACTGTGCCGTCACTGGCTAAAGCGAGCTGACTTTTCTGTATACGCTCCGTATCATTTTCCTGGATTATTTCCCAAAGCTTGACAGACCTTAGGAAAGCTATTTTGAGGCTTTGCTGACAGTTTTTCTGGACCCACAGTATGTATTTCAGACATTTCAGTGATAACTCTGTGACCTCATTAAATGCATATTTTTTTATGAGCCTGTGGGTATCGGTGCAAGGACACACGTTGTATTCTTATTTAAAAATCCCAAGTTAAAAACAACCCTGGCCTTTCGGAGTCATGGCCATACATCTGAGTTTGGACTAGGAGAGTGGCTTAGTTCACTACAACCTGTTACCACAAAATATTGAAGCCATGTTTTTTCTAAAATATGGCATAACACAGAATTCTTGGATTTGCTGAAATCATACAGATTTTCCTACGTTCGTTTGCTTGCTGCGTTCATGCAGGTGATTTGCAAATGTGCAACCCGGCGTCCAGCTGTCTTGCCCTTTATGCTGGGCACCGTTCGTTCCTCCGCTCGCCCAGCACCATTTATATTACAGGACTCACAGCGAGGTGGAGAGAAGTCACATCTAGTTGTGTCCTTACGCACGTTTCTATGTAAAGGTGGGAGAAAAGAAGGGAAATAAGTCCTGAGCAAGGACCACGCCGCAGACAGGCTGCCAGCCGCATTAAAGATGCCACCTACCTGCAGTAGAAGGGCCTGATGACTTCCCTAAGACCACTGTCTTCTTTACCCTTCAACAGAGAGAAGTCAGAGCCTCTGGGTACAAACTGAATGCGAACCAAACACCTTGAGGAGTCAAAGTAAGAGCTCAGGCCTCTTCCGAGAACACCAAGTACAGGCAAGGCACGGAGTCAGGAGCTCTGGATTGGAGCACACATTCACCCACTGATAACACTGAGCAGGCGATTCACCAAAACCATCTTGGGCTGCAGCCTCTTGAATAGCAACTTAATACATGTCCCGGAGCCGCCTCATAGGGTTGGGTTAGTTGAGATAATGAACTTGGCCAGCTTTGAAAATCCGACAACAGGAAGTCTTTGAAACCTGCCAGTGGGCCTGCATGTTCTGTGTGTGCCACTCCCACGCTGCTAGCAGTGCCTTGCCTGTTCTTGGTGTTCTTGGAAGAGGCCTGAGCTCTTACTTCGACTCCTCAAGGTGTTTGGTTCGTATTCTTGTACCCAGAGGCTCTGACTTCTCGCTGTTGAAGGGTAAAGAAGACAGTGGCCTTAGGGGAGTCATCAGGCCCTTCTACTGAAGGTAGGTGGCATCTTTAATGCGGCTGGCAGCCTGTCTGGGGCATGGTCCTTGCTCAGGACTTATTTCCCTTCTCTTTTCCCACCTTTAAGTAGAAATGTGCGTAAGGACACAACTAGATACTGATTTGCTAAGTTCAATGACATTCAAAGTGAAAATAATGCATATACTTGTGGATTATTTTCGTTGCAAAGTTTGTTCATTCTTTCCCTATTGGGTGTGCATCGAGCGCCTGCTAAGGGCTGGGCAGAGTGCTAGATGACGGGAACTGTGTGAGCCAACGCAGGTGTGGAGCCTGTTTTCTGGGAGCTGAGAGGCTGGGGGTGAAGAGGAGGCACACTGGACATGGCTTGAGCAACCGAATGAGATGACAGGTGTGATGCAGGCACACTGAAGGAGAGGCACGCGGTTCTCTAAGAGCATGTGAGGAGACTAGTAGGTCTGGGATGGCTGAGAGCCGTGACATTGGAAGGAGTTCACCATGTGTCCAGGAGACAGCAGCCTCCTGGGGAGAGGCAGCAGCACGTGCAAAGACCCAGTGCGTAGGAAGGACGGAGGCAGGGCCGGGGCCCAGCACTGGGTCCCTCCTACAAGCATATGTCAGGGCCTCAAGGCCACTCTGATAACTGCTTTCCCTCCCCGAGCTTCCTGCAGTGAGAGTGAAGCTCACGAATGCTTTGGGCATGGCGTGGCGGAGTGATCTCATTGTATAAGGTGTTTTGATTATGATTGGACTTTTGTAGCAGGACCTATTTTAAATGCTGGGGATGTCATGCTGAATGAGGCTGACCAAGCCTCTGCCTTCGTGGAGTTTGCCTTCTACTTAGGCAGGGGCTCAGAGAGTAATCCAGCAAACCTGGAACTGGGCCATGCAATGTCAGAGACTGAGTGTTATGAATAGAAATAGATACAGTATAACAAGGGGCCAGAGGGGCCTGGAAGGCTGCGTTGCTGTGGGCAGGGAGGTCTGGGAAAGGCTTTGGAGCATGGGTGCTGGAGCTGTCCCTTCATCAGAGACTGGAATGATGAAGCCAGCCTTGCCAAAGGGTCCCCTCTGTGACTTGCTCTGGCACTCTGATGGCAGGGGTCTGCCTCCTTGCCTTCTCTCTACCACACAAAACTGATTGCCTTCCCCAAGGACCACAAAGGGGAGGAAAAGAAAATGAAGAAATCAGAAAAGATAAAACCAAGAGAGATCACCAAAGGCGCGTGGCGCAAATACTGATCACATCAGTAAGAAAATTGTTTCCATCCCTGATTTGCTTTTCCTTTAAATAGGACATTCAGTCATAGCTTCACTATAAAATTGATTTATTGTGTTGAAATAATTTCCGTAGCAGGGGAACTGATTTGATTGTGTAGCATAAAGAAAATGTATGTGGGACAATGGGGAAGAATTTAGCCAAAATGAATCCAATATATTTTAATCTCTGCAATACAGATTATATTTTCAATTAAGAAGCTTAACTTGCATGTGTTCGGCGGGCAGGAGCTTCCCAGAGCACTTCCTGCATGTGTTTATGGGTAATAAGTCAGTTAGCATTAAGAAGGTAGATGATCGTTAGCCCATGATCACCCAGTTGCCTCCTGTTAATAGCAAAGTCAGTGCAAACCATCGCTGTGGCCATATTCGAGTGGTAAAATGGGGAGTTATATGGAAAGTAGAACTGTTATATTGGTGAATACGATTTACTAGACGGAACAAGGAAATCCTGAATTCCATCCCCTATGGGCCATGGACAGCCCATATTCACAGTCAAGTGCGAAAGTGGCTTTTGGGCCACCCGTGCCCTGCCTGGAAGCAGAGCATCATGTGGCCACGTGTCTGATCGGCTCTGCCTTACTAATTGTGTTTAACCTGAGCTCTGCTGCAGACAGGCTTTGGTCTTTGCTCCATGCGTCCTTCTGGCATGACCTAGGAGTTGCTTGCCAGTGATGGGTAGAGGGCGAGGGCAAGATGCTAGCTGGCTTTTGTCCAGTGGTCCACTTGTCTGGGATCGCATTTCATCTTAAATCAACCCATAAGGTGGAGAAGCCATGATCACCATATTATATAGGCCGTGGAATCTGCCTCGCGGGCTGTTGTAGCAGAGCAGTCAACAAGTTAGAAGCCAGAGCCCTTGTACCCTCATTGGTGCCCACAATAACTCATTAGGTTTTTTCCTCTTCTTACTCCCAGTCCCAGTAGCCATCTAAGAGCAAAAGCTTCTGGGGCCTGACCTTGCAGACACTGGCCTTTGACTCACCTCTTTATAATTAAGACAAGAGCATGGAAGAAATAAAGGAGTCATTAAAAAAAAAGAAAGAAAGAAAAAAAAAAAAAAAAAAGGAATCTGGCAGGAAAAGCAGAGGCAGATGTGGAGCTGGTTTAAAAATCTATTTCGAATCTTTCCAGCGGCTGGCTGGGTATTCGGGGGTCGCCAACACACAGGGGCCGGTGCAACCAAGGAGCAGTTGTGTAAGTCCTTGCATAAGTAGAATGAGATGCCCAGGGCTCCCTCTAGCGTGGCCACGTGGCTGGAAACCTGTCAGGTTTTATAGCATCAAATCAGACACCGTGCACCGGGATGGAGAGTCCGGAAAGAGGTCAGAGCCGGGGAAGGGAGGTGGGGGCTGTAAACCCAACAGCAGCTTGGGGAATGGGCTCAAGGCAGATGGGGTGAGCAGAGGTGTCCCAGGGACAGTGGTGAGCCCGAAACTAGACATGGGGAGAGAAGAGACAGAGACAAGAATAACAGTGGTGGTAAGGTGGCAGATCCTCAGTTTAAAATCCGGCCACAATGCCATTCACTTAGGCACTCGCTTGTTTTAAAAATATTTATTAAGCACTAGTTGTGGTGGGTGTAGAATGGATGTGCCCCCAGGAAACCCCGGATCTGGGGCTCCGAGTCATCTGAAGGCTCCAGCCTTCCCTGTCGATTGTCCCTTCACCTCCAGATTCTTCTACTGCAGGGAAGCTCCCTTGACCTCACCCTAACCCTCACTGTGGACACTCCTGTTTTGTCCTTCACAACCAGACCACACAGAGTGGCTCCTAGGTCCCCAGCCTTCGCTCACTCTTCGTCTCCCTATGAGGCTAATGAAATCTGTTCTACTGCGTTACCAGTGGTGTCCTCATCACTAAGCCCACATTACCGCCCTCTCCGGTCTCAGACACGGTTGGTGCCGCCCTTGCTTTGAAGTGCTCTTGTCCAGTATCTTCCATGACCCCACATCTGCCCCTTTTCCCTCTGGCATGTCTCATTCCTTCTCTCCCTCTCACTCTCTCTCTCTCCCCTGCCCTTTTCTCCCCTCCCCCTCCTCCCCTCTCCTCCCTCCTTCCCTTCTTTCCTTTCTCTATCCTCTCTCTTCTCTTGTCTTGTCTTCTCTTCTCTCTCTCTCTTTCTCTCTCAAGCTCACCTTTTTTTTTTCTGCCCAGAAGAAATACTGACATTCTCCAAGGCTTTTTTCTCAGCCTTCTTTTTTAGGTTCTTGTTCTAAAATCCCTCTTCAGTGCTGTCTCACTGATTTACAAGGATTTCTTTATAAGCAGACTGAGACCAAGTTCAAAATGTACCTTTCGCTCTTGACCTTCACTTGATCCCAGACCCCACTTTCACCTGTGTCCCCAAGACTGAGCACAGTCCCCTCCAATCCCCAAGGAGGTGCTCTGAGCCCACTCCCCATCGTTGTGGATGATTCCCCCACCTTCTGCATGAGGTAGACACCCAGTCACCTCTACAGCCTCCTTCCGCTCAGCTGTACCTCTCCCCCCCACCCCCGCCCTGCTAAATTTACTTTGTCACCCTTTCCAGACCAGGTCAGTTCCAGACATGACCTGGGTGCTCCTTCTGCTTAAAGAATGAATGAGCAAGAGGCCAGGCACAGTGGCTCACACCTGTAATCCCAGCACTTTGGGAGGCCGAGGCGGGCCAGTCACCTGAGGTCAGGAGTACAAGACCATCCTGGTCAACATAGCAAAACCTGTCTCTACAAAAAATACAAAAATCAGCCAGGTGTGGTGGCACACACTTGTAATCCCAGTTACTTGGGAGGCTGAGGCATGAGGATCACTTGAATTCAGGAGGTGGAGGTTGCAGTGAGCCGAGATCATGCCACTGCACTCTAGTATGGGAGACAGAGTGAGTCTCTGTCTCAAAAAAAAAAAAAAAAGAATGATAGGCCATGGCAGATTGGCACACACATAATTTTATAATTTTTTTTTTTTTTTTTGGAGACAGAGTCTCACTCTGTTGCCCAGGCTAGAGTGCAGTGGCATGATTGCAGCTCACTGCAACCTCTGTTTCCAGGGTTCAAGTGATCCTCCTGCCTAGCCTTCTAAGTAGCTGGAGTTACAAGCATGTGCCACCATGCCTGGATAGCTTTTGTATTTTTCTTAGAGACGGGGTTTCACCATCTTAGCCAGGCTGGTCTCGAACTCCTGACCTCAAGTGATCCACCCATCTCAGTCTCCCAAAGTGCTGGATTACAGGCATGAGCCACTGCACCCAGCCGGCACACACATAATTTTCTAAGCCAGGGTTTGACAAGCTGTAACTGATGACCCCAATCCAGCCCTCCATCTGTAGTGTGTGTGTGCGCCCCACCAGCTAAGAATAGTTTTTATGTTTTTAAAGGATTGAAAAAAGGCAAGAATAATATTTCATAACCGATGAAAATTATATGAAATTTAAATTTTACTGTCTATCAATAAAGTTTTATTGGCACATAGTCATACCCATTGCCTTTTTTTATTGTCAGTGGCTGCTTTTGCGCTATTGTAATAGCAGAGTCTATTAGTAGATGCAGAAGAAACCATATGGTCTGCAAGGCCTGACTTCTTTACTATCTGGTCATTTGCAGAAAAAGGGTACTGATCCCTTGACTAGACTGTCTAGAATGGAAAGTGCACTGTTAAGAATAGTTGCATCTTAGTCACAGACTGTGACCAATAATCAATAATCAGTCATTGGGATGTGACCTGAGAACATACTATGTAGAAAGCGTGCTATGGAGGATACCGTGTGCTTCCCCGTGTGCTCGCCCCAGTCTGTTTCACAAGTTCTGGATGACTGATCAATGCTTGATCAATGCGAGCTCCCTTCTCCTTCGTGGGAAGAATGGGAAGCCTGCCCCTCCCGCGCAGTGCATTTGGCATCCGAGCTGGTGTTCAGTGCTTCCCTCTCTGCTGGGGGAGGACCTTGTGGGTGAGGATTTCAACATAAAAATGAGGGGTAAGGCGCAAACACCAGACCAGAGTCACAGGAGACGTTATCTTCCCCATGGCCGCTCTGCCCAGTGAGTTCACTGATTTGCCTAAGGGTGGTGCTGGTGTGTGTCTGGCACCGTGCCTCCCTCCAGCCTCTCAAAGATGTCCCCTCTGATGGGGACGTCTCTCCTGTGGATATTTCTGGTGGCTGAGCAAAGTGCTTGTGGTTCCTTCCAGCCAATTGTGCTGAAGCAAAGGCTGGCCACTTAAATTGCAGTTTCTCTGATGTATCTTCTAAAAGCCAAACATCATTATCCACAAAGGGTACTTTTCTGTAACACCAGGCACTTGAATAGATCTGTGGGGTCTTCCTCTGTGGGTGATGAGTCTGGGTTTCAGCGTCGCCCTTCTCCAGACCACGTGGCCACTGATCCGTGAGGTGCACAGAAGGATGGGCAGTCACGTGGCAGATTCTTTGAGTTCTGCCACCTACAAGCTGGGTAGCCTGGGCAAGTGGCAAACCTCATCGATTCTTCATTGCCACCAGCAAATTGGGGAGAGTAATTGAGAGGGCATTTGTGAGCTCCTGGCCCAGCAGGTAGCATGTTAGAGCTGCTTGATCAATGGGAGCTCCCTTCTCCTTCATGGGAAGAACGGGAAGGCTGCTCCTCCCCTGCGGTGCATTTGGCATCCGAGCTGGTGTTCAGCACTTCCCTCGCTCCTGTGTGGTGCCAAAGCCTCCTGTGGAATAAGGCCCTGTGCTGCTTCATCCTCCTGGGAGAGCGGGCAGTGGAGCAGGATGCTCCATGCCGAGCTGGCTCTTGGTTCTTGAGGAGTGGGAGCGGTGGCTCTCCCAGCCTAGCTGTGAGTGGTCCCAGGATGAAGGAACAGCAGGAAAACAAAGATAATCTCAAGGCCATGGGGAGGAAGTGTGAGGTAGATGCTGGCACAGGAGCCCACGGTTGGGGAGAATCTGCTTCTGATGCCTTCCACCCTGGAACTCAAGTGTCAAACAGCAAGAGAGGGGCTGAGCAAAAATCACCCATCTCAAATTCAGTTGACAGTACAGCACCAGCCATGTCTCCTAGGAAACAGGAAGTGACCTTAACCATCATCTGCCTGTCATCTCAGGCTTGCCATTAATCAGGCATTCATTAAAGAATTCTGTCAATAATAGAAATCAGAAATGCCTGGAAAGTAGATTTCTTGCAGGGCAGATGGAGAAAACAGCCTCTAGGTCTCTAAACCCCTTTGGCTTCCACTGGGGTTTCTGGGTGGGACTGGGGACCCATGTGCATGTCATCTCAGGGCAGCTTTCTTTCTCAACCCATTTTGCAGATGTGGCAGCTGAAGTCTCATGCAGCTCCCAGTCACACCTCTCTTGGCGGAGAGCCCCACCACTGGGAGCTGAGCAAAGGCAGTATTTCAGTTATTTTTTTTCAAAGATACTGTGAATTGGTCCTCACTAGACATGGGTGTAAGTTAACTGTTATCTCACCACTTCGCTACCAGGTTATAATCAAAGAAAGTCATATCAAAGTCAGCCACACACACAGACATTTATGAAAAACACTTTTGTACAATCAGTGCATACAGTCTGTTCTTAGGCTTCATAAAACCCCCTTCCCTGTCATTTGAGGTGCTCCGCCTGAGCCTCGGTAAATGATTCGTTAGAAGCAAACCAAAAGTATTCTGGAGGCAAGATTCAATTTGCACTGATAGTCATCTTAGGGAACCAGCATCCTCCAGACCCACAGCTTCTTACCACTAGAACGCAGGGTCCAGTGTTGGGCACTGTCCTTCAACACTGGGCTTCTTACACACACACATCCAATCCACGCACAGCCCGGGAGAGTCCCTGAAACATTTTAGCTCATCTACATACCTTGCATGGTGTGGAATTCAACAAGGAGAACCCATTTCTCTAAATCATAACACTCATTAAGAAAACACAAAGCTCACAACAGAAAACAATTTCTAACTATTATCATTCTGCGGTTTCTGCTTTTGATCACGATAAGGATAGCCAAAGCACCCACCCAGGTCACTCTCGTGGAATGGGGTTTTCGGATTAAAGATTGGCAACCAACTGATGGCTTGTAGCGTATCCTTTAAGCTGGCCCTCACTGTTTGAGTACTTGAGAGTAATTTGCAGACTTCCTAAGTCTTTCATTTTGCTAACTATGTGTCAGAAGCTGTTCTGGGCACTCTGTGCAATGTGAGCTTATTTGATGGTTACCACTTAGGAGGCTGGTGTGCTCTTGACACCCGTTTCCCAGATGCAGAATCTGAGAAATCTACTCAGTGTTTACACAACCAACTGGTCAGTGGTACAGCCTGGATTTCATCTCTGGGTGTTTGTTCCTGGAGTCCCTGCTCTAACCACCATGTTAACCTGCTTCTCAACACCAACCAAAGCTTGAATCCAGCCTTCCACATCTCAAGCCTGGGCTTTTGTTAAGGAGGACGCTCAGGGTTTCTTGGTAGTCGAACTCCTGTATGTCCAGGAAAGAATAAAGACCAGATGGTCTTGATATGAAAAGGTAGCAGACTTGAACTACAAAATGGGAAAGGAGTAATTCGTTTACAAGGACAAAGTGGTGGAAACCGTTCTTAGGCTTAGGGTAGGTGATTATATCTTATCTCTTTGAATATATAGTCAAAGCTATATATTCAAGATACTGTGGGCTCCCTACCAGACCACCACGAAAAAGTGAATTTCGCAATAAAGCAAGTCACACAGATTTTTTGGTTTCCCAGCGCATATATGAGTTAATGTTTATACTATAATGTATTTTCTTAAGTGTGAAAAGTATGTCTTAAAAATGCAATGTATATACCTTAATAGAAATACTTTATTGCTAAAAAATGCTAACAATTATCTGAGGCTTCAGCAAGTCTTCCTCTTTCTGCTGATGAGAGTCTTGCGCCAATGTTGATGGCTGCTGACTGATCAGGATGGTGGTTGCTGAGGGCTGAAGTGGCTGTGACAATTTCTTAAAATAAGGCAGCAGTGGAATTTGCACATCATTTGATGCTTCCTTTCACACGAGATTTCTCTGTAGCCTGTGATGCAGTTTGATAGCATTTTACACACACTAAAACTTTTCACATTGGAGTCAGTCCTCTCAAACTCTGCCAACTGCTTTGGCAACTAACTTTATGTAATATTCTAAATCCTTTGTTGTCATTTCAACAATGTTATCAGAATCTTCACCAGGAGTAGATTCTTCTCAAGAAACCACTTTCTTTGCTCACAAGCATGAGCAGGAACTCCTTATCCATTCAAGTTGTATCATGAGATTGCAGCAATTCAGTCACATCTTCACAGTCCACTTCTAATTCTAGTTCTCTGCTATTTCCACGACATCTGAATTTACTTCTTCCTCTGAAGTCTTGAACCCGTCAAAGTCATCCATGAAGATTAGAATCAACTTATTCCAAACTCCAGTTAATGTTGATATTTTGACCTCCTCCCATGAATCATGACTATTCTTAATGGCTTTTAGAATGCTGAATTTTTTCCAGAAAGTTTTCAATTTACTTTGGTCAGATTCATTAGAGGAATCACTCTCTCTGGCAGCTATAGCCTTATAAAATGTATTTCTTAAATAATAAGACTTGAATGTCAAAATGGCTTCGTGATTCATGGACTGCGGAATGGATGTTGTGTTAGCAGTCATGAAAACAACATTCACCTCCTTGTACGTCTCCATCAGAGCTCTTGGGTGACCAGGTGCATTGTCAATGAGCAGTAATATTTTTGAAAGGCATCTTGTTTCTGAGTATCAGGTCTTAACAGTGGGCTTAAAACATTCAGTAAACCATGCTCCAAACAGATGTGCTGTCATCCAGACTCTGTTCTTGCATTTATAGAGCACGTGCAGAGTAGATTTAGCATAATTCTTAAGGGCGCTTGGACGTTCAGAATAACCAACAAGCATTGGCTTCTACTTAAATTCACCAGCTGCCTTAGCCCCCGGCTACAGAGTCAGCCTGTCCTTTGAAGTTTTGAAGCCAAGAATTGACTTCTCCTTCCTAAACATGAAAGTCCTAGATGACATCTTCCAATATAAGGTGGTTGCATTTACACTGAAAATCTGCTTTTTAGTGTAGCCACCCTCATCAATGGTCTATTCTAGGTCTTCTGAAGAACTTGCTGCAGCTTCTCCATCAGCACTTGCTGTTTACCTTGCACTTTTATGTTATGGAGATGGCTTCTTTCCTTAAGAACCAACCTCTGGTAGCTTCAGACTTTTCTCCTGCAGCTTCCTCACCTCTCAGCCTTCATAGAATTGAAGAGAGTTTAAGGCCTTGCTCTCAATTAGGCTTTGGCTTGAGGGAATGTTGTGGCTGATTGGATCTTCTATTCACACCACTGAAACTTTCTCCATAAAAACGTTTCACCGCTAAAACTTTGCCCACTGCAAGCTGAGAAGATCCTTCGGACACCTCTTTTGAACACGTAGCAAAGAAGATGACAGAAGCCGCCATCTTTTGTGTCTTTACCATACTTTCAACAGTAAGCCTGTTTCATTTTCTTATTCGTGTGTTTACTGGAGTAGCACTTTTAATTTCCTTCAAGAACTTTTCCTTTGCATTCACGGCTTGGCCAACTGGCACAGAGAGGCCTGACGTTCGGCCTGTCTCCACTTCCTACACACCTTCCTCACTCAGCTTCGTCATTTCCAGCTTTGGTTTCAGGTAAGAGTGTGTGGCTCTTCCTTTCACTGAACATGCAGTGGCCATTGTAGGATTATTATTTGACCCAATTTCAGGATCATTATATCTCAGGGAATAGGGAGGCCTGAGGAGGGAGCTAGAGACAGGGAAAAGGGCAGTTGGTGAAGCAGTCAGAACACACGCAACATTTATCCATTAAGCTCTCTGTCGTAGATGGATGCAGTTCCTGACACCCCAAAACAGTTACAAGAGTGACACCAGGCCAGATGTGGTGGCTCACGCCTGTCCTCCTAACACTTTGGGAGGCCGAGAAGGGTGGATCACCTGAGCCCAGGAGTTCGAGACCAGCCTGAGCAACATGGTGAAACCTCATCTCTACTAAAAATACAAAAATTAGCCAGGTGTGATGGTGCACGCCTGTAATCCCAGCTACCGGGGAGGCTGAGGCAGGACACCCTCTTGAACCTGGGAGGCAGAGGTTGTAGTGAGCCAAGATCGCTCCATTGTACTCCAGCCTGGATGACAAGAGTGAAACTCTGTCTAAAAAAAAAGTGACATCAAAGATCCTTAATCATAGATCACTATAACAAATACAATAATAAGGAAAAGATTTAGAAATAGTACATGGACAGTGACAGTTGAAAAAAGTCCCACGTGCTCAATAATTGAATGATAATAATTCTGAGCCACCATAAAATCAAGGAGCTGAAAGCTCTCAGCTACAAGACTTTCTCTTTTCCTAAGAGCTTTGACAGCAGCCAGGCTATCATGGACATTAACCTCCTCAATTCTCCTTTGCCCACTGCAAGCTGAGAAGATCCTTCGGAGACCTCTTTTGAAACACACAGCAAAGAAGATGACAGAAGCCGCCATCTTTTGTATCTTTACCATGCTCTCAACGGTAGCTACCAATTATTGAACAGCTGGTAGGACCCAGGCTCTCTATAGACACTGAGGCTTCTAATCTTCTTCTTCTCAAGACCTCAATAAGGAAAAAGAGTTCAGAGCTGTTATTAACTTGAGGAGGGTTGCACAGCCTCAAAGTGATAGGACATGAATCAACATGACCTGTCACTTATAGATCACTTATGACCTTGAGGCTCCTGCTCTTTCTGGTTATTATTTGACCCAATTTCAGGATTGGGTAGCGGGGCTTAAACAACAGAAACTTCTTTTCACACAGTTGTGGAGTCTGACGTCCAAGATCAAGGTGTGAGATGTGTTGGTTTCATTCTGAGGCCTCTCTCCTTGGCTGCTAGAGGGTTACCTTCCCCCCGCGTCCTCAAATGGCCTCTCCCCTGTGTGTCTGCGTCCTAATCTCTTCTTGTTATAAAGACACCAGTCAGATGGGATAGGCCATATCTTAATGATCTTGTTTAACCTTAATTACCTTTTTTCTCTTTTTGAGACGGAGTCTCACTCTGTCACCCAGGCTGGAGTGCAGTGGTGTGATCTCCCTGCTTCCTCTGCCCATCCATGGCTGTCCTTCACTCATTCAATTAGTGATCACAGGACAACAGGAGGAGCCTGGGGGAGGAGGGAGGAGGCCTGAGGGATGGACACTGGAGTGCTGAGGCAGAGGTCTCTGGGGTGAGCAGACACTGTGGTGCTAGGGCACGGTCTCTGGGGTGCTGGGGCAGGGTCTCTGGGGTGAGCAGACACTGGGGTGCTGGGGCAGAGGTCTCTAGGGTGAGCAGACACTGGGGTGCTGGGATGAGGATTCTGGAGTCAGCAGACATGGGGTGCTGGGGCGGGGACTCTGGGGCAACCCAGGACCCTTCTTTATTTGCCGGGATGGAGTCTTACAGTCAGGCTTTGCCCTCTCTCGCGGCCTCCCCCAGCCGTAAAGACTTCTCACTTCCTGATGTTTGCTGATGGGCATTTCTGATGTGTTTGTCTTGGAGGTGTTTTTTTCATTACCCAAGCTGCTGCTAAATCCGTCAACACTTATTTTGCGAAGTTGAAATAGGTGGACCAGGCAGGATTGGGAGGAGGTAGAGGCGAATAAGAAGGACCAAGTAGGGGAGAGTGGAGAGAGAGTGGGTGACCTATGATATTTAAAACATAATCCTGAAATTAGACTGTTAGTGAGGATGGGCTTGGTGCTCTGGAGGTGCAAGTTGAGGCAACCTGCCTACCTGGATTTCCAAACTGGTTTATCCCGACATTTGCTCACTCCACGTTAGGGCTCATGGTGGCTAATTGTCTGTAAGCTTTGGAGGGAGCATTTTAAGGTCTTTTTGATCAAACGAATTTTATTTTTTGATGACTTAGAAACAGGTGTGAACTCTCCAACTCCCCACCAAAAGAAAGTAGGTGGAGAACTCTTCAAAATTTGTAAAGCGGACGTATCAGAACTGAATCACAACTTTTCAGACCTTGGCAAATTTTCTTTAAAGGACCAACACAGGCACACCTACTCAGCACTGCTGGTGGACTGGGGAAATGGCTGGGTAATCCCTAGTAAAAGAGTTTTGCTGTGTTCTAATAAAACTTTTTTTAAACCACCTCACACCCATTAGGATGGCTACATCAGAAAAAAAGAGGGAAATAACAAGTGTTGATGAGGGTGTGGAGAAATTGGAACTCTTGTGTACTGTTGCTGGGAATGTAAAACAGCACACCCACTATGGAAAATAGTAGGATGGTTCCTCTAAAACTTTAAAATAGAATTACCAGATGATCTGGCAATTCCACTTCTGGGTATCGTCTCCTGAAGAATCATGAGGTTCATAAATTGGGAAAGCACAGCTTTATTTCTCATAAAGGGTTGCAGCCTGCAGTCCAGCCATTCCGCAGCCTAGGAAGCGTGGCCTCCAGCTTCTGCCAGGAGCAAGCACTTCCAGGGAGGAGGAATGAGACAGGAATTTAAGCTGAGTGGGTTGTAAGTATGCATAATCAATAAGCTGTAGAAGAAGTCATGAATATTAATGAAGGAGAAACACACGCATGTGCGATTGAGCCATGCCTCTTTGTGGGTCCCATGGTCAAAAAAATACCAGCATTAGGATGACCTGAGGGTGGAGGTTTTGGCCCTCTGATGTCAAAAGGTCAAACAGAGGCCACGAAAACCCTCACTGCACATCCTCCTTAGACGGGCCAGAGCCACCCTGCAGTTGGTGGCCTCTCAGCAGGAGGGCATGCAGTGTGAAACTGGCAAGCTGTCACATGGAAACTGCAAAGAGGGAGGGGGAGTCCAGTTGTGGCTCAGACAGGTGGCTACAGGTGATATAGGAATGAGTTGTCTGCTTCTCGTTTTCTAGAGCTAGTTTCTGCTTCCTCCTTAGGAGAGAATTCATCCCATCATGGTCATGGCCTGACTCAGTTTTTGTTGTTGTTGTTGTTTCTGGTATTTTGTTGTTGTTATTGTTGTTGTTGTTTTTAGATGGAGTCTCGCCCTTGTTGCCCAGGCTGGAGTGCAATGGCACCATCTGGCTCACTGCAACCTCCACCTCCCAGGTTCAAGCGATTCTCCTACCTCAGCCTCCCGAGTAGTTGGGATTACAGACGCCTGCCACCGCGCCCAGCTACTTTTTGTATTTTTAGTAGAGATGGCCAGTCTAGTTTGAACTCCTGACCTCTGGTGATCCACCCACCTTGGCCTCCTAAAGTGCTGGGATTACAGGCATGAGCCACGGCACCCGGCCTGGATTCAGTTTTTAAGGCTTCTCTGGGGTCCCTTTGGCCAAGAAGGGGTCTGTTCAGTCCTTTGGGAAACTTAGGATTTTATTTTTATTTCTCAGTCTATATCCAAAGTACTTGAATGTAAGGACTTGAAGAGATATTTGTACACCGATGTTCATAGCAACATTATTCACAGTTGCCAGAAGGTAGGAGTACTCAAGTGTCCATCAACAGATAAATGAGTGGTATACACGATGTGGCATATGCATCCAAAAGCCTCCTTTTCCTCATATGTAAAATATTGGGTGATTCATACCCCGGAAGACTTGTGAGCATTAAATCACATGATCTATGTGAAAGCAATGACAGTGTCTGGAACTTAGTGGGTACTCACCAGATGCTTAGCAGCAAAGCAGCAGAAACTAGAGGTGGTCGTTTAGGAGAGGATGGAGAACCCGGTGGCTGGGAACTGACTACTTTCAGGATTTCTTACCTTTGGCCCATGACAATTCCTTGGCCAGGAATGCTGTTTTGGTGGAAACTGGGATGCTATGCATACAGCATGTCACTCTGTTTAGCAGGCATCAGATTAGTAGGCAAAGGCCCGGTAATCTTGGCTCATGAGGCCCAAGTGGGGATGACACGGCCTAAGGCTAGAGCAGACACGCCCTGAGAATCCTCTGTGTTCTTTTCGGCATCATAGCCCACGCCTGTGCCTAGCAGGGCTGACCAGCAGAGAGGTCCAGGGCAATTTAGGTTTCAGTTAAGAGTTTGATGGATGTTTAAGCTTTTATTGATATGAAAAAGAAAAGAAAGGAAATCTTGGAAAAAAGAAACTCAGTGTAGTGCAGACAGGAAGTAATAGCAATGAAATCTTTTGGCTTTCCTGCTCCTGACCCCAGAGGTCCCTTCCTGGCTTTAAAATCCTCAGCCCCCCTCCCCCCGCCCTCCGCCCTCTCCACCCCTGTTGCCCACAAGCAAATATGCAGACTCCAGAGCCCCACATCCCTCTCTCTCACAGTCTGGCCCAGGTGATCCCTCTCACCTCATTCCCAAAACTTTCCAGTGACATTGGTCTTCCCACCATTTCCCAAATCTCAAAGACACGAGGCAGATCCCACCCGGGCCCCCAGCTTTGCATTACTTTGCCCTTGTGATACTGGGGGTCTTTCTTGGAAGTCACTTCTTTCCGTACCTGTGGTTTTCATTTCCCTGTCAAGGTCCCCAGGTAGGAAGTCACTGGCCATGTGAGTCACCACCTGGACGAAGGAGCCACCCTGCCACGTGTGGGGAGGTGCCAGGAGACAGACCGGCTGAGGTGAAGCATTCATTCTCCTTCCCATGGAACTGAAGTGACATTCTCTGCATCTCTGTTACCACTTCACCTTAATTTGCCTCTTCCCAGCATCCCTGAATTATGCAGAAATCATTTGAAGGCAAATTCCCAGCTACTATTGCTAGACTCAATTTTTCTGCAGGGATGGAGGAATGTGTCGCTTTTAATTTGTTTCCTTTTTTTCCCACCTATTTTGGGTAAAACATTGTGTTAAAAGATACATCGTCTCCACCCCCAAAGCAGCCTGTTTTCATGCCGGAGGTATTTAAATGCCCTCTTATTGAAGTGAACAAGCTAATTATGTAACGTAAAGTAAGTTTAGGGAAGGAATTTAAAAACCCCCACAGCTTCACACTGTGATGAAATGGGGCTGTGTAACCACTGGAAGTTCCATGCCTTTCTCCACATTCTCCCTCTGTAGTAATGAGGCTCCTCATCTTCCTGTTTTATTGGCAGCAAACACTGGGTAACAGGGGTGCTAGAAGGGCCTGAGGCTCTGTCATAATCAAGGGCCTATAATTGTGCCAGGAGCCTGGAATAGTTAAATTGGTTCCTGATTACTTTTCACTTGCTAAGTTCCCCTCTAGTCAGTTAACACATAATTATTTAGGACTGTGCTACTTTTATTACTGGCACATGGCTTTCCAAATAGGCAGCTTTGGGGGATGGTCTCCTGCGGGAGTCCACGCACTGCGTCCACCCGCCCTTTTGGTCCAAGAACAAAAGCAAGGCTGGCGGGACCTCCTCTAGAACCTTTGTGCTTCCGAGAGGCTTGGACCTCGGCAGGTGCCTCCTGCAGGCAGAGCCTCGCCGGCCACACCAGCCTGTCTCCCAAAGACGCACAGAACTGCGGAATTCACAGGGCTTGTCCTTCTCTTTCACTAAATGCGACTTAACATTCTGTAAGGTGTCAAGGGCGAATCAAGGGAGAATCATATCGGTGTTCAAATAACTTTGTATCATGTGATGACACCTCTTCCTTACCTTTAATCTAAAAAGTCAAAAAACAAAACCTGTAGGTTCCAAGTTCCACGGAGCTTAGAGGCGCTGTGGTTGAGCGCTTTCATTTGTTGGTGGAGAATATGAGGATCTTGAAAACTTCAGCAACATTTTTTGTTTTGACATTTTTTAATCCTATTTCCAATTGACAGATAATAATTGTGTATGTGCATGGTGTGCAGTGGATGTTATGATACATGCATTCATCGTGGAATGATTAAATCCAACGAATTCACATGTCTGTTCCCTCACATCTCGTTTCTTGGTGGTGCTGAACAACATTCTGAAGGTCAGGTAGCTCCATGTTTAAATGAACATGAAGTCATCGATAGATAGATATACGTGAATTAAGACTTTAATTTTACAAATGTGTGTATGTGTAGGCTACAATTAAACTCATGTTTGACACTGTCAAGAATTAGTAGTTTTTGTTTCGAATGGGGTTAAATGTCCAGGATAGCAGAGAAAGAAGTCAGGAAAGCTTCCTGGTTTGTTGTTGTTGTTTTAATTGCATTGGCTTGGGAGTGAACCCGTCTCCCTTTCCTATTGGCCTCACATTTTTTTAAGTGGATAATGTTATGACAAGTTTGATAAAGATGATGCTTCTGGCTTCCTGGAGACAGGAATCAATTACCAAGAAGAGAAAACATTTCTCTCCATTGAGCCATTAAAAATAAAATTCACAGGCTTCGAGACCTTATCGCTTTTTGAATCTTTTTAGGTTGACATAATTTCCCTGTGATTCTTTCTGGATTATTTATTTGTACGTTTGGTTTTATCTCCTGAATTTTAGATTACCAATAATCCTTCCATAGATTTTGACCATTTTTAGGACAGCATTCTTGGAAGCATTTAATTCTCACAGCATTTGTTTTTTTTTTGTTTGTTTTTTTTTTGTTTGTTTGTTTGTTTGTTTTTTAGAAATTACTTAATTCTCCGGGCTCAGAATAAGACATAACTTCATAACATGTGTGGTTCACAAGGTGTTTGATCCCTTCCCCCTGAGTTTCTGGCGTTTCTGGTAGAATCCCTAATGAGAAGTTTGCATAAGAAGAACCTGAAGAGAGCTGAATCCCACCACAGAAAACCTACCTGGTTTTCTGCAAGGACTCAAGGAGAGCCAGAGGCAGCCAAATACTCTAGCCTCCCAAATGCTGAGGCTCCCATTTGGGCCAGAGCCTGACCTTCTGAGCCAGCTCCTTCATCCATTCATTCATTCACTTATTCTTCCATCCACTTACTCATTCATTCCTGTGTCCGTTACCTAGTGAGCACATACTCTGCACCAAATGCTGACTCAGCACTGAGGACACTTGGGTGAACAAGCAGATGTGGCCACTGCCTTCGAAATACCTACGCTTTACTCACAATCTGGAGGGCTTCTCTTACCTAAAGCCGACTCCAGCAGCGTCCAGCACAGGTAGATTCGTCAGGATGCAGAGTCAGGCACATTCATACCCCGCACGCCCTGGGATTGCCTGCTGGACAAAGGACTGTGATCCCGCACTGTGTAGAGCCCTTCATGTAGTTTTGGCAAGGCAGCCTCCCATCCAAACACTTGGCTCAGCCTGCGATCCGTCTCGTATTCCTCTGTAACAGAAAGCGGATTGGTATGCAAACGCTTCTCATTTGATTTTCTTATTTATTTTCCCTACTTTCACATTTATTAGAGATAACTTATGAATTATAGTAACTAATAGTTTTTGTGGGGTTTTTTTGTTTCTTTTTTTTTTTGAGATGGAGTCTTGCTCTGTCACCCGGGCTGGAGTGCAGTGGCACAGTCTCAGCTCACTGCAGCCTCTGCCTCCTGGGTTCCAGTGATTCTCCTGCCTCAGCCTCCTGAGTAGCTGGGATTACAGGTGCACACCACCACGCCCAGCTAGTTTTTGTATTTCTTTTTTTTTTTTTAGATGGAGTCTCGCTCTGTCGCCTAGGCTGGAGTGCAGTGGCACAGTTTCAGCTCACTGCAAGCTCCGCCTCCCAGGTTCATGCCATTCTCCTGCCTCAGCCTCCCGAGTAGCTGGGACTACAGGTGCCCACCACAATGCCTGGCTAATTTTTTTGTATTTTTTAGTAGAAATGGGGTTTCACCATGTTAGCCAGGATGGTCTCGATCTCCTGACCTCATGATCTGCCTGCCTCGGCCTCCTGAAGTGCTGGGATTACAGGCGTGAGCCACCGCGCCCAGCCTGTAATTTTTTTTTTTTTTTTTTTTTTTTAGTAGAGACAGAGTTTCACCATGTTGGCCAGGCTGGTCTTGAACTCCTGACCTCAGATGATCTGCCCACCTTGGCCTCCCACACCACACGCGGCTGACTAATAGATTTTCTTACCTAAAAGTTAGTCTCTGGTTATGTTTCTCCTTGCCTCGTTAGGTGACTGGCCCGAGGCGTAGCTGTGTTTCTGTCCCGTCACGTGTGGGCTGTAGCATATCATTTATGCATGTCCTGGAAGTTTCTGTGCAAGTGACACAGCTCTTGATGCATTGAGCCCAAGCACCATCTGATCTTTGTTTACTGCACTGATTATGGTTTTTTTTGATCTTTCCTTCAGTTTTCCTCATGCTACTTGAATTTCCATGTTGTTTGTGTTCCAGTATTTTAAAAAATTTATAGGGAATCTGAATTACAGAATCTGCCTCTCAGCCCTGCACTTTCTCGGTTGTCAGTTTCTTAAAAAGTTTTTGTTCAGCCTTCACATTATTTTAGCATGATGTGTGTGTGTGTGTGTATACATATATATATATAAATTTTTTTTTTTTTTTTTTTTTTTTTTTTTTTTTGAGACGGAGTCTCGCTCTGTCGCCCAGGCTGGAGTGCAGTGGCGCGATCTCGGCTCACTGCAAGCTCCGCCTCCCAGGTTCATGCCATTCTCCTGCCTCAGCCTCCCGAGTAGCTGGTACTACGGGCGCCTGCCACCACACCCGGCTACTTTTTTGTATTTTTAGTAGAGACAGGATTTCACTGTGTTAGCCAGGATGGTCTCGATCTCCTGACCTCGTGATCTGCCTGCCTTGGCCTCCCAAAGTGCTGGGATTACAGGCATAAGCCACCGCGTCCGGCCAACGCATTTTTTTAAAAGTCATTTTGAGAACTGTCTTTATTTAACTAGCTGCAGTTGTCCCAGAGCTTAATTAGAAGCAGCATATTGCAACTGTTTGGGTGCTATCTTGAGGCAAAATAATTACCCTATAATAATAATGTGTGTTTTAGTAAACTTGTCATTATTGTCATAGAGGGCTGGAAAGAGTGTCTTCTTAAAGCCCATGAGGACCCTAGGGTACTCTGCGAATAGCAGAGTTCTAAAGCTGAAGGAAAAAAATGAGTGAAAAAAAAACTGTGTGAGTGGTCAGAAGCCCCATGTCCTTATGCATCATGGCACAGCCCACCCTGTAATGACAAGGTGTTGTATTCCACTGACACTTGGGGGCTCTTCTGTGATCCCTGGCGTTGCTGCGTGTACATCCCCAGAGGCTCTCTCAACACAGTGACCAAGGTCAGATGGGTTACTCAGACCATCTCTCTAGCTCATACCCTGTACTTCCGGGGGCTGAGGGTGACAGGACAGACCCCAGCCCAAGACTGGAGGCTCATCCACTATATGCAAAGTATGTCCTGAATTTTGCAACTTTTGTCCTGGATCCTTTATTAATTTGTCAGGATGCCCTAAATGTCCTGTATTCAGCTTTTCTTTTTTCCAATCAATTACAGAATTCAACAATAAGAGCTGTTACTCAGATTTAACCGGGCATACCCTGAGGCTGAAGAATGTTGCTGCCCAACCCTTGCTCTTGGTTAATGGACAAGGCAGCAATGCCTGCATCCCTCCATTAATAGTCACTTAAAAACACTCATTCCTCCTTTCTGGTTATATTTTAATGTCCCCAGGGAAGAAGTCAAATAACTCTGCCTACAGTTTCTTTAGTGACCAAAAGAGCAAACTCCGTGACGGGCCGTTTGTCGTAGCTGTTTTGGTCCCAGGTCCAGCTGATAGGTTTCTTGATGAAATAATGTCTGCGAATCCCTTTCTCAGAGCGGCAGGCGGTGTGAGTGTGAGAGAATCTGCAGTGACCACGGGTGATGGGCGGGAGGTGGTGGTGGAAGGTGGTGATGGAGACCTCCTTAAAACCCCAGGTGGTGAATTTCTTCTTCCCTCCTTCCTGGCTCACTGCCTTTTAGCAGCTGTGACATGGCCAGGGCATGGGGAGCTTCTCCAGGTGCACTTAGCTGAAGAGATAACGCTGTCAGAGGACAGCAGTTACTAGTAAGTAACCTACATTTCCCTTCTACTCTGGCTGTTCCCTGCTGTCTAAATAGAGAAAGTGGAATTAAGTTTATTATCTGTGACCTAATGCTAATTCCTCTTGCATCCTGCCTTTGTGCAAAGGGATAAGGGCCATTGAAAAAGTAGTGGACGAAGCTTTAGTATTGTCAACACTTTCAAGGGTTATAAAACAAATCTATTGAATGATTAAGAATGTGAGAAACAGTATTCTAGAGTCATGTGTGATCGTCCAAATTGTATATTTCATTATAAAAAGTATATAAAGTCATGGTATTATAGAGCGTTAAAATTATACATTATCAATGAATCAAGAAATTAAAATTCCTGATGAAATTCTTGTCAAATCACTTTCATGTCTACTAAAGCTTTTAACTTTTTCTCTAGTAAAATAGTGGTCAAAATAGCATGCGGAAAGTAGGCCAGTGATACTGAAGTCGTAAGTGATGCTTCCAAGCCTAGAGATATTGCAGCAACCTTTTCCAAGCCTGATAGCCCCTTGCGAAGAGTGCTTTCAAATGGGTAACTTGAAAAAGCCAGCTAAGCAAAGATCAGTGGCATCATAGAACATTAAGACATGGCAACTTGAGAAAAAGATTTAATTTGCACCTTTTTTTTTCTTTTTTTAAATTAGATTTTTTTTAAAGTGATACTTTTCAAATGTTACTTTCAGAAGCTGTTATTTTGGTCTGTTTCTTTCATCCTGCATGTGCTAATTTCCTTGATTAATTTGGAGAACATCTGCATATAATTCCGTGGTCTTTTCATTGGCAAAACCTCACAGCTTTGTGCAAGACTTGGAGAGTTCGCATTCCAGACAGTCTGGGATTGTATCTAATTGAAATGCCAAACCTACCGAAGTGCCAGAGCGTAAGTGTATAATTATGTAATTTTCTCTTGATCTTTCAGAGTCTTCCTGCGAGCAATTAATCAGTATGCAGATATGCTGAACAAAAAATTTCTGGATCAAGCCAACTTTGAGCTACAGGTAAGAGAAGAGGTAGACACGACCTTTGTGGATAAATCATGTTGGAACAAATTGCTGGTCTGAGCCAATATCTTACAGTATTTCTAATCCTTGAACTTAATTGGTCTCCCATCCAAGATGCGGAAATGGAATTTATAGTATGTACTATTGGAACCTGAGGAGTGAAAATTATGCCTTTGGAGTATTTGCTTAATTTAGCAAGGAAGGAGACAGCGTTGTTTCAGAGAGAAGCTATTGAATCAGAGTGACAAGGAGGAACTCTCCAAGCAGGGAGGCCACCGAGTCCCAGTGTGTGTAGCTGCCAAAATTGTCTCAGCTCATCTTACTGTGGAGGGAGGATCAGCAGAGGACGAGACGCGGGTCTGCACCTCGAGCTCAGCTTGCTTTTATAACTCTGTGTTCCCTCCATATCCTCTCTCGGCCTTGTGCTACTAGCAGTGGCTTTTAGCAGGCCAGAGACCCTGCCCCCGAGACCCCATGGTCCCTCGGAAATGCTCCTTTGGTGCATGCAGTGAGAGAGAGAGAGAGAGAGAGAGAGAGAGAGAGAGAGAGAGAGAGAGAGAGAGAGTGTGTGTGTGTGTGTGTGTGTGTGTGTGTGTGCGCGCGCGCGCATGCATGCTGTGAGGATTGATTTTTGCCTGGCCTGATTTCTTACTGTGCATCCAAAATGTGTGGCTCTCTCTTCCATTGTACTCTTCATGTGTTTCTGCTAATAATGATTTTATCGGTCATTATTATTAGTTGTTATTTTAGTATAGTTTACAAATTTTTGAAAGGCATGCAGATACCAATGGCATGTTTATTTCCTGGGCAACATGGTTCACTCTCTCAAAAGGAACCTGAAGAATTTTTGTTTACCCATTGGGCGATCCAACCCCAAAATAAGTTACCCAGTAGCAAAAATTATATAGCCACCTGCTTTTCCATTTGCATTTCCCTTATTTTTATAATTTTTAATTTTTAAATTTTTATTGTATTGGCATTATAGGACAGAATTAGATAATAATATATCAGGTGCCATATATCTAAACATGTTACTTGTTTGTAATTTTTTTTATCATTTTCTCTGCTGAATGCTTGTTTTCATGTGTCATAATAACATACTTTCTCCTGATACAATGCATATGTGCTGAATATCAGTTTAGCAGGTAAAACAGGAAACATTCCTTCCTACTTCTTTGCTGCCTCTCACTGCTCCTCTGCAGGAGTAACTTTTAACTCATCATTCTGAATTCTTGGTCACGCTTTCAGCATTTATATGGGCCTGTGTGTGTTTTCTTTTGGCCTTTAACATGAACTGGATCATACTCTGTGTTTTTCAGCTCTGTCATATTCCACGATGTGAACGTACCAACATTTATTCACGATGTGAATGTACCAACATTTATTCACGATGTGAACGTACCAACATTTATTCACGATGTGAATGCACCAACATTTATTCATGATGTGAATGTACCAACATTTATTCAGCCATTTCTGCACTGATAACCTAGAGGCCGTTTCCAGTTCTTTACAATCACAAGCTGTGCTGCCGTGAAGGCCGCAATACGTGTGCCTCTTAGTGCACGCATTGCTGTGGAATAGGTTGATCTCTAGGCCAAATGATACGACATTTTAAGTTTGATGGAAAATGAGCACTTTCCTTCCTGACATGATTTTAGCAATTTGCCATCCCACCAACCTTGTTTGAGAGCAGCCACTTTCTATCTAGAATCTTCTTCAACACTGATTTCTTTAAAATGATTGATTTATGTTTTTATTGGCATTTTTCTGATGATTATTTAGGCTAAGAATACTTAGCAGCCGTGTGGGTTTCTTCTGTGAACTCTCTGATCATTTCTTCTGCTCATGTTTGTATTTGACTGTCCTCCTTTTTTATAAGTTGGAATTCTTGATATAGGCTAGGCATGGTTTTAGGCTTATCGTATAGAAATATTTCATTTTTCTACAGTGAAATCTGTAGAAAATCTGTATTTCTTTTACAGCTGTCTGGTTTTATGTTTTACTTGGCAACTCTCTCCTTGCCTTAATATTATATACTTCTAAATTTTACTATTTTGTATTAGAATCTGCTAATACCTTTGTGATTTTGTGTTTTTGTGTTTGTTTTACCTTTCAAGTGTTTAATCCATTTGGGATTTCTGTAGTTAGTATAGGGGTAAGGATCTAACTTACTACATCATTTCATGAATAGATGACCCTTTCTCCAATGATTTGAAATTATAATTAACATAATTATAAATGTATGTGTGTATAAATTCCATTTTTTGTGTTAATATCATAGAGGCTTAATCCTTTTACCTTTGTGCCCAGCTAGCAGAGTCACTACTTTTCCGCTCGTTTTTTTGTTTGTTTGTTTGTTTTTTTGAGACGGAGTCTTGCTCTGTCTCCCAGGCTGGAGTGCAGTGGTGCGATCTCGGTTCACTGCAAGCTCTGCCTCCCGGGTTCACGCCATTCTCCTGCCTCAGCCTCCTGAGTAGCTGGGACTACAGGCGCCCGCCACCACGCCTGGCTAATTTTTTTATTTTTTACTAGAGACGGGATTTCACCGTGCTAGCCAGGATGGTCTTGATCTCCTGACCTTGTGATCCACCCACCAAAGTGCTGGGACTACAGGCGTGAGCCACCACGACCCGCCTTCCACTTGTTTTCTACTGCAGAATTCTCTTGGCTGTTTTTGTGCATGTCCTGTTCCATTCGGAGTTTAAAATCAGATGGCTGAGTTTCTCTTTTAAAAACATACCACTTGGATTTTAGCTGGAATCCCATTGAATTGATAAATAAATTTGGGGGAAGTTTATAGTATTTGAGGGAATACTTTGCAGTATTTTTTTCCCCATCTCATACTGGACTATTTAGGTATTTGTTGTGCCATTTTTCTAGTTTTTTCTAGGTCAGGTCTCACGCGTGGCTTGCTGGGTAGACTCCTGTGTGTTGTAGGTGTGGCTGCTCTGGTGGGGGAGCCTGTTTCTCGGCGTGCTGGTTCTCCCTGGCTTTCTTCCTGTTTCAGGAGGATGGCCCCTTGGACTCTCACCGTGAGCCCAAACACCTTGCAAGCCATGTGCTTCAGGGCCCACATAGAGCTTTGCCCCTTGGCAGGTGTGACACACGTATTTATTGTTTGAGGAGGATTTAGCAGGAATTGCTGCCTGCTGTCAGCTGCATTCTGACAGTCACAGTCAGAGGCCCATCTAGAACAGGACCCATGTCTGCACGTACCCAGAACAGATCTTAATTTAAACACCACCACCACTACCATGAGTGCTCTGCCTCCAAGGCAGTCCTGGTCCTATATAGGAAAAGAACGAATTAGGAGTTGGTGAAGCTGTCATGTAAAAAGAAGCATTCGTGTTTTGTTGTTGTTGCTGCTGTTGCTGTTGTTGTTGTTAAAGGGAGCAGGTAGGAATTAAGATCTGTTCTGTGTCCTTGCAGGCATGGGTCCTATTCTGGCTGAGCCCCTGACCATGATTCTCAGAATACAGGTGGCTGCAGCCGGTGATTCCTGCTAGTGCTGTGGCAAGGCTGAAATCAGTGGAAGTCCCAAAAACAAAAGGAATGACTTGTATTTTATTAGCTGGTGCTCCCCTTTCTTTATAAAGGGGGCTAAAAAAAAGAGAGCCCCACTGTGGGCTCTGAGGTTGGGGGTCCCGGGCTCAGACCCCCATTCTGCTTCATTTGTTTCCTGTAGCTTTGGGCTGGTCTCTAAATCTCAGCTCTGCAATGGAGATGACAGCACCTACTTGGTTATTCTGTGGTAATCAAATGAGCTGGTGCATGACTATAGAAAGTGTGCCATTCATGGGAAGTGTTGGATAAATGCAAACCCAACAGACTTTTCTCAAATCCTACAAATGCTCTTAAATTGCCACTTACTTCTCAGGTCATTACAAATAGGGTCAATATAATGTTCACGCTTTATTTTTATAGAACTCTTTGCAGCTATCTCCTTTGGTATAATAAATATTATCCCTGGTTTTTAAATGAGAAAAGAGACCCACAACTTTCTTCTAAAGGCCATAGTCTTTTAAACCACACATATGTAGTCCCTAAACCCTTGAAATATGGGTGTATTGAAACACGAAATATTTGATCTTTTTACATTTGTTTTCCTTGTCTAGTGTATATATGATTTGGGGGTATAGTAGCATCCTAAATTTTGGAAATCTATACTATTCTTTTTTTTTTTTTTTTTTTTTTTTGGAGACAGAGTCTCGCCTTGTCACCCAAGCTGGAGTGCAGTGGCACGATCTCGGTTCACTGCAAGCTCCGCCTCCCGGGTTCACGCCGTTCTCCTGCCTCAGCCTCCAAATAGCTGGGACTACAGGGGCGCACCACCACGCCCGGCTAATTTTTTGTATTTTTAGTACAGACAGGGTTTCACCATGTTAGCCAGGATGGTCTTGATCTCCTGACCTCATGATCCGCCCGCCTCGGCCTCCCAAAGTGCTGGGATTACAGGCATGAGCCACCACGCCCGGCATGAAATCTATACTATTCTTAACTGAAGAACTTCATAATTACATTAATAAAAGCTAACATTGGCCCGGCATGGTGACTAACACTTGTAATCCCAGCACTTTGGGAGGCTGAGGGAGGTGGATCACTTGAAGTCAGGAGTTCGAGACCAGCCTGGCCAACGTGGTGAAACCCCATCTTTACTAAAAATACAAAAATTATCCAGGCATGGTGGTGCACACCTGTAATCCCAGCTACTCAGGAGGCTAAGGCAGGAGAATTGCTTTAACCCAGGAGACAGAGGCTGCAGTGAGCCAAGATCATGCCACTGCATTCCAGCCTGGGCAACAGAGGGAGATTCCATCTCAAAATAAATAAACAAACAAACAAACAAACATTGATGAAGTGCTTACACATGCTGTGTACCATACTGCCTTAAATTCTGTGCATATATTTACTTCTTTGATCTTCTGAGCACTCCTATAAGATAGATACTCTTGAAATTCCCATTTCATCCATGAGGAAACTGAGGCAGAAAGAGGTTAGAGTAGTTGTCCGAGGAAATGGCAGAGCCGGGATTTGAATATGTGCACTGTGGCCTCCGAGCCCACACACTCAGGCCTGAACTACACCATGGGGGGCTGGTTAGCAACATGTATAGAGTGAGTGTGCGTTTTTTTAACTTTTCAGAAGTGTGTGTGAGGAAATGATAAATGTCTGAGAGCATTGTTGAGATCCTGTATCAAGCTGTTTAACAACTTAGCATCTCCTCCTTTTTGGTTTTCAGCTGTGGAACAACTACTTTCACCTGGCTGTTGCTTTCCTTACTCAAGAGTCCCTGCAACTGGAGAATTTTTCAAGTGCCAAGAGAGCCAAAATCCTTAACAAGTAAGTTCTCGTCCAGCTCTGAAACTGCGGGCAGGAGCCTCCAACTCTAATAGCATAATTTTCATGTCGTTTCTAAGCCAACTTGGTACAAATTGAGATGTAATCACGGTGTAATGAAAGGGTGGTTTTAAATCATGGATCGGGTTTTGCCTTTTCTAACCCATGAATCAAGATCTAAAATTGCAGGACTCATCTTGGAAGGTTCCAAGTCAGTGTAATTCAAGACTATTAGTGCATCGCAGAATTTCAGTTTCCGGAGATAATTCCTTTTGCTGTGCACTATTCTGATGTCATTTCACATATGGTTCACTTTAGTGCTTAATTCTTCAATTCGAAAGGAGCTTCTGATGAAAGCTCTTGGCTCTGTTGGGATTGTTGAACAACTCATTGGGGAGTTATTGGTGGTTTCTTCTTGACAGCAGAAAACCCCTGTCTTCTTCCGGGCAGGAGCTTTGAATGGACTGAAGTGGCACCTTGTATCATTGTAAATAAACATCTCCGAAGCTCCATGAAGGCTGAGATCCTTGCCGGCTCCTTCCGCTCTGTAACCCCAGTTTGCATCATGCACTGCTCATGATTCAGTCTCAAGAAACACAATTGTTGCATGGGCTTCCTTCCCGTGTTTGGGCACCCGGAGGGTCTTGCTCCTGTCTTTTTGCCTCAGTTTCACTAATTTCTCACTGCTGTCGGTGTTCTTTTCATAAGTCCTTTGGAGAAGAGTTCTGAAATTGCTGTGGTGTTGCCGAGTCATCAGTCACTGTTTGTCATTATATAAATACTCTGCAATATCTCGACCCTTCTAAGGCTTGGCCAACTCCATGCTGCTAACTGAGGTTAGAGATTCCAGAAAGAGTTTCAGAAGGCGGTGGCTGCTCTTTCTCATATCCTGTGAGTCTGTATCTCACTTTCAGGGCAAATCCAAAGCACATTATCTCTGGAGAGTAAGAATTATAGTCATGAGCTGGGCTCTGGTCCTCAGCCAGTAGTGGTAATAGCAGCTACTTGGGAGGCTGAGGCAGGAAGATCACTTGAGCCCAGGAGGTCAAGGCTGCAGTGCACCATCGTCATACCTGTGAATTGCCATGCACTCCAGTCTGGGCAACATGGCAAGACCTCCTTTCAAAAAAAAAGAAAAGAAAGAATTATAGTCACGCACTACATAACCACAGACTACATGCTGTGTTTTTCTGTAACTTTTCTTTGTTTAGATACACAAATACTCACCATTGTGTTACATTTGCCTGTGGTATTTATTATAGTCACATGGTACCTTACAAACATGTCGTACAGGTTTGTAGCCTAGTAACAGTAGGCTATACCGTATGGCAGAGCTGTGTAGTAGGCTGTAGTATCTCGGTTTAAGTTCACTCTACAATGTTCACACAATGACAAAATCACCCAGCGACATGTTTCTCAGAACATATCCCTGTCATTAGCAAAGCATGAGTGTATTTCAGCAAATCGTTTACTCAGCCTGTACTTTATGTCAATGACTTTCTAAGCATTTCATGCGCATTTTTCATCTATAATCATTAAAAAGCAAAACTATTCCTTAGGCCCTCATATCTGCCCTAGTTTCTAGATGAAGAAGGTCACACACAGTGACCGAGCCACTTGGCCAGTCCTACACCTAGAATGTGGCAAAGCAGCATTCTAATCTAGGCAGTTCAGGGCCCACGATTTTCACCTGAGCTGCTTTTAGAACCTTCAAGCTTTTGGTCTGCACCTATCTAACTAAAGATCAGCTTTCACCTGGCCATCTTTCCGCCAGGCTTCCTCAGCTGGGTGATTCCTGTCTGACAGCCATCCATGCAAACAGTGATCATTGTTCAGAAACAAGAAATGCACTTGCTGAGCCGAGCATTGAGAATGGTGTAGGCAGAGTGGGTGCTCGCCTCTGACTACCGGAGCGGCACGCAGCAGCTGTAGCCCCCCACCTCGGGGCCTGCACAGGTGGCTGCCGCTCGTCCTGGCTTCTAGCATCAAGAGACAGACTTCTCCAGGCTGCATCTTCCGGAGACTGGCTGGGCAGAGGCGTGGGCTCCTGCTTTGTGGAATGCACGCTCCCTCAGGGCCCAGGGGAAGGGAGGGATGGCGCTTTGTGGTTGTTGCTATTGTTGTTGATTTGTCTTCATGCTGGGAATTGTAGTGCAGACGGTAGTGACCAGTGCACACTAAGCAAATGAAGCACAATGCACTTCAATGCACTGTGAATTCACTAGGTGCAGACACACCTCTTTCAGCACACGCCCCCTGTTGTCCCGTCCAGTGAAAGGACAGCTCGGCCACAGCAGGTGGAGCCGCCTGCCCACGTGCCCAGGGCCCACTGTAGGGTGAAGCTGGGACCCGAGCCCAGCCCCAGCTGTCTTCAGAGCCCACTCTTTGCCAAGCACGCTGCAGCTCCTGGCCTTGGAGATGCCTGCGGGAGAAGAGAGGTGAATTTAAACTGGAAATCTGCCTCAAAAGAACGGGCATCTTCTTAGTGGATTCTAGAATAAAACAATTTGGGGCTGAGCATCCCGCAAGCCCTAGCAGGGCAGCTCTGTGCTGGGCCCTTCCTCCTGTTGGTGTGAGTGTTAAGAGCCTAAGGCAACATCGAGACAAGCATTAACACCGGTGCAGTGGCTCATACCTGTAATCCCAGCACGTGGGAAGGCCAAGATGGGAGGATAGCTTGAGTCCAGGAGTTTGAGACCAGCCTGGACAACATGACAACACCCTTCTCCACAAAAAAATACAAAAATTCTCCAGGCGTGGTGGCGCGCACGTGTGGTGCCAGCTACTCCAGAGGCTGAAGTGGGAGGATCTCTTGAGCCCAGGGCGTTGGGGCTGCAATGAACCATGATCACACCACTGCACTCCAGCCTGGCTGACAGAGTGAGACCCTCTGTCTCAAAAAAAAAAAAGAAAAGAAAAAAGAAAAAGAACATTAACCTCGAAGGGCTTTGGCTGCTAAAGAAAACGTTTGCTTCCCACATAGTGGCGTGGATTCAGAAGCTTCAAAGCCACAGAAAATTAAACACAGCCAGCTGGTATCGCCCCCTCAGGAGTCACCCAGGGTCTCTCCTTAGGGCTTTCGTATTCTCTTTGTCACAATGGTAACAACAGGAGACTCTGGAGTTTCCCCAGGAAAAGTCCCCAGGCAATTCACAAGTTGTCTTTGCAGACCCTGGCAGGATAGCCTCGGGGTTTTGTGCTGTCTGAGGGGCCTCTCCAGAGCTCCCCTTGTGGAGGTGACAGGAGATCCAGGACAAAGCCCCGGAGCCTGAGATAAGGCTGCCTTGACCTTGAGGCCGCGCGGCACACACGCGTGGAGGGTCCGCCTTATTTGTTGCAGTCTTTATGCCACTTGATAAGCCTTCGGCCCTTCATAGTCCATTTGCAAATTTTGTTTCTAAATAGCAAAACCTGCATAAGAAATATGTGAAGATGTCCTACCCCAGTGCTTAAATTTTTTCGGGCACATACAGTACCTAGAAATGTGATTTAAAATTGTCTGGTTAAAAGGGATTCAGTGCCCGCTCTGTGCTCAGTCGGGCCATGGTCCTGGTGCTGGGGACAAAGACACAGACCTCATAACAAAGAAGGTCATGGTCTAGTGGGGTAAATGGAGAAGCAAAAATAATGAGTGGAGTGGGGCACACATGGAGTGGTGACAGAGGGCCTTGGCAGCCCGGAGATGGCCTGTGGGACTCAGCCATGGGATCCAGAGGCCTCCTGGCAGCTTGAGCTTCCCGGCTGGGTGGTGAAGGCAGCTGAGAGGTGTGCCGGGGAACATCGAATGCCAAAGGGCATGGCGCCATCTACATATAAGCAGAGACATGATCTGGGTTGTCGAAGTGTAAGGGAGCAGCAGGACCTGGGCGACTTGGAGCTTGGGGCAGGGCGTGGGGGCTCGTGGTCTGGGAGTCAACCTCACACTCTGAGCAAATGGTGAGCGCTGACTTGGAGCCCCATGGAGCAAGATGCATGCACCTGTCTGTTTCTAGGGGGAAAGCCATGTGGTCTAAAGGTGGAGCCATGACACACCCACTTAGTAGGCTCAGCACTGCCTCCATCTGGGGCCTGTCTCTCACTCTAGGGCTTGTGAGTCCAACCTAAGGCATCCGAGGGAGCATCCCCAACCCCTCAGCCTACGCTTCCCTTCCCCCTTGCCAAGCCCTGCAGCTCCTCACCTCTGCTTGGTCCACAGCTTTATGGCTCAAAACAATAGAAATTCCAGCATCAGGAGACCTGCCTGCTCCATCCTCCTAATGACTGAGGTTGGGGAGATAATTAGGATTTTCATTCTAAAGACATTCCCCAACGTGCATGGGAGTAAATAAAAGAATGGGCCATACCACACAGAGAACTGATTATGGCAGACCCAAATTGAGTATGATATTCGCCAGTGTACCACAAAATAAATAACCCCTAGGAATCAAGTCCATAATATGAAATTTTAACTGGCTCAACCTTCAGACATCCTTGGTGCTAGTGACTCCCAAGGAAGGACAGAGACATTAACAGAATTCTAAACCTGACCAGCAGCTCTTCCTCCCAATCCAGCCCCCTAGACTTTTTTACCTTATTGAGGCTCAGGAAATATGACCAAAATGTAAAAGGGATGACTTTTGATTAGCAGCCAGCTTGACAGTTTTGATATGCAAGACACGTGCACCCTGGTATGGGGCAGTATGTTGAAAGACTGCAAAGGAGCTTCTGTGTTCAGGACCAGAAGAGGAAAGGGGTTCATGAATTGGGCCTCCTGCATATCTCAGCATAAAGGGCTCACTTAAAGTTTCAGCACGAGAGGTGAAAGTTTGATGGCAAAGTTCAGCTCAGTGCAGAGAGGCCATCCACAAAGGCCTCCTCCCCACCTGGTCCCTAGGCTGCTTTCAGTTTTGGGGAGGTTTTGTTTTTGTTTTTGTTTTTTTGTAACTATACAATTCTGCAGTGTTCTAAGAGGATAGCTTTCACAATGGGACCGAAATATCCCCTTCTGACCAAACACTGGGTTCTGCACCTCCAGGAGATTAAGTCAAATTCTAGATACTACCTTTAAGGAAACTAACAGGAAATAAACATGCTATGCAAGCCCCATTTTGCAGTGTGACCTAATCAGAAGCTGCAACTGTATATTCCTGATTGTAACAGGAGATGTGATTAATTTAATTTGTGTCTGTGCTAATTTTTTTCAAGAGACTGAAATTATTCAAAATTAAATTCACTTATTAGAAGGAGACTCAGGGAGTTAGACTTAACAAGCGGTGACCTGTGCCAACTTCAAGTCAGAAAAGCTCACTGTGTCCCACATGCACCGGTGGTGGTGTGTCCTGCCTCAGGCAGGTAGGCACTGTCACATCAGACCTGTGTCTGGCAAGGTTTACTCCCATTCATTGGTTCCCATTTGAGGTCCCACCCCTCTCACCTCTTTAAGAACCCACCAGTCTTTCCCATGAAGTTAAAAATGCCTCACCCCAGCCATCAGCTCCCTCCAGCTTCCTTTAGGTCCATCTCAGCCGTCTCCTTGTCTCCTTTCCCCACCTCCCAGCCACTCTGATGCTGGCTCTGGGCACTGCATTCCCCTAGAACCTCAGCCAGGTCCCAGCTGCCCCCAAGCAGGTGGAAGGGTGTTCAGCCTCCTAGATATTCTCCTCCATCCTCAACAGATTTCTTCTTTCCCTCTATCTCAGAACATGCTTTTCTTCGCTCTCAGAACTCTCCTGAGTTTCTCTCCAAGCTTTTTGGTGTCTGCTCTCGCTTGTCAGATTCCTACCCCTGAACCCCAGCATCAAGTGGCAGGGGGCTCCTCACACCTTGGTCTTAGGCCTTCACATTCTATTCTCTTTCCTTAGAAAAGCATTTTTCAAACTGCAGGTCTCAACCTTTGATTGGGTCAGAATATTCACTTAAAGGGTCATCACATCTGTTTCCTCGGCTGATCTGCCGTAACAGTGAACACAAACCGGGTGACTTGAATTTATTGTCTCACAGTTATGAAGGCCAGAAGTCCAAAATCAAGGTGTGGGCAGGATCGGTTCCTTCTGGAGGTTCCCTACCTCCCTCCTGGCTTCCAGTGGCTGCCCGGTCTTCGGCGTTCTTTGGCTTGTGGCTGTGTCACTCCAATCCCTGCCCATCTTCCTGTGGCCTTCTCCCTTGTCTTCCTATGTATCTGTGTCTGTCAATCTCCCTCTCCTTATACGGACGCAGGTCACTGGATCTAGAGGCCACCCTACTCCAGTATGACTTCATCTTACCTTGAGTACATCTGCAAAGACTATTTCCGAATAAGGTCACAGTCATGGATACCAGGGTTTAGGACTTCAACATAGCTTTAAAGGGGACACAGTCCAACCCACACTAGTCATGACCAATAGACTTTTTTTTTCTTTTTTCAGTGAAATAGAATCTAGGAAAAAATACCAGCATTCATTGCAGGCAGTAAGGTTAAGCATCATTTCATAAAACTTTATACCCATACACATATATTAATATATGTGCTGGTTAATACATGTACTTTTTATGTCAGAAAAGTTTATGAAACTTAATAAAAAGTGGCGGGGGGGGGCGCTTTAAAAACACCTGCCTCCTGCAGCCTCTGCTCACAGTGCACCCCCCTCACCCCCGGCCTCTCCCACTGAAGGAGCCAGCTCTGTGTTCTGCAGCCACACCCACCGGGCACTCACCTACTCCCCACCTGCCACGGGGCCTTGGCGCCTGCTGGTCCTTCTGCCCGGAATGCTCTTCCCTACGCTCTTCGTCCAGATTTCATCTCTCCTTCTTCAAATCTCAGAGCAAATATTACTGGCCTAGAGAACTGCCAGAGCCAAGCTGAGCCCACTGTTAAATTTTCTCACAGTTCCCATGTTTTCCCTACAAAGCCGTGATCCTGGCCTTCACAAAAACAATTCCTCTATCTCTATATCTATACATGTTTATCTTGTGTGATTATTTTGTTAGTGTTCGTCTCTCTTACCGTGCTCATAGCCCGCTGTGGTTTGTGGGTCTTGTCTGTTCTCCATATTATAGTAATATTAATATTCCAATATGAATATTCATATTTCTGCATTAGCTTTGTGTCTGGCCCAAGTGCTCAGTAAATGTTCACTAAGTGAATCGATCTAAATGACCATTGCAACCATGAGGGGTATATTATGCCCAGCCTGAGATTTTAAAGGAAGGACCTAGCGTGGCTCCAGTGCCTGCCAGATAAGACAGGGACATTGTCACTCTCTTGTCGTTCACAAACACCTAGGACTGAGCATCATGTACCATTCTCCCAGCACTACAGAGGAGGAGACGGAGGTCAGAGTGGTCGAGTAAATTGCCCAGTGTGCTTAGATTCAGGCTCAGGCTGGCCCTACCCCCAAGCCTGGGCTGTCGCTCGGGGGTATGTTTCTTGGAGTGAAGATGCAAAAAACCAGGTGCTAAGGTTAGACCACAGGGACCAAATTCACACAATTTTATGTCCAGGTTACAGCCTGGATGTGGGATCCCAGATCTCCCTGGGTGGTAGGAAGTGTGCCTCCCAAGCATACGTTCTCCTGCTCAGTCATGCCGTGGGTGGGCGCAGGTGAGAAGCTCCAGGCCATCCTGGCTCGGTGGAGTCAGGCATGTGTGTTCCCCACTGTGAATCTCAGCTTTCTTATTGAGAAAATGGGCACAGAGGTGTCAGCTTGCTCAGCTCATAGTCTGATTCCAAAATCAAGTGAAAGGAAAGCACTTTGAAAGATGCGACGCTGCGTTGTACTGTGGAGGCACGGAGAGTCCCTGGTCCCGGGGGTGCGTGCTGTGGGTGTGGGAGTCTGAAGACTTGGATTCTCTGCTCCTTCCCGGTGAGGATGGCCATGTCCTTTTGCTTCTCTCTGTACAACTGGTGCAGTCCCTTAGGCTGTTTATTGCTAGAGAGGAACTTAGTTATGGTCCCCAGGGCTGCCGCCAGCCCGGGGTTCTGCTTCCAGGCAATAAGCTTTATTAGCCCTACACTCTCAATTATCCTTTTTTCCTCCTCTGTGGGAAGAATGAAGAAATGGCTTGGGAAGCCCTCTTGAGGTCTGGTGACAGCTGTGACTTTATTTGGGGATTATTCTGGGGCATGTATAGATTCATCAAAGCTGCCTTCTTATTAAAACCAAGGAAAAGATCCCTCTCGCTGCCAGGGACATCCAGCCGGCCCTTCCCCTCAACTCCTCGCTCTCCCTCACTGCCTGTGCTCCGGGCTAGAGCGCCCTTGTCCTGTTTGACAATTAAAACTGCATCTTTAGCACCTTGACGCCGCAGGCCCGACTCTCCTGAGGGGTGTGCTCTCCTGTCCTTGCTAATCCCCCAGTTCTCAAATACTGCCAGCGGCTGTCATCTTCCACCTACACGACAGTAAAGTCTACCTGAGAATGGAACTCCCTCACCCCTCAACCTCCTTCACCACCCAATGGAGAGGCATTGTGCAGGGAGGCAGGGAGGGGTGGGGAGCAGCAGGGAGGGGTGGGGAGGGGCAAAGAGGATGGGGAGGAGCGGATGCACCTGGCCTTCCAAATCCAGATTGTGGTGCCAGCTCTGGAAATACAGCAAGTCATTCCTGAATTTCCCAAACCGCAAGTGGGAAATCCACTGCAGCTGAGTGTCCTGTACTTTAGGATGTCTGAACTTTAGGATTTCCCTGGAATCATTATCATTCTAATCATTCTGGGACCTGAGAGAAGTAACTGAGCCGGGTCCAGCAAGGCACAGACACTGATGAAGTTCAGCCTAGCATTGGGCCTTTTTTTTTTTTTTTTTTTTTTTTCTTGAGACAGAATCTTGCTCTGTCGCCCAGGCTGGAGTGCAGTGGTGCAATCTCAGCTCGCTACAACCTCCACCTCCCAGGTTCAAGCAATTCTTCTGCCTCAGACTCCCAAGTAGCTGGGATTACAGACACGTGCCACCACGCCTGGCTAATGTTTGTATTTTTAGTAGAGACAGGGTCTCACCATGTTGGCCAGGCTGGTCTTGAACTCCTGACCTCAGGTGATCCACCTGCCTCGGCCTCCCAAAGTGCTGGGATTACAGGAGTGAGCCACCGCACCTGGCCTGGGCCTTCCTATTTTGAGGGAATCATCCCAGAATGAGAAGAACTCTGTGTCGCTGGGATGGAGAAGCATGTGCAGAGCTTGAGTGGGTCAGTACATGCCAGGCCGATCCCACTGTGAACAGTTCACCTCTGCTGGGGAACACGGGGGCAGGGGCTGTTTGTGTTCGGGGGGGCCACCTCTTTCTGATGCCACGTTCCTGGGCTTGCCCAACACCTGCTTGGCTGGAAGGTGACTCACCCACCTGCACAGCGAGAACCTCACCAACCTCAAGGATGCCAGCCTGCCAGGTCACCCCACAGCCAGCTACATCCTTGCCCAGCCCTGGCCGCAGCAGCCGCTGGGATCCCTTTGTCTTAGTGCAGGAGCAAAATGGGAAGGGGAGCCAGCAGTATAAGCTTCCAGGCAGTGTTCAGGTCGTGTGTCTCCTGGGCAGTTGGGGGCGTGAGTTAGGCAGGTGCTTTCCTCTCTCCCACCCACCCGGATCCAGTAGCTTTGCTGCCTGCGTGCTTTCGCCAACCACGGATGGGCCTCTCCTACTGTGGCCTCAATGCTGGGCCGTCTCCCCATCTGAGATCCACCCCCCTTAACCGAGTCTGCCTGCATCAGTGCTCACCTGGTTTAGGGCTGCGCTTAGAGCTAGCGTGTCCTGGTAGCGAGTGGCGTAGGCTCCAGTTCCTTTTCTCCGCCGGCACTGTGGGCCAAGGCGCGTGGCCTCCCACGCACCACAGCAGAGCTGCCAGGCGAGATTGATCTTCTGTGGTTGAGATGATCACTCTGGCTGTAGCCTGCTCACGCCATGAGTGACAGACAGGTGCTTAGGGCACCAGAGACTTCTCTAATAAGGTGGCAGCAGGCCCAGGTTGTTGATTTACCGTCCAGGATCTTCGTCTCGAGAGCCACAGCGCGTTCGTCTATAATCAGTGCTTTCCTTCTCACATCTCCTGACACGAGGATGAGCAGAGCAAGCTCGATGACACAGCTGCTCAACTGTAATCCTGTATGATCATTTTGCAAATTATTATTTTTAATATAATCAGCTTTTTCCTTAGGCAATAAAAGAAAAAGTTAAATTGCTCACAAACTAATAAAGGTTTATCTTCTGGAGCATCAAATTCTGTTTACTCATGGAACACACACCTCCTCTGTGCGCCCTTCGGGAGGAAAATTAGCATTTATTTTCCCTGATAAACAAAAACAGTGGAAGATTTGTTGGCATCTTTTGGTGTTAAGCCCTTCCTTACATTTAAAATGACATAGAGGAATGCAAGAACTTTGGAAGAGGTCTGCCCTGACTCTGGATTTAATTTTAACTTTGGAAAAAAATCTGTTGTGTGCAGTAGGATATTATGTGGTGTCTGCAGTGCCTAGACGCTAACAACATGCATGGAACCAAGCTCCCCCTTGGACCCAGGAGCCAAGAGACTGAAGAAAGGGAAATGCTTTCATGACTCTCCACAACTTCCCCCACATTCCCACGGGAGGGACGATGTCATGTACTCCTCAGTGATGAGAAAGTGAGATTCCCCCAGCTAGATCCCTCCTCCTTTGATTCCTTTTGGTGGCAAGAGAAGTTGAAGCTTTGACACTCTCTTTATTTGTCTCAGTGCTAGAAGGCTTTATTGCACTTAAGACTAATTCCATTCCGATTTTCAGATGCTCTCTGGAGTGATTCAGTGTTTTTCTTTTCCCTGATTTCCAGGTACGGAGATATGAGGAGACAGATTGGCTTTGAAATCAGAGACATGTGGTACAACCTTGGTGAGTAGCCTGGATGTGGGAGCATGGTGAATATCTTGCATCCCTGGTGCGTCATGACACTGGCCCTGTTCATCAGTGTTGGGATGTCTTAAGATCTTAATGGCTTCTGTTCCTTGGACAGCAGTTGCTACTCTTTGTAGTAACTGTTTTCAGGATTTAAGAGATAGAAGACCAAAGGCAAGGAAAGAAAATCTCACAGGTGTGGCAAAAAGAAAAATCCGCAGAGCACCCTCTTGTGTCAGGTGGACATATGGCTTGGAGCTCCCCCCTCCCTGGCATTGCCTTCCTCCCCCAGTCGCCTCAGTTCCTTCTGTGTCAAACAGGAAGCTCATCCTGCTTTGACATTTGCCATCACCTACCATATTCATTTTTATAGACTCTGCCTTCTGAAGGGTTAATTCACCTCCTCAAAAGCAGATCCTGTATTTAGGTACGCTGCCACCAGGTGGTGGCAGCCTAACATGCTCCTGCACTCAAAGCAGTGAAGGGTCTGTGTGTATATATGAAATTAATATGATTTTATTTATAAATTAAGTAATTAAGTTTTTCCAACTAATTTTATCATGAACAGTAAGAATAAATTCACTATTAAAATTTCAACCAATGTGACATGTAATTCTTGTAGATAAGCCCCTTCAAGGAATCAGTGACTGACAATAACTTGGTATCTTCCCAGCATCTTTACAGTACCCTCAGCATGTCTACGGTACCTCTACAGTACAGAATCCGGCCTCACTCCTCCTTGAGATGAAGCTCCCTCTGGCTCCCGCCCTCAGCCCTGGGCTTGCTTTGTGCCGAGGTGTCCTAGGCCATGGGGTGCTGGTGGCCTTGCCTCGGTCCTGAGCAAAGCATCAGTTGCTTTTCTGCCCCAGGATCTCCAGGCCTCTACTTCCTTCCTTCAAATGGACACGAGAAGCCTGCATTGGCTTGTTGCGAGAAACCCTCCACTCTCCCCTCTACCTCAGAGAATCTTTTCCTACTAGAAGGAGGCAGGGGTCCGTCCGCATCACTCTGTTAGCCTCGTTGCATTAGGGTTTCACTTGTTGCACCAAGGTTGGGACAACTTAGCTGCGCCCCAGCCTGCTTACTTCCCGAGCCTCTGTGAGTCCCTGCGGTGGCTGGAGAACATGGCAAGAAAGACGCGGAACCCAGCGAGCCACACTTCACTTCTAGCTCACTATTTGCTTTTGCATCTTCCTTGCCATTCTTTGGTTTGACATGAGGCCTAATTAGGTTCTCAGGAATGGAAAGCCACAGCAGATGCTCCCAGGTGAGGATGGAGAGTGGGTCAGAGTGGCCCTGTCTGCCTGTGCCCTCCCAGTACAAAGAGAACCTACACCATTGCATCCTTTCTGGGTGTCCGTCCTGGAGTCAGTGGAGGACCCCTCAAGGAAGCTCTGTGCTAGGTCTCTGCACATGACTTTGCTGCAGTAGCTCCTATGTCCAGAATCTGAGTATGGGGTCTCAGCTGTCAAAGGGCCTGCTGATCTCTGCAACATGATATTTACCAGGCACCATCCTGTCCTTGGCCTTCCTGCCATCCCAGGGAGGAAGGTAGGGGCTCTGGGCTCAGAGTCAAGAGAGATGATAAGTCCCACCTTGAAGTTTTCATCCTCTCCTACTCCTGCCTCCCTGTGAGGCCTAATTCACATGGCTCAGTCTTTCTGGGCTGTTAGATAAAGTGGTTGGACTGAATTTTTCAAGAGCCTTCCAATCCCAAAACTCAAGAGTTCTATGACATATATATACGATGATCTCAGTAATAAAGTGCTAAGGCTTTTAGAACAGGGAGGAGGACCATCCATGATTCATTCTAATTGATCTCTGTGTTCTTTGTTAAAATCGTGCTCTGACAGATGCATGTGTCATTTGCTCTGGCAGGCCAGATGGCAGGCCCCACGCCAGGCGGGGACCCAGTGTGGTCCCAGGAGAGAGGGAGGCAGGAGAGGGCGGAGGGCTTTCACAGCAATGGCATGGAGGGGGGCTGTTCTCTCTTGGAATTCAGGGAGTCCAGGACTTTTAATAGGCACCAGCGTTCATGAAGGAGGTGATATGAGCTCCATCTGCCACAGTCGGGCTCTCAGGGCAGACCCCAGACCTCTCCTCTGGACACAGGCTCTCTCTGAGGCCATCTTTTACCCTGGCCCCTCCTAAAAGAGTGAGTCTGTTTTCTTCTATACTTCAACTCTGAAGTATAGATGGTGAGATGTCTATTTTCCCCAATTGGACGCTTGCACATATACTTTCAAATGAAGGTTCTCATTCTGATGTGGCTCAATAACATTTCACATCATTTTTGATAACTAGAGACACCACCCTAGCAGAGGGTCTGATGGGTATTTACATACTGAAATGCTTCCTTCTCCCCGTACACAGCTGCAGCCACCATGCGACTCACCCTGGCCCCTGAGCACCCCCAGGATCCTCCACTGCTCTCCATGTGCCACGGTCATTGCCTAGCACCGAGGGAGCCTCTAAAACTCAGCTCGAGCCACAGCTGGCCAGAGATCACCCTGACTGATGGGTGCTCCTGCCTTTCTAGTTTTCTGGTTTGGGGTTGTTTTTGTTTTCAAGAATATTTAATGTCACCTCTGTAGTCCCTGAGATTGATCACCATTGAAAGTGGCTCCATTTCAATTTGTGCCACATGCCACAATAACAATGAAGGAAGGAAAGGTGGGCCCAGAAATGGTGAGTTTCTCCTCGTGCCCCCTCCAAGTGCTTGAGCAGGCCCAGCCTTCTGAGGATACACTTGGGTCTGACACAAAGCACTTGGTTCTCTTGACATTGTCTGTCATGCTCCAGATAGGCCAAGTCAAGCGACAGGAGACTTTTGATTTGAAAAAGGTTGCAGTGAAGAGAGCAAATTTCCCCCTTCCCTCCTGTCAGTGGCTGATTTGAATATGGTGATTAATGCATGAGATGTGTGTTTTGCAGCTTTTTAGCCAGGAACATTGACTCTGGCCTGAGAAGCGGCCAAGACGTCAAAAGTAAACCATGACTGGCCAATTAGGGTCACGGACTTGGAAACAACGGGAAATAACAGTCAGCCACCAGAGCTGGGTTCCTTGCTGGTAAATAAGTTATTTTTCAAAGTGAGGGAGATGATCGTAAAAGCACCTGCAGCCCACAGGATATTCCCCAAGCAGCCCCTCAGGATAGCTAAGGATAGCCCCACAGGGTGGCCTCAGGAGCCCAGCTCCTTCCTGCCATGATCCCAGGTGCCTGAGTGTCTTTGCCAAGGCTGTCACGCTCCAAATTTATGACAGCACATCTCAGTTTCCCAGGATGTACACAGCCTACTTTGCACGTAGTTTGTTTGTTTGTTTGTTTACTTTTTTTGTAAATGGGTGCAGGTTTGGGAACATATTGGCAGGATGATAGCACTGACTCTGCCAAGAAAATAGAAATGGAAATCAGATCTATTTATCAGCTTGCAATTAATAAACTGTCACTTGAGCAGACCTTCAGCTGAACGCTCCACGAGTCTCCTCCTTGAGTCTTTCCAATAGTCTGCATGGCCCATAGAGAGGAGCGTCTCAGCTCTTGCCTCCTCCATGCCCAGCCTCAGAGCAAGGATCTGGGGTCTGTTTTGCTCAATTTAATGCAAGGGCAAACGTGGCACTGCCCCATGGGACAGAGTGATGTGTTTCTTTCCCTCCCAAACCTGTCATATTTTGAGTCTGAAAGGAGAAATCAAAAGCAGGCTCTCTCTCAAAAGAAAAAAGGGGGGAAAATGTGTTTATTTACCCAGCTCCTGAGTTATTTATCAAAGCGTACTCTGTGCAGCAGCCCGCCGGAGCACCTGATCTCCTTGCCTGTGCCGCCTCGATTTACATTTTGTTTATTACATCCAGCACACTGGAGCGAGCACTAGACCCGAGCCAGCCAGAACAAATGTGCTTGGAGCAAGATCTTTATCCGCTGTGTTGGGTTTGGGATATTTTTCATGCAGGGATTCCCTTCATGGGTGTTTTTTGGTGACTGAGCAAATGGTGTTCTTTTCATTAAAACCTGTATACAGTGTGGCCTAACGGGTTTGGCTGGGTGGTGGAACTTTTTGCTCTGCCTGCTGTTGTGTATAGAGATTTTTCTGGGATGAGTCTATGTTTAATGTCCCAGATTTTTTAACACCAGTGATTGCAAAGAGATCATTTAAACACCTACAAGGAGGCTTCTGACAGGGGAGGCCCTGGCTTCGTGAGAAAACAAGATGTTGTTCCCAGGGGAAGCAGCTCCATGTTCTGTAACTAGAACAGACTCTAGGTGGGCTATGAGACTGGCAAGGACTGGAGGTAAAATATTCTCCTCATCACCTTCCTTTGTCTCAAAAGCGTGCCCTCTTTTTCTTTTAAGTCTACACTGCAGGAGTCACCTTGGTCCTCATTGGTTCCAAACCTGAGTTCATCGTTAAATTTGAGCAAGATGTGCTCCAGGGAAAATCCATAATACAAATATCAAAAAAAAAAAAAAAAAAAAAAAAAACGGTGGCTACCAGAGAACATTCCCTCCCCACTCCTGCTCGCCTTGGGGACCACTGGTTTGCGATGAGTCAGTCCCCAGGGTTGTCACTGTGCACAGAACTCGGTACCAGCTCCAGGCCAGTATGTGTCTGTACTAATAAGGAGGGTAATAATCAGAGGTTAAGCTACTGTCGTTTTGGTCGCTTCTTTTTCCAATTCCTGCTTCTACAACCACTTGTTACTGCTTTCTATGTTTTTCCCAGCTTGGAACAATAAAACCTGTTGGTGACAGACAGAACTTTATGACGCTGAAATTGTGGTTGATGAACAACTTGCTGTCACCATCATCTGTTTTCTGAAACATTGGCTCTGACATTTTTTAGGCATAATACACGGAAAGTTGTCACCTGAGAGATGGAATATAATAGAATTTTCAAGAGAATGCTTTGCGGCAGTTACAGGCCTTTCAGAAACATTAAGCATTTGGGAAAGTGATGAGAATCACCCAATGATAGTCTTAGTCAAATTATTATGTTGTAAAAGTTAAAAATAAGATGTTAATTACATTTTATGTGCATGTCCATTGAATAAGAAGTCATTCAGTCTAATTATGAGGATTACCTATTTTCTTAAGTATAGTTATAGTAGCCACATTTGTTTAATGATTCTCTTTACAGAAATGTATATTCGCTGAATTGCAAAGAAAACTAAAGAATTTAGTTTCCTGATTGTGTAAAAATATTAATAAGATTGATTAATTTGGGATACATTGTTGGTGTTAACAAAATATCACAAATATTTTATTCAAACATTTAATTTCTTGGGCATTCTTCTGTTATATTTCGGAAATGAAATGGTTTAGTTGCAGTGGGGTGAAATGAAAACAAAATCAAGATTTCTGAAAGACAAGAGGGTCGGCTTTTAAAAGACCACCTTTTTGATAGGACCTGCCTCTGAGTTTCGTTATGTCGCCTTAACTAAGGTCCGCAGCCCCGTGTTTAGGAAGGAGTCTTCCAGGAGCTTCGTTCCGGAGGTGCAGGGTCCAGGCGGTGAAAGAAGCTTGGCAGCTGCTGTGGTTTCCGCCCGCCGCCATCGCTCTGAACTTGCCTGGTTCACTTCAAGCTCTTTAGGAGTTCACCCTGATCCTCAGAGGTGCAGCAGCCATGCACCCACAGGATATGGGGTCCCCAGCTGGGGTGGGGACAGTGGCAGCCAACCCACAGCTAGCAGGAGGAAGGGGCTGGCCACATCAGGCCCAACCACCGGCTGCTCGGCCCGGTCACCAGATTTCCCGATGGTGATCCTGGGCTAGCATCTTTCTAAGTCAGAGATAGAGGCCCAGGAAAGTACGATACCAAGATTTCCAACAAAAACCATTGAAATTAAAAACATAAATTGAGTGCTTGTGAGAAGCCAGTCTCTACTTTCTGGGAGTTTATTTTAGAATTGTAATATCTCAGCAGTGGTGGATAAAATGACAGAAAATGACAGATCACTGACCTCTCTGTTCATTTTGCAATTATAGAGGACGAATAAGGGAGTGGACAGCTCAAACAGTTTCTCTTTCAGAGAGGCGGGTAGGGTCCGAGTGCCATGCAAAGATCCTGAGACAAGCAAACAGGGAAGGAATTTGTAAAATGAGAGTCACAGCTAAGCCTTCATAATCTCAGACCCGGGTTCAAATCCTGCTCCTCCCTTTCTCTGAACAGCTCGCGGAATAGCTTTGGGAACAGCCCACTTTCCTCATCTGTTTAACAGGTTAAGAAGGTGCCCATCTCACAGGGTTACTGTGAAAATTCAGTGAGCTGATGCTTTCTCCTGAGCTTGTCATGTAAATTGTAAATGCTAGCTAATATGATCGTATTATGATTCACATTTGAAAACTTTTGAGAAACATTTTTCTCAGTTCTTTAAAAATCATATCTGGGACAAGCTAGGTGAGATGAGATACAATAAAGTTGTTCTTTAAATAAGCATTTTCCTATCAAACAATAGCTCGAGAAGGTCGAATCACTGCTGTTTTTAGGGTTTCAGCCTCGGATGCCGGCGCCTTGATTTACTTTGATTGGAGTCATTTGGAATGTTGCAGAAATCACTCTGCATTATTTACAGAGGTGTCAAATGGTAAACTCGTCTTCATAAGATGTGGGAGATAAAAAGGACCCAAGAGACTCTCTGCTCTCTCTCATTTGTCGGCTCCTGTTCCTGTCAGTGTGCACAGAGTTAGAGGCTGAGACTCCCCACTCGCAGCCCCTGCTCTATTCAGAACTGGGAATGAAGCTGCGTGTGTTCTGAATCCGTGTGATAGAATCGGCTACTTGTAAAACAGTGTTTATCTTCTCTGACAGAGAAGTCATGATTACAGGCTTATATTGCGCAGCTCTTTGAATAGCTTCACTTATAAAATGTGGAATACAGGCCACTTCTTATACTAATGGCTGGGAAAGTTCAAAATCATCATCTGCAGAGAGAATTTGATGCATATTTTCAGGATCCTGCTGCTCAAAGTCACTGTGATCTGTGTTGTGTTGTTTTATCCATTTAAGCCCATTTTAGAATTCTATTTTGCTTTATTTCTGAATACTGTATTTCTTTATTCCAAGGTCAACACAAGATAAAGTTCATTCCAGAAATGGTGGGCCCAATATTAGAAATGACGTTAATTCCCGAGACGGAGCTGCGCAAAGCCACCATCCCCATCTTCTTTGATATGATGCAGTGTGAATTTCATTCGACCCGAAGCTTCCAAATGGTAAGGACATAGATGTGCAGCGAGTGGCCGGGGACATGAAGGAGACAAACCTGAAAACCTTGAAAGAAACTTGTAGACAATTCTAGAGTTAAAGGTGCCAACGTGGAAAACACATTTTCCTACAGCTTGAGACAGAAAAGGCCTGTGATTTTCCTTATTGAAGAAGCTTATCATCCCTTGCACTCAACTTTCGGAAGGATTATTCTGAATTTTTAGCTCTTACTTACTTCTTTTAATCTGGGTTTACTTACACATTCAACCCTGGATAAAAGTCTCTTGCTCCCACTTCTTGGTACGTGCTCTTGTAGAGTGTTTACTCAAAGGTCATGTGTTATATTCTCTCAGTCCGGCTGCTTATTGCAGAATTATGGTATTTTGAAAGCTAAAGTCTTTGCTTTTATTCTCTTAAGTGTGTGTCTTAAGAGACTTAAGGTCTTTTGCCTGTGCGATGAAACTGATGAAAATTCCTCTAAGAAAGTGTATATAAAGTGCTCAAAACATACTGTGCCAAACAGCATGAGGGACCAACTCTGCTGCATAACTTACGCTCAGGAAGTAACAAAATCTCCTGGATCCCAAGAAAATAAGTATATAGTGTTTATGTATTCTTGGGTTGGCACCCACACCCACACATACACAGGCACATCCCCACACACACATACACATGTGTATCCCCACACACACACATACACATGTATATCCCCCACGCACACATACACATGTATATCCCCCACGCACACACACATATCCACACACACATACACATACACATGCACATCCTCACACACACACACGTATATCCCCACACACATATACACATACACATGCACATCCACACACACACACATGTGTATCCACACACACACATACACATGTATATCCCCCACGCACACACACATATCCACACACACACACACATACACATGTGTATCCCCACACACACACACACATGTATATCCCCCACGCACACACACATATCCACACACACATACACATACACATGCACATCCTCACACACACACACGTATATCCCCACACACATATACACATACACATGCACATCCACACACACACATACACATGTGTATCCCCACACACACACACACACATGTGTATCCCCCACGCACACACACATATCCACACACACATACACATACACATGCACATCCTCACACACACACACGTGTATCCCCACACACATATACACATACACATGCACATCCACACACACACACACATACACATGTGTATCCCCACACACACACACATGTATATCCCCCACGCACACACACATATCCACACACACATACACATACACATGCACATCCTCACACACACACACATGTATATCCCCACACACATATACACATACACATGCACATCCACACACACACATACACATGTGTATCCCCACACACACATACACATGTGTATCCCCCACGCACACACACATATCCACACACACATACACATACACATGCACATCCTCACACACACACACATGTATATCCCCACACACATATACACATACACATGCACATACACACACACACATACACATGCACATCCACACACACACATACACATGTATATCCCCCCCACACACACATATTCACACACACATACACATGCACATCCTCACACACACACACGTATATCCCCACACACATATACACATACACATGCACATCCACACACACACATACACATGTGTATCCCCACACACACACACACATGTGTATCCCCCACGCACACACACATATCCACACACACATACACATACACATGCACATCCTCACACACACACACATGTATATCCCCACACACATATACACATACACATGCACATCCACACACACATACACATGTGTATCCCCACACACACATACACATGTATATCCCCCACGCACACACACATATCCACACACACATACACATGCACATCCTCACACACACATACATGTATATCCCCACACACATATACACATACACATGCACATCCACACACACACACATGTGTATCCCCACACACACATACACATGTATATCCCCCACGCACACACACATATCCACACACACATACACATACACATGCACATCCTCACACACACGTATATCCCCACACACATATACACGTACACATGCACATCCACACACACACACACACATATACATGTGTATCCCCACACACACACACACATCCCTCACACACACACACACGTATATCCCCCACGCACACACACATATCCACACACACATACACATACACATGCACATCCTCACACACACACACGTATATCCCCACACACATATACACATACACATGCACATCCACACACACACACGTATATCCACACACACATACATATACACATGCACATCCCCCACACACATACACATGTATATCCCCCCCCACACACATATATCCTCACACACACACACACGTATATCCACACACACATACATATACACATCCTCACACACACACACACACATCCTCACACACACATACACATGTATATCCACACACGTACACATACACATGTACATTCCCCACACACACATACACATGTATATCCACACACACACATACATATACACATGTATATCCTCACACATACACATGTATATCCCCCCCACACACGTATATCCCCCCACACACATGCAATCCCCACACACACACACATGTGTATCCCCACACATACACATGTACATCCCCCCACACACATGTATATACACATACACATAGACATCCTCACACACACATACACATATATATCCCCACACACATATACACATACATATGCACATCCCCCCACACATACATATGTATATCCCCACACACACACGTATATCCACACACACACGTACATCCCCCCCACACACACATGTATATCCACACACACATACACATACACATCCTCACACACACACACATGTACATCCACACACATGTACACATACACATGTACATCCACACACACACATACACATGCACATCCCCACACACATACACATGTATATACACACACACACGTATATCCCCCACACACATACACATGTATATCCACACACACACATATATCTCCACACACATGCACATACACATGCATATCCCCACACACACATACACATGTATATCCACACACACACACATGTATATCCCCACACACATACACATATACATGCACATCCCCACACACACATACACATGTGTATCCACACACACACACGTATATCCCCACACACATACACATACTCATGCACATCCCCACACATGCACATGGTATGACTTTCTCCTTAGTGTACTAATGGTTTGGCCATGATGCTTTGCAGGAGACCTAGGAGAAGCCCAAGTGCTAGGGAGTCCTCTGAATTGAAAGATACCTTTTAAAAAGTATTATACTGGACCAGATGTGGTGGCTCACGCCTATAATCCTAGCACTTTGAGAGGCCAAGGCAGGCAGATCACTTGAGCTCAGGAGTTCGAGACCAGCCTGGGAAACATGACAAGACTCCGTCTCTACAAAAAATACAAAAATTAGCCAGGCATGGTGGTGCACGCCTTGGTCAGGGAAATCAAGACTGCAGTGAGCTGTGATCACACCACTGCACTCCCGCCTAGGTGACAGAGCCAGACCCTGTCTCTAAATAAATACATAAAAATTAAAAATTATTATAGCAATTCAAGTCAACATACTAAGCACTTTACATAGATTTTAGAGGAATTTGCAGAAAAATTCCTATAATGAAAGGAAATCAAAACTTCATCAATCAAGATAGTTTAGTGTTGGTAGGATCTAATATTAAAGGGTATATTATCCTTACCCACCTCTGCAGTTTATCATTTAAGGAAGCTTTGAGTAGTTTATAGATTTTCATTGGTCATCTTCATCATATCACACGAAGGCAGCATCCACGAAGCATGATTTTGCTCTTTCGTAGAACAGAAAAGAGAGAGACAAAACCAAAACAGTCTCCACACCGTGAGTGGAAGTTGAGTTTAGATACTGAGGGCAGGGAGACTGAGGTTCACAGGCTTAGCCAGGTATTATCTGGGTCTTCAGCAAATCACTCAGCATCTTTTAAGTCTCCAATTCAAGCTTGTAACCTTGGCATGAAATAGAATCTACCAGAAAGGCGTGTAGTGAGAATGAAATAAAATCAGACCTGTACACCCCCTAGCATGGTGCCCGGCACCGTAAAAGGTGGCTGTGGATGCTGCTGTTCTTTCAGGGCTCAAACCTCCCTTGGTCTGGGTGTTTGTGGAGTGCAGGGGGCAGCCTGCAGGGTGTTTGTGGAGTGCAGGGGGCAGCCTGCAGGGTGAGCCCCCAGTGTCTGCAGGCCCGTGGGGCCCAACGCTGCATACAAACCTGGGCGTGGCCATTTCATCGGGGTTGCTCCTGAAGCCGGGGAGGAGCGCACGGGAGATGAACAGAGTCTGACTGCTGGAGCCGTTTCCTTCAACCTTCACATGCCCACAACTGTGCTTCCAAACCCATTGCAGAGGAGCCTAACACCTGGCTAGGGTATCATTATTTGTTTTTTGCACTTTGCTCCACTAGGCAGTTTTTTATTTTTTTGAGTCGGAGACTCACTCTGTTGTCCAGACTGGAGTGCAGTGACGCAATCTCAGCTCGCTGCAAACTCCGCCTCCCGGGTTCAAGCGATTCTTCTGCCTCAGCCTCTGAGTAACTGGGACTACAGGTGTGCACCACCACGCCTGGCTAATTTTTGTATTTTTAGTAGAGACAGGGTTTCACCGTGTTGACCAGGATGGTCTCAATCTCTTGACCTCGTGATCCACCCACCTTGGCCTCCCAAAGTGCTGGGATTACAGGAGTAAGCCACCGCGCCCAGCCCTAGGCAGTTTTTTATAAGGTGACTGTTATTTTCACATTATTCTAACTGTGGACAGTAGGGAGGGCTTTAGTTTAACTTCCCCAGTGTAATATCAGTTGTGCTGGGATGAGTGGTGTTAGTACCTGCCTCCCTTCTTCCTTCCTTTCTCCCTCCCTTTCTTCCTTCTTTCCTTCCCTTCTCTCTTTTTTTCCAAGATAGCAGAAGGTCTCCCTGTATTCATTTTTAATAATATTAAAGATAATTCATTTTCGAAAGAACAGCTGTTTTTGTTTCTCTGGCTCACTCTCAGTCTGTGTATACACAAAGTGTTTGTATAAAGACTGTACTAATACAACATTGTAAATACTATACTTAGATTTTTTTATTAATGTTGTTTCTGTTTGACAATATATCAAAGAGCTCTCCCTTAATTACAACATAGCAACCATGACATTAGTGATATTACTGATGGCATAAAATGAACTATCACTTTCTTGGTATAACTGAGCATGTAGGTTGTTTGCAGATTTTCACTGCTGCGAATAACTGTGCAGTGAACACATTCATGCATATAGCTTGAATTTATTTTCAAAGTTTTCCCAGTATACATTCTCATAAATGTAATTACTGATTTCAAATATGTTTGTAACTTTTGATATTATTGCCAAATGGTTTGATGTTAGTACCATAAGATTTGCCCCATCTCTGTAGCGCTGGCACGATATCATGGCCCCAATTTCACTGCCAACTCGTTGGAACTACGAATTATAATTTAAATGCTTTTTCCTAGGCAGAAACTTCATCTGACTTTTTGAATTTTATATAAATCAAGCCCAAAGAAGGACTTTGTGAAAAATTGCTACTAAAGAATCAGGCTAAGGGGGAAAGTGTATTTATATAGATAAATGTCACTAGCACAGAAAACTAAGATCAAAAGTATTTAAAATATTCCATTTGTCACTTTTTAAGCAGTCTTTGGGTCAAAATAAGGTTAAGAGCAGTTAGAATAAAGATGAATAAGAGTTTGGTTTCTGAATTGTTCCCCTTTTCCCTCACATTCTTTTGTCTCATGGCTGCCTTGTGGTAGGTTTAAAAAATCTCACAATAGTCTTCTGAGGAAGTGGTTCATTTTCTCCAATTTGCAGGGGCCCCAGGTTTGCTAGGAAATGGTCTGAAGTTAAGGAGAGCCACAGAATTTGTGCCACCATTTTAAACACTGTCTTCCCATTGGGCTTCACACTCCACCCAGCGTCAGGAAACATCTTTCCAGAAAACCAAACTGTTTTTGAGTAATACCATGAAACAGGTGGTATATTTAGTTCCATCTCATAAACACCAGACTATTTCACAGGCATGAAACATGCCATGCTTGGATGTATGTAAATCCAAGCATAAGCGTGAAGACACAGATTCACCCACAAGAAGGACCCACCAAGCGTGGTCAGCTCCCTGAACTGTTGGTTCAGAGTCACCTGTTTTATTTCTGTTGTCATCTGCTTGAACCTCTGCAGACAAGGGATAGCGTACATTAAAGATCTTTAACATGAAGGCAGAAAAACTAACTCATGTTTTAGAAAAATCTCTCTTGGATGTGAATCTGCTTCTGTGATTGGGAAAAGATCAGTTTTCTTCTGTTTGATGTGCCCAGCTCAGCTTCCCAGCTGGAATGCCCCAAGCCTGCAGCGTCGTCCCCTTTTCTGCCAGTCTCCTTGTCACTGGGTTTTCCGGCTGTGGGTCGTGCTGGCCTGGCCTTTGCTTGCTCCCCTGGCCTCCGTGGCAGTCGTTTGTGAAGCTTCATCAATCCTCCCTCTGTCTCGTCTGCAGCCTCCATCCTCTTTGCACAGTCACCATTGCACTAGGCCAGGATTATTCCTGGGCCACAGCATTTGTCTCTTGACTTACTCTATCTACGTTTTCTAAGTCGTTTCTGCCCCCAGTTCCACTCGTCCCTCAGCTGGTCTTCTGAAGCACAAGGGATGGCACCTATTCTTTGTTGGTGATGTGGGCGAATGTGTAGAGTGGGCATGTGTGTGGCGCATTGGTGCAGGGCTGGCCCCACCTGCTTCTCCATCCATGAGCTTCTGGGCTGGGGATGGTCGGCTGCTGCCTAACTCCTCTGCCACAAGCCCAGTTACCTCACCTTATTAGTCACCTCAGCAAGGGCTTAAGTTGCCTCCACTTTAATAGCAGATGTGCAAACCCTACTGGAGTGGGGGGGAAGACATTAGGGGGTTTGTTTTTACAACACTTTAGTGTTTTGAACCCATGATAGAGCTTACTTTTTAAAGGTTGCTATGTCTTTTGGAGTGGAGCTGTTAATGTGCTACTGTTTGTGAAGTATGAAATAATATGTATGTCCAGGTTGTATTTTACTCTTACAATTGGAGTAGAGAGGAGACCTGCTGGATTCAGAAGAAAAACCTGCTATTTTACTCAAGATTAAACTGCACCAAACCATTACTGGAATTTTAAAAGCATGTGTTACAAATGGGCTTTTCTAACATTGCCTGGAGTTTCTGCTCTCGTGCTCGCTCTTCAGCCGCAGCGGAGGGCATCTCATTAGAACGTTCTTTCCCTTACACCTCCTCAAGAGCCTGCTGATTTCCTGTCTCCACTTGTGCAAGAAAGAGCACAAATTTTCCTTCAGAATAGACTCAGCCTCGCCCTTATCCTGCTTCTCCAGGGTCCATGTGTTGAGGGGGCTCTCTTGGCGGCAGGATGGGGTGGCATGGAGTTATCCTTTCGTGGGCCATGTCCTCCTTGTGGCCTGGGACACTCTGTCCAGAGCTGCAGTGAGTGCCTTAGGTCAGCTTGACAGCACTCGCTCTGGGGAGGTGGCGATGAAGTTCCACGAAAGGCTCCAGGCTGAAGGTCCCTGATGCTAGTGGAAGCCCCCTGTGAAGGGCCGTGCTGGGCAGGGGCTGGGCCAGACAGAAGCCTGTGAGATGGGAGGCCCCCAGATGTGCACAGTGGCCGTGAATTCTTCTTAGAAATCCCTCCTACCTTCAAAGTCGTATGTTTCACTGTGGGCTGGGTCCACAGCCATAGAGCTCCAGTCCACTGACAGAAAGGCGCTCCCAGCGACTGGACGCTGCGTGACGCTCTAGCAGTCTCACACCTCTCTCCCATCCCAGCCCTGTTTGTGTGCGGCCAGGAGGCTGCTGCCTGTGGAGGGATTTCTTTTCCTCCTAGTGCTTGTAGTGTGGATACTGCAGGCCGAGGGAGGTGGGGATACATGTGGGAAGCCCCAGTGGATGCCTACTGTAGCCATGCCCCTGAGGTGGCCCGCAGCCCTGTGGCCGCTGTCACCAGCCATTCCCTACATCACTGGGCACTCTTGTGCCACTTCCCTGCCCTGTCCATACTCAAGGCCACTGTGGACATCTGGGGCCTCCTAGGCATCTGTCTGTCCAAGTTCCTGCCAGAACATGGCCCTTCACAGGGGAAGTTCCATTAGCATCAGAGACCTTCCGTCTGGAGGCTTTGGCAGAGCTTCATCACCACCTCCCCAGAGCCAGCTCAGTCAAGCTGACCTAAGGCACTCACTGCAGCTCCTCAGCAAAAACCCATTTCTCATCTCTTCTGCCTCTTTTGTCTCTGAATGCTCCAGCTGCCTGTGGTCATCCTGGCTCTTCCAGCACTTTCTGTGAATCTTTTTATGATCCGGATGCCCCAGCCATTCTCCTGACTCATTCCTCCACTGCTGCTGCTTTCTGTCCTGGTGCCTAAGGGCACATTCTCTGCCCCCTTTCCTTACGGCTGGCCAACTCCTCAAGACACCACCACAGCTGTGGTCATCCCACCCCCTCGCCCTGTCCCCACCCGAGTCCAGAGAGTAGCATGTTTACCCCTAAACTCAGGACTCCAGGAATCTCCACTTGTTTGAAAGGAGAGATCCTCCTTGGTAAGATTTCGGAACTGAGAAGCTGGCAGGGGAGATATGGAGAGGCACTGGGGTCTTCATGTCCCTTATCCCATCCACCTGGACGAGCCTGCCCGTGGTCACAGGAGATGAGCCCGCCCCTGGCCTTAAGCTGACTCTCCCTACCTCACCAAGAACCCTGCCCTGCCATGGACCACACTCCAAGTCTCACCCTCATACTGGATTTTGCTTCATAATAAAAAGCATACTTTTAAATTCCCTCCTGGCATCTTTTTAAAGAATTCCATTTGTTATGCCTTTGGAAAATACAGAACTAACAGTTGAGAATTGCAGCAAATGACCATGTGGGCCATAGACCATTAATAAAAATGGAATGGAAAAAGCTGCCCAGCAAAAATAATATTTTCAATCATGGAGCTATTTTCTGTCATCTTGGTGAGGCTCAGTAAAATGCTCCACAACTTCCAGAAATTCCCATTTAGTCCTAACAGTATTAGAACATGAGTAATCTTCATGTCATCAGTGTTGCCAGGCTCCTGTTTGAATAATCTCTTCACGCTGCCCGTGCCGGTAACCAGAAGCCAGTAATTGAATAGCCGGGTGAATGTCGTCGGCTTCTGCCACTTGGTGGAAAGGCCAATGTATTTTCCACTGTAATACGAATGTGAATGAGTTTGGTAGCAATTTTGTCTTGTTTATTCTTTAATTCATTGGGATTTTATTTGTTGGTTTGTTTATTTTTGCTTTCGATGTCAAAATAATTCTTGCCTAAAGAGGAAATACGGCACAAGAGGCTTCTGTTTCATTGAATCCAGACCCAAAGATGGTCTGAGAGGCCATGGAAACCAATATCATTGACTCCAGGAGCAGTGACTATATTGAATTCCATTCTTAAAAGCCCTCCAGCAAAGAGATTCTCAAACTTCCATAATCCCCTTTAACCAAATTAAACAGGACTAATTTTGAGGCCATGTTCCCAGACTCCACTGGAATTGCATGCAGCCCTAAAGTCACTCTGATCTGTGTCGTGTAGATGTAAGGAGCCGCTGCGCCTGTCACAGGCATCAGCAAGGTGTCATGTATGCGATGGACAGCTCCCAGCCAGGCAGCTCCACATGAGTGGCGCTGGGTCCTCCAGGCTCATGAGTGTTTCACAAGAGCTCCAAGGTCAGCAAGCCCCCTGCTTGGTGGACGTAGGAGGATGTGGAGGTTTTTGAATGTGGGATGAAGTGCCACTGATTAATTAAGTGTGTAATTAAGTTTTCGGAGCAGTTAGGCAAGAAGAATGCTCTATATATAAAGATATGAATGTGTCTGAGCACAGGAGCTCAAGGCTGAGTGAACTCAGTCCTGAGTTCCACCCAGATGCAGTCCAGCAACTTTCTCCCGCCCACCTCCTCCTGCACATCCTCAAGGGGTAAGGTGTGGTTGTGCAGTTTCATCAGATTGGCGCCATTCCGGGGAGAGAAGGCAGAGGGAGTCTGATTCCTTGGTGCCCTCTGAAACCAGGAGGTGGTCCAACACCATGCCCCTGCCTGCAGTATCTTCTGAGCATTTTTTCTTTAAATACAGGAGAAACTAGAGCACTCTGGGCAAACAGCAGCATTGTACTAAGGTTTATTTGTAAAGGGTCAAATAAGCCCTTCTGCTAATGTACTTAGCAGACCATGTCCATAGATTTCAGATTTCACCCAGCTCTTGAGGACCTCGGAGCCCTCCGTCAAGGTGGTGAGTGATCTGTGCAAACCTTTCCACCCTGGCGCAGCCTCCTGCTGCACTCCCACAGAACCCTGGAGCTCTTCTATTATGTAAAGCGTGGTCCTGGCTGGCTGGCAAGTGCAGGCTGATTTTAGACATTACAGACGTATAAAATTATAAATGCATTAGTAAGAATAGTAAATCTCACCCAAAACAAAAATTATGCATTCCAAACCACATATAATTGGCTTTTGGATTAGCACTACTGGGATCCTTCTCTCCATGATCTTTCAGATAGGTGCCATAGCCTATGGTTAACTGTGGCAGTGAGTGGCAAAAGCAGTGGTTCCTTTTCAAGTTAATTGAATTAACAAGATGTCAATACCGCTTTGAGCTCAGCCCCCTGATTCCATCACGTTCAATTTAACAGCAACTTTCCGAAAGGCCTTCTGTCCATAAGTGTTCTCTTGTTTCATGTTCTCAGAGGGCCGCTGGTATCAGATGCTTAGAGACTCTCTGTTCAGTGTTTTAAGTTGGACACCCTGTGAATATTTTTGTAGCAATATTAGTGATTCAGAAAAGAGAAGAAAATATAATGGTTTTGCTTATTATGTGAGTGAGCCTCTGCCACCTTTTGAGCAACGCAGGAAACCCTTGCTAATTTTATCCCAGCCACAGAGAACCTTGTTGCAAATCAGCAGACAATGTGCATTTACGAGGAAGATAATAAGCATGATTTTTATAAAACCAGCTCTGCTCTATCAGCAAGTGTACTGTCTCCAATTTAGTGGGACAGGATCATTTCATTCTGATTATAGTAACAGTTCACAGCACACTAGCGAATCAATTCGAGTGTGTTCTGTAAAAATTAACGAGGATCCTAGAATTGGAGGCTAGCTGTAGATCTCTGGTATTGAATTCTTGCTAATAAACAGAATAGGGTAGCCAGGTGTTTGTGTAAATTACTTAGTTTGGACTAGGGTTAGCAAAATTAGAATCAGCTGTGTTGTGATGGACTTACCATTCATCCACTTTTTTTGGAAATCATTAACTTCTTCAGTCAAAATTTGATCAGCAGCACAGCCAGGTAGCTGTAGCTTCCCCATTGCCGGTGTTTGTGACAACTAGATTTACGTGGAAGCAGAGAAAACATGCCGTTTTCATAACCTACACTCCGCGTTCAGATCCCTTCGGATTGACCAGTGAGGAGCGATTTTAAATGCTTGTGTGTTTGCCCATGTTTCTCTGCACCTTTCTCTGCATTCTCTGTACCTTTCGTGTTGTCTGTACTCATTAAACATACGTGAAATTGAATCATGTTTTGATTAAATTTAATTTAATTTTGTGTCTTTATTATCTGTCCTAAAGCATCAGCCCTCATCAAATATTTAGTCTTTGAAGTCTGTCTGGATCATGCCACCACCTGGGAGATGGGACTGCCTTGAAATGCCAACTTTTGGGCTACTACCAAGTGTTCTCCCTTGTATCTGATTCCAAAAAGAACTACCTTTTGCAGAATTATTTTCTGTAAAGAGCAGGATAGTGGTGTTTAGTATCAAAAGGTTGTTATTTTACGGTAAAAATCGTTAATGTGAGATTTCAGGTGAAAAAAATAAAGCAAGTCATTCCTCCTTCAATAGAACCATCTGTCTATGCTGCTAAAATCCCTCAACTTCTTAGGCCAGACAGAATCAAAAAGAAGTGTTTATTTGGGGGAAGAGACCGTGGAGAAGATCAAGAAGAAAATTGGAGAGATTCGCTAAGGTCCAGGTTCTGGGAATGTTACTGAGTCCTTGATGTCAGGCAAGAATCAATACTTCTCTCCAGCCCTGAAAGCCTGTGTTTCATCTGTAGTGTGATACAGCTGTGGCTTTGGGCAGTGTGTACTGATCAAGGACAGGCAGGGCGTCTGTGTCCATTTCGAGGCCCCTCCTTGGGTATCACCACTCCTTGCTTTTTGCTTCTCAGGGGGCCATAGTCACCTGCTCCTGCTGGGGCATCCCCAAGTCTCTGGTGCCCACAGTGTCTGTCACAGGCACTCTGGATGAGCTATTTTCACTTCTGGGCTTGGCTTGGCCAAGAATGCAGGTTGTGATTTATCAACCCTGTAGACCACTCCTTTGCTGACATATTAAGCCCTCTCCAGCTTTATCCAGTCTAAGCACTTTATCCAATCTAAGTTGGTCTAAGACCAACTGTATTCAATAGTTTCTATACACACAGCACATTCATTCCATTACAGCATCAAAGGCACTGTTTGAGGTTTTGGGGCTGGCTAGAGCAATGACCAAAGAAAAATTCTTCCTCTCACTCAGCTTAAATTCCACTGGGATCCTAATAACAGTGGATGGCTTGAGCATTGTTGCCTGAGAAAGTAGGTGATTGAACATGGCTTTAAAGAGATCCTGGAGACCCTTGCATACATGCCCGTGGTGTACCTGCTTTCTGAACCCTGAATTCAGCTTTCTTCAATTCTTCCTTTGTCTATCTTCCTTCAGTTTAGAGTGTGCATGTCTCATATTTATGTGAACAAACAATCTCACAGCCCTTCCTTGCTACTGGCACAAGTCAATGGTAATTCAGGGTCCCCTGCAACATGGCTGATCACCAGGCCAGAGTCCCAGTACTGAGGTGGCTGTGAACTCTGCCAGGGACGGGGAACTGGGCAGTGAGGATGGAGAAAACACGTCCATTGTTATTGAGGTTTTTTTCAGCCTGATCAGACGCTTGAAGACGTTTTAGAGATTTCCACCTCCCCAGAATTTAGAGTTTTTCTAAAAGCATGGATCTGAGACATAACTAGCTGATACTGGCAACCCTTCTGCACCCTGATTCCCAGGAAATTTAATCAGAAGCTTGGGGATGGAGGATCCGCTGGAGATGGACCTTCTTGAGGTGCCTGCTGGTCTGTCTTTAGGAACGTTGCTCCTCTTGCTCTTTAGAACATTTTTTCAGCCAGAGTGAGGTATTTCACTATGATCTATCAAGGAATGGCAGCTAAGTGGCCCCTAGGATGTTTTCAGATTGCCGAGAACTCTTCACTGGCAGGAGAAACACCATCTGTTCATTTCAGGAACCAACGAGCTATTTTGGATGTTACGTGTTCGTAGAGATGAAATTTGAGACTTTTTTCCATGCTTCGCTTTGATTTTTTTTTTCCCCCCCTACAATTTCCTTGTCTTTCTTCCCCTGGTTCTTGCTCCTGCTATCAGGACATGCATGTTCAGGCTCCATTAACCAGAAAAGGAAACGGAAGGTCCCCCTGTGGCCGGGGATCATCAGAAACCTCCAGGGGTTCTGTGTTGGCAACTCTTAAATGAGGCTTCAAAGGCAGAGGGTAGCGTCTGGGATGATCTCTCTTGTTGATTTATGTGCTATTGACACTCAAGTCAGAAAATGAAATACCCGCCATGCTGATTATTTATGCTTCCTCTGTTTAATTATAGTTTGAAAATGAGATCATCACCAAGCTGGATCATGAAGTGGAAGGAGGCAGAGGAGACGAACAGTACAAAGTGTTATTTGATAAAATGTAAGTGTTGATTAGCAGTGGGATTTATGTCGGAGAGATATAGAGCTCTATATCTCTCAGGGAGAGATAATTAGGGAGACCGTAATTAGACTACAATGAACTTTGTAGCCCAGAAATAATTAAAATGTGTTAATAATGGAAAATAGTTAAAATTGCACCTCCGTTGAGTTTCTTTTTCTGAGTGTGATTAACAAGGTGTGTATAATTATTTTTCAGCCTTCTGGAGCACTGCAGGAAGCATAAATACCTCGCCAAAACAGGAGAAACTTTTGTAAAACTCGTTGTGCGCTTAATGGAAAGGCTTTTGGATTATAGAACCATCATGCACGACGAGAACAAAGAAAACCGCATGAGCTGCACCGTCAATGTGCTGGTGAGTGAAAGGTTAATCACGTGTTTTCAGTTCTCACAGCACACCAGGAACTGAAGCAGGGAGTGCCCCAGCCCTTATCTATGACAGCCAGCCACGAAGCTTTCCACGGCAGAACAATCTCCTTTACTTGTTTCCTCATCTGTTGCAGGGAAGGAATCATAAAGTTGTCCACTCTGAATAAGTCTGTAAAATGTCCCATCTCTGGACGTTTTAACATAGCTCTCCTTGTCATTGTGAATGATGAGTCATCGTATTTTGCAGCCAGGGTAGTGCCTCCTTGATTACACCCTTAAGGCTTTGTGATTAGGAGACTATAAACGCATGCTATGTAGTAGGTAGGCTGAATGGTGGCCTCAAAAGTAGATCCATCCCCCAGTCCTTAGAACCTGCGAATGAGACCTTATTTGGAAACAAGAGGCCCTGCAAATATAATTAAATTAGGAATCTCAGATGGGATTATCCTGGATTACCTGCAAGGGGAGTGGAGAGGTACTAGCTCCAATGACAGGTGTCCTCATAAGAGACAAAAGAGGAGAAGACACAGAAGCAGAGGCTAGACCTTGTGAAGATGGAGGCGGAGATTGGAGGGATGCAGCCTCAAGCCAAGGAATGCCATGAGCCACCAGAAGCCTGAGAAGGCCCGGAAGGATCCTCCCCTAGAGCTTTCTAGGGGAACGTTGTCCTACTCACACCTTGATTTCAGATTCTGGCCTCTGGAACTGTGAGAAGAAACATCTGTTGTTTTAGGTTTGTGGTAATTTGTTACGGCAGCCACAGGAAACCAGATCTGGGCACCATGGAGAGCAGACGCCTGGGTGACCTTGGCTGCTGCCATCTGTCTGCCTTTTGCATTCCTGCTGTTGCCCTGATACAGCTGGGTTCTGTGGACACCGCCTTCCTGGTGTCGTTGTGGTCCCTAATCCAGGAAATCCATTAGTACTGATGAGCTTTTGGGAAGCTTTGTGACAAGCTCAGCTCCTGGCCAGCCTCATGGCTCTCAGCAGCCTCGTGACTCCCACAACCTGGCTCCAGAGCTCTCTGCTTCTCCCTTCACTGCTTTTCTTATAAGAAAACACAAGGGCTGACTCCTGGCCGTAGTAGGGCTCTCCTCAAGTTTCCTTGCCTGTCCCATGGCAGGAATGCAAGAAAATACTACTCCTGCTTTGCTCTGCTTACCTCCCTTCTCTTCCCAGCCACTGGCCTCTGGATTTCAGAGTCGCCAATAACATTTGGATACATAGCCCTCACTGCCACATCCACCTTGTATGTGGACTTGTGGGTGCTTTATGCTCACGGAAATGGACTTCTGTGCCCGGAGGAACATGACACATCATTCTTTAAAAAGCCAGAGTTGTGTGGATTAAAAAGATAAACGAAAAGAATACTTTCACTTTTCATCGACTGTGGTATCAGTGCTGGATCTGTGCTTTGCCATGAGGAATTTCACAGCTAAAAGATCATGAGCAGTCTTCGCCCCTTCATCCCATGGCTGGACAACCTGGTTAGGCTAATGATAAGCATTTCTCTAACACGTTTTCCTTTCCTTAAAAGTCTAAATAATAAGGAACCAGTTTTTGGTCTAGCGTGTAGAGCTTGCAAATTGTCACTCCCGTCCTCACAACAAGAAAAAAGCTGAATAAATGGAAAATAATCAACAATTATTAGTTCCATCTTCTTAGATCCATAGACAAACTTCTGACCCCAAAGTCAGAGAAACAAGAAGATACAGAGAACCACAGAGTGGAAGCCCAGGAACAGAAACCACCACTGGAGCCAGTACTGGATTCCTTTTACCCAGTCCATCATACTCACTTTCAACGTATTATCACAATGCACACTAAAGACAGAAACACAGTGAAGAGGCAGAGCAGGCATTAGAACCAGACTCTGATATGGCAGAGGTTTTGAAATAATCAGAGCTGCAATTTAAAATAACTGTGATGAATATCCTAAGGGCTCTAGTGGAAAAAGCAGATAAAACACCAAAGAAGATGGGTAAAGCACTGCAACAGTGCGAAGAATGCCTCTGATGGTCTCGTCGATCAACTGGACACAGAAGAATCTGTGAGCTTGACAAATCTGAATGTTTGCAGATCCATCATAGTGTCTTAGGCTACTGTCGAAATTACTGGCCTCTGATGTCTGATCCTGAGGTCTGGGCGGTGACTGTGTTTGTCTTCATATTCACCTGGAGACTGAGCAAGGGGTACAGCAGCAAGCTCTGCCCCAGGTCAGTTGGTTTGATCTTACAGACAGGAAAGAACCTGGTGCTTGCTTCACTGTCTTCTTGCATTCCAGCCAGCGTTCAAAGTAATGTATTGTCATGGTGCCAATGTAATTGACGTGAAATAGGAACCAGTATTTTTCTATGGGAAAGAAAGGGAGACCTTTACAAAATCCTTCCCTATTATGGACATAACTTTTTAGTGTTCCTCCTAATCCTTAAGGGGATCTAAGAGGCTGATAAGTGCCCAGAAGGAAGAATTATCAATAAGTTTTTTAGTTTTCCAACTTTGATGATTGAGTCTTCTATTTGTTTTAAGCAAGATCTCTTAGGTTCACCAGGACGTGAAACAGTGGAGAAATGGTGGTGTGGTCTGAATATGGGCTCTTGTCACCTGAATCTAGGGTCAGGAAAAAAAACTCTTGTATTAAAACCTATAATCACACTTTCCAATGTGAACTTGTGCTCCTCTTTCATTCAGAGCCTGCCTCAGTGCCCATGTACTGTTACTGTGGTCGGCACTTGCTCAGTTTTAACTAAGAAATACACCCAGGGTTCTCAAGATTATCTGACATTATTAACTTTCTTCAAATGGGAATGTCCTGAGTCATTTAGTGAAAAGTCAAGTGTTATGTTCTTAACCATTTCCTGGGGATGGTAAAATGGATCCCAACGGTCACCGTTTTTTCATTTAGAAAATAAATCTGTGGAATAAAGAGAAACAAGAAACCAGAGTTTTAAAGATAGGTAGCTAGGTGTCCTAACCATAAATACTCACTGCCCAGCTCCATTTCCTGGTCAAGTTTTCCCTTTCCTCCTGGTACTTTTATTACAGCAGCAGAGTTTAATAGGGATGGGTATGTATAACCATCTCTAAATGAATATAGATGTATAGATATTAGAGATGTATAAAATATACTCTTTTAGTCACTAAGAAAAAATGAAGCCTAAAGTTAAAAAATTAAATAAATAAAATGAATATAGAATTTACTGATGCTCTTTAAGTCTGTTGCCAAGTTTTCTTTAGAACCAGCTTTGTGGTTTCTTACCAAAACACAGTTAGTGGAACATTGTAAGCTGTGTGAGCTCCTTCACGTCCTATTTTTTTGCCCTTAAAAGAACAAAAATGGGATCAAGTACAGTGGCTCACACCTATTGCACTTTGTGAGGCCAAGGAGGGAGGATCACTTGAAGTCAGGAGTTTGAGACCAGCCTGGCCAACATGGTAAAACCCTGTCTCTACTAAAAATACAAAAATTAGCTGGGTGTGGTGTTGGGTGCCTGTAATCCCAGCTACTCGGGAGGCTGAGGCAAGAGAATAGCTTGAACCCGGGAGGCAGAGGTTGCAGTGAGCCCAGATCACACCACTGCACTTCAGCCTGGGCAGCAGAGGTAGACTCTGTCTCAACAACAAAAGAAGAAAAATGAAAATGAAAAAGCAAGAGATGCGAGCAGTCACGCTCCTTGGCCACCTAAGTCCCCAAGACATCCCCTGCAAGGATATCTGCATGTATATTGGATCTTGGATATATATTTGTAATTCTTTAACTAGGATTTCACTGACACCTCATAATCGAGCATCTTTAATTATTGGTCACTAACGTTGCTGAGTGTCACTTAGTTCTTCTGTGCAGTCACCCACACATCCCATCTCTGAGACGGGTAGACTTGTCATTACTTTGCAGATGCCGGTTACTTCTCTTCATGGCCCCGTGACAAGGCTAATTAAATGCAGAGTGGGGTCCGGTATTTTTAAAATCTTGGTATCTGTTTTAGTCCAAAATGGAAATATAATTCTGATGTCTGCGTTCTGGAAGATCAATGCCTAGCGGTGGATTGGAGTTGGGGGGCTGGTCCCAATGGGGTTCCTCTGGGAGCTGAGCTGCAAGCTTGGCACAGACGTCAGTCAGCCCTGGTGTGGGGGGACTTGAGAGACAAGGCTGCCCGCGGAGCCCAGGAGGAGTGGGAGCACCGCGTGGACCTTTACGTAAGAAACACAAAGGTTTTATATAGAAATTGGGATTGGAGATGAGTGTACTTCGGTTGTGGAGAGGTTTTGAAGTCCTAGGAAGGCAACAGGACTCAGCACAGGCAGAAAATAGAAGACATTTCGTATCTCCGAGAGAGGAATGAAGGTCGCATGATATTCCCATTGTGACATTGTAAAGAAAAATGATCAAAACCTGAGAAAGGATTAAAAATACGAGTAGAGAAGGGGCTGGTGTGAAACCCTGGCTTGTAAATACTGGCGAGATTGAGTTGGAAATGAAGGACTTATCGTCTGCCTTTGATGCAGATTCTCTTTGTTGCGACGCTGAGTTGTCTGCTGAAAATATCCTCATTACTGAGCCGTGTCATATGAACTGGAGGACATTAAAATGTCAGAGGCAACGAAACTTGAAAATCTTGGTGCATTTTTCTAAATGTGCCCCCGCTTATTTTCTAGACTTAGTTATCATTTCTTTTCAGAGACATCAATTGTAGAAGCAATGCTGGGTTTCGCTCATGAAATTAAAGAGCCTATGCCATTTTCTTGGATAATTGCATGTCTCTGTAATGGTGATATTCACTAGTTACTTCAGGCTCCAATTCTAGAGAACTAACATCGTTTTTAGGTGCTAAATTGCACATTGAAAGTGACTCTGATGTTTCCTTACCTTAGGCCTTGTTAGGTGACTTCTGTGCCCTTCTGGTGGCTCCTGTGTGAAAAAGGTTTTAAAGTGTTTATGGAGATGTTCACCGTAAGAAATATAATTTTGATAGAAATATTATTGCTCAACCAGACGATATTTTCCAGTAAAGATGTAGAAATAATCCATTGGTTTTAATCTACTAACTAAGCTTTCTCCATCAGTGTTTATACACAGGGATCTTTTTCAGAGGCAGCCCATATTTTTTTTTTATTTAACCGTGGTTTGGAAGGTTTGTCTGCCTGGAACAGTGCTATCTACCAGAAAGTTCTGGGATAATGGAACGGTCTTGTGTCTATACTGTTTGATACAGTAACACTAGCCCCATGAGGCTGTTGAGCACTCCAAGCGTGGCAAGTGCAGCTGGGGGAAGTGAATTATTTATTCAGTGTTAATTAAATTTACTTTACCTTTTAATATATGTCTTTAATATATTGGCTAGTGTATTCATACCTCAGATCTATATTATCATATTGTCTTTTTTGCTGAGGCTGGGCCCAGAAAGCTTTAAATCATGTTGATGATACTTATTTGCTTATTCCCAAATTTGGGATATTTATTTATGTATTCGTTTGTTCTCATAAGATTACTATGGCTAAGATATCACATCTTCATGTCTTTTTGGGTAATACTTTAACTAAAGACAAGTGACTTTCAAGTGATAGGAGTTGATTTTAGTCGTTATAGTGTTCAGTGTAGAAATGGAATTGTGTTTGACTAGCAAAAAATAAAAGTGAAGAACCGTGTAAGATGCTTTGGCAATTTATGTGAATTTATGGTTCTGATCCGAAGAGCTGGGTCCATTTGGCCATGTTTGACAGAAGATGAAGTATCTTGAATTTTTAATGTGCATGTGACACCTTTTGTGGAACAGATTTCTTAAGACAGTATTATGGTTTTTCAGAATTTCTACAAAGAAATTGAAAGAGAAGAAATGTACATAAGGTATGTATGCATCACACTTGTTTGCATGTTAATTATAAATAATAATATATGTTGTATGCTTACGTATGCTGAGAAATGTATTATAGCCACAGAGGTTTATTTTGTAGAAAATTGTGAAACGTATAAGGTAGAGTTTGGTGGAGCTCCCCGATACGTTCTCAGCCCTCGTGCAGCCCTCGTGTTGTCCAGACTGGTGCTGAGTTCTTGGTGGTCACCTTTAGTCAACTCAGAAGCAAAACTACTAATAATTGTTTCACAGCGTTTTGTCCCTGTTGACCAACTCTTGTGGCCCTTTTGCAAAAAGATAAGCACATACATTTTAATGTTTCACAGTAAGTTATATGATCCAGTGAGAAATCCAGTTATAACTTTACCAGACATAGGTGAGTTATAATTTTTCAGTCTGCTATTAGTTAACGGATGCCCTAGTCCCATGTTTTTTATGTCTTTCTTCCATGAAGAAGAGAAATGTTTTGCATTGCCTGCTGGATTTTGCTTCCCTACTCACCTTGCTCCCTGAAGTGAGGGACTGTGATTGAGCCCCTCTCTCTTGGTTACTTCTAAAGTCTAGTGTCAAATAATTAGGAAGATTACCACTCTGGAGACTAGGAGAAGGATGTAACCTACGCAACATGAGTTTTTAGTGATGTGTTTATTACACTTGAGTGTGGTTGTCTAATTTTCTATTTCTAGGGTTTTTTTATTTCTCCTTTTTAAAAACCTGCTATGTGAATTCAATAACTCAGTTACCTGTATTTCTTTATGGCAAAGAAATTCTTTTGATCACGTTGACTGTAATCATTGGAGCTCTTTATTCTGATGGATTTGTAGTTTTACAGATTTCGTTGTGCATTTGGACTCAGTAGAAATGTAGGAAATCACAATCAAGCATTGGGTGTCTCATTAAAAATGTTTAAGGGAAAATGAAAAGGAATGAGAAATTTAAAGGAAAATTCTACCTTTGTGTATCATCTTTATCTTTTTCCTGAGTTTTTCTTAGTGCTTTCTGTACCAAAAGTTTTTAAGGCATTATGAATTATGAACATTGTAAAAAGAAAGTATAGCTGTGATTTACTGTTGAACATAGAATTTAGCTCTTGCAGTCCTCAACACAAATTATTTAGTGACATTTGAAGAACATACCTCTGTCTTCTTGTCTCAGGTATTTGTACAAGCTCTGTGACCTGCACAAGGAGTGTGATAACTACACCGAGGCGGCCTACACCTTGCTTCTCCATGCAAAGCTTCTTAAGGTAATGTCAATTACATGACGATTCTATTGTTATACATTCTAAGAGTATTGAGAATTTCATTTTTCCATGACAAATTTTAGTAAGTATAACTTAAGGTTTTATGAAATTGACTAAATAAATGCAAGGATACAATCAAAAAAATTTAGGAAGTACTTTGGTTAGAGATTTGTCCCTTCTGAATGCAGATTTAATTAGATGTCGTAGCAAGTGATCACTGAGCATTGTAAACTCCCATCACTTGACTGTGAGCTGACAGCAAGTTAGAGATTCTACAGTTCCTTGTTCAGGACTAGAGGACTCCAGGATGGTGAAGAACAATATCAAGAAGGAATTTTCCTGGTAGAACAGCTAAGAGGTAGGATGCGACACACCCCTAATTGTCTTAGTAAAGAGTTAGGGACCAGATCATGACTTTTCACTCTATCAGTTCACGTTGAGACCTCCTGCTAGCGCTCTCTGCCTGATTCTTCTAAAGCGTGTTGCTCCTAGCACAGGTCTGGCATGACAACGTCAACTCTTAGTGGTTCTTTTATTACTCAGATAGCTTCAGACGTTGACTTCCATTGTTTACAGTGATGGATGGATGGATGGATGGATGGATGGATGGATGGATGGATGGATGGATGGATGGATGGATAAACTGCTATACAGCCCCTAGATTTATATTTCACAACTTCAGCAAGTTATTAGATGATCTTGCTCATGACATCCTTATAAAAATTTGAAAAATTATGAACTGGATGCATAAGAACAGTTACAAGAATTAGAATTTAGTTTGGTGGCATTCCACAAGACTACTCATTCAAGGAGTCATGTTTCCAAATCTAGGCCAGCCTCCTAAAAACCAAAAATGTAATGAAAGAGAACCAGAGAAAATTACATTAAATGGGTATTAAGTAGTGTCAATTAGGTAATAGGAGTTCAGGAAGACATTGTGTTATGAAGTAAAACTCTGGTAAGACTCTTTCCATCTTTGGCCCGATGCTGAAATTTCTGCTAGCTTCTGTGACACAGATATACACAGGCTGCCCTAGAGACATTTGGGAGTGGAAGTTGGCCTCTGCCTAGAAACAGCAGTGTCTGTTACAAATAAACACACAGAGCTCAGCTCAGTCTGGAGGCCTCATCAGTTGTCCTCCTGAGGCTGGCTGAGGACCCATTTGGCCCCGTGCCACGTAAGGCTCTCCCAAGGAGCATAATTTATGAGGATGGAGGTTTCAGTTGGTACATCTGATACCAGCTCTCACACTATGAATTCTGACGGCCTTCATTTATTCGAAACTCAAATTTCAGTAACAAGGTGTTTTTGCAAATGTGAAGATATTTCTTTTACCTCAGGGAAATTAAAATGGGGTTGACAAACTGCTCACTCAACCCTTACTCCGTCTCTCACAGAATGTAAACTTTTATATGCGTGTGTGAATGTAAAACATATATATGTGCATAAAAGCATCGTTTGTTTAATCATTGGATTTATTGAGTACAGATGGGTTTGTCACAAACTGCATGATGGTTTGTTTCACAGCTCAAATCGATAGGCCCAATTGCATTATCATTTCCCCTGGGCTTCTGAATTTTCCAGTTTAATGGTGAATTCTACATAATCTCTCTCCATATCTTTTGCCCCATTACATTTTGCAATTTTTTCTAAGTATGTTTTGATATTACTGTAAATGTGAATTCATGCTATTTAATCAACTCACCAAAGGACATGATTTGTATCGTTGTGAAAATTCTTCAGTATGACAGATATATTATTGTTTGTTAACTGAAAATCCTCAAATAGAATCTTTTTTGGTTAGGCATATCTTTCGTCAAAACCAAGAGCGATAAAAGCTTTAGTTTTTCACCTAGCAATCAAATTATTACATCTCCATGTGGAAGTGGAAGGTAGAGAGGATTTTTCCTTCCCTAGTCAATGTTTTCATTTGCAAACCTGATTTAAAAATGCAAAGAAGTCATTTGGATTCTGAACCTGCTTGTTCTTAATTTATTTTATTGTGGTTACATTTCAGAATCTAGTTTTACTTTTATTCTCCATCCTCCAATAAAAGTAGACCAATTATGTTGTACAAACTTCAAAGTTACAGAGTTTGTCCAATTGTGATGGAGAGATGCAAGTTTAATTTTAAGGTGAAAAACTTTGCAGACCACTTAAAGGCTTCTCACTCCTGCCTGACCTTCCTGGAAAGGGGGAGCCATTCAGGGCCCATGCCCAGTGCCTGGGAGACCTGATGTCTAGCAGGAGGTACCCCCCCGGCCCGTGGTTTCAGGAAAGTGGGGAGGGGCATGTGCTAAGACAGTAAGCAGCTGACGGAGCCTTGCCCCATTGCCTAGACCCCAGCTTCCCACTTAGTGCCTTATTTGCAGCACCCTCCGTGGCCTGGCTGAAAACAGGGTCAAGCTCCCTCTCCTGGGACCAGCAGTAAGCAAGCGCATGCTCACCCTGTCCTCCCGTGAGCCTCCAGGCTGCCCAGTGGGAGCACATGCCTCCTGCCCTTGGGTGCTCATGGAGTCTTTTTTTGCAGTGTTCTTTTTCTTGTTCTGTTTTTCTTCTTCTTCTTGGAGAAGGGTCTTGCTCTGTTGTCCAGGCTGGAGTCCAGCGGCCCGATCCTAGCTCACACAGTGTTGTCCTGTGTCATTATGCTCTAATGTAGAATTGCACCATCCTGGGGGTCAGGCGTCTTCCACCTCCTCTTTGACCCAGCTCGGGCACACAGCAGGTCCTCATCAAATAGCTGCTGAATTTTATTGAACCCTATACTTAATGCCACTGATGTGTTGAGCCCAAGTTCAGGAGCTGACACGTTGTATCTGTCAAGTGGCCCTGCCTTCCCTCTGGCGTGTCTCCTCGTGCATCTTCAGCTCACACACTGACTGCACCAATGCTTCCAGGAATACTGGCCAAGCCCTGACTCTGTGCCCAGCACCATGCCTATGGCTGATGGTGCAGACACCTCCCCATCCTTAAGGAGCTTGACAGCCTTTCCGGTCCCTTTCCATATACTGTCTTTGCTGTTGATTAAAATGCCAACCCACGCAACACTGAGACCAGAGCCCTGGGGTGCCGCCCTTGGGATGGCCCTGGATCACCTGGTTCCTGATTTGTCCCGGGGTATTAGGAGGTGGCATTTGCAAGCTGCCGGTTCTGTGCTTTCCAGAACCTGCTGGGTTTTTCTTTTGTGTGAACCCCACTGCAGCTCTGCCTCCCCCACGTCTTTTATGCCTGTCGGTGTGTCCAGACAGAGGCTCTGCCCTGGCAATCGCCAGCCTGTTGACAGCAGCCACGCGTGTCTCCAGAACCGCGGCCCCCACACGTGTCCGATGTGAAGCTCACACCATTCTGACGTCCTTGGGTGTGTCTGCCTCGGGGCCGCTCATGCTCTGCTTCTCCCTTAGTGGTCGGAGGATGTGTGTGTGGCCCACCTCACCCAGCGGGACGGGTACCAGGCCACCACGCAGGGACAGCTGAAGGAGCAGCTCTACCAGGAAATCATCCACTACTTCGACAAAGGCAAGGTAAAAAGCAAACAAAAAGCAATTTTTCTTATTTTCCTCTTCCCTTGCACCTACCTGCAACGTTGTAAACACGTTTTTTTCGCCTGTGATGTTTGCAGAACCAGAAATTTGTTACAAATTGTATATTGAAATGTTTTATGCATGTTCCTTCAGCTTGCACTTAAAAGTAGAAATCTTAAAAAAAAAAAAAAAATCAATAGCCCTTTTATAGATGCTCTATAAAAGCACCAAGTATTTTTATAACCCTTACCAGAGGGAACTAAGTCTGGAACACCGATTTGGAGGTGTTTCCGTGCCCACAGAGCTAATGTATTCCTTTGACATCTTGCATTTTTCTATTGTCACGGAAGAATTAATCCCATGGTAGGATGGATATTGCTCCATCCTGGTGGCTTCTAGTTTAATTGGCTTAAACAAAATTATAGATTCCACTTGACTTCCACTAAAAGGAAACCTGCCGTCATTTTAATCAGCCAGTATTGTATTTGATCACTGTAGTTCTTGTGATTCAGATATGCAGTAACTATTAAAAAAAAAAAAAAAAAGGCTGTTTCAGTTTCAGAAGTTTTTGAAACCTGCCACTGAAGTGACATTGGAACTCCTTCTTTGGTTTCATCAAGATTCCTAACTCATTTCAGAACCTGTTTTATTTTTTTTTCCTTTGAGAAAAGTGGCTGGCACACTTTATGAAGGTACTGACGTTCACATCCTAGGGCTGCTGTCGCACAAACTGGGTGGCTTTCAACAACGTGAATGTATTCTCATAGCTTAGTGATGGGAGCTGCAAGCCTGATGTCACGGTGTTGGCGTGGCCACCCCCTCTGAAGACTGCAGGGGAGAATCTGCCCCGTGTCTTTTCCTTTGCATGTGTTGCTTGTGGTCCCTGGCACTGGTCAGCTGTAACTACCTCGCTCCAAGTTCTGCCTTCATCATCACAGGCCTTCTCCTCATGCGAGTCTCTGTCTCAATCTCCTTCTCCTTAGGAGGTACCAGCAGTTAGATGAGGGCCCACTCTCCTCCAGCAGGTCCTCATCTTCCCTTGATTACATTCAAATACCCTGTTTCCAAATAAGGTCAGAATCAGAAATACCAGGGGTTAGGACTTCAGATATTTCTGGGGACACAGTCCTACCCACAGTTACAGTGACGCCCGGGAGGGATGATGGCTGCCCCTGTTTGTGGCTGTTGACGTAAACCAAACCCCACTGAAAACAATGACTTAACACAGTCCCCGTGGTCCCAAGCTTGGGATTCTGCTCACATTCAGAGTAAGTATTGCTGCGTCCTTTATTTGTCCCTGCCATTCTTGACACAGGGAGAAAGTCTGAAGTTTTCAGAATGGCATGTGGGCTCCCAAAGGCTGCTTGGAAATAAGGATCAGAAATGTTCTGTGAATTACACCCAGTCCAGTAGTTCAGGGGTCTCCAAACCCCAGGTCCTCGGCCCCGGTGCAGTTCGTGGCCTGTTAGGAACCAGGCTGCACAGCAGCAGGTGAGCGGCGGGTGAGCAAGCAAAGCTTCATCTGTTTTTACAGCTGTTCCCATCGCCCGCATTACCACCTGAGCTCCAGCTCCTGCCAGATCAGCAGCACCATTAGATTCTCACAGGAGCGTGATCCCTGTTGTGAACTGTGCATGTGAGGGATCCAGGGGCCACCCTCTTTATGAGAATCTAATGCCTGATGATCTGTCACTGTCTCCCATCTTCCCCTGATGGGATCATCTAGTTGCAGGAAAACAACCTCAGGCTCCCACTGATTCTACATTATGGTGAGTTGTATAATTATTTCGTTAGGTATTACACTGTAATAGTAATAGAAATAAAGTACACGATAAATGTAATGCCCTTCAATCATCCTGAAACCATCCCCTACCCCGGTCCATGGAAAAATTTTCCTCCCTGAAATCAGTCCCTGGTGCCAAAAATGTTGGGGACCGCTGCTGTAGTAGAACAGGATATATTTTTGTTCTCCGGAATGAGAAGCATTGAGGATTAGGGCCAATTACTAAAATTGTACTAGGTTAGCCAGGAGAATCCTGTTTCTCAGCAAACTGGCAAAGAAATGGAGCAAATGCAGCCAACCCTTCCCTGCAGTGGCTTCTTGGCTCCATAGTGTTCTAGAGAAGGGCGAGCAGTGCTACTGAATGGGCAGGGCAGGAGGCAGGGACCCTGGGGTGGCCGGGAGGCCCAAGGGCCAGAGGTCGTGGGACTGAAGGCATGTGTGCATTTGTTGATGGCTGTTGCCAGGTTCTCTTTGTGGCAGCACATCCTCTGACCAGCGTTGGCTCCCGCGACCTCTCCACCATCATTCCCTCCCTTGCCCTCTGTGTTCCAGCCACACTGGCCCTTCTGCGTCCTGAAATGCACCAGCCCTTTCCTGCCACTGCCCAGCGGGTTTCTGCTGCGCTGGCTTGAGGACATTGCTTGAGTCAGTTTTCCTTTTGCTGCCTGTACCATTTTGTCACTTGAATTAGCTTTTACTAAGCCAGGCTTTCTCATTCGGGGCACGATTGGCATTCTGGGCTACCTGTTTCTTTGTGGTAGAGGACCACGTGTGCGTGGTGGACTCAAAGAATGTCTCCCTGCTGTGCCCTGGGCTTACTCCTTCCTGTGTCAGCTGAAATGTCACCTCTTCTCCAGCCACGGAAACATCCTCTTTTCTCCTTTATGGCACCTACTATCATTTGCAATGATAGATTTGCTTGTGTGTTTCTTTAATGAGTTCCCCAGTAGGCTCTGAGCTCTGTGAAGACAGAGCCTCACCCGTCGATTCCCCACCACGCATCTAATGCTCAGAACAGTGCCTGGCAGACAGCACGTGCTCATTCCATTATGGATGTGTGTGCAAAGAATGAACAGATGAATGAAAAGTCAACATTTAACATGCTTCCTGACATATGAGAAATGCTCATGGATGGCAGGACGGGTGGCCTTCAATAAATGATAAATCAAAAAACAAAGTCTTTTTTCTTTTTTTCTTTTTTTTTTTTTTTTTTTAGCAAAGGTAGCCAAATATCTTTTTCTACATAGTGATAGTTCATCAAAAAAATCACATGGAAGGGCAAAATGAATGTGTTTGGTTCAGAACAGTGGTTCTCAACTGAGATCTGCAGGAGTATTGTGAGTTTTCCTGACTAGGGGAAGAGAAGGTGCTGCTAACCCTCCAACAGTGCACACATGGCACCCACACCAGAAAGAAATAGACCAGAATCCCTGTCGTGTCCAGGTTGAGAAAGCCCGCCTTAGAAAAAATAAATTCAAGTGACAAAATGGGATGGGCAGCTGAAGGAAAACTGACTCAAGGATTGTCCTCAGATGTCCCTGTGTTTTGGTGAAGACAGAACAAGGGCTATGGCAAAGTGATCATTGGCTGGCCTTGAATCAGAATGAGTTTCAGGAGGATTTTCTTCATAGTAGCTGTATTGATAAAACCGATGGAAAAACCACTTCTGAATATCCATAATATTTCCACGAGAATGTTAAAAAGGAACAAAGCCTCCTTATCCCTCTAAAACTAAAGCGAGACGAAGAACAGGTGCTGGAAAGAATTTGATAAAATGAAATTTGAAGTATCTGAGTGATCAGCTGCAAGGCAAAAAATTCATTTTAACATCAACAAGTATTACATTTTCTGGGAAAAAGAGCAGTAGGAAATAATTCATCTTCTGTAGCAGTCTGGATGGCCTGTGCTGGAGTTTGAACCTCTCCGAATCTCCATGGCTCCAAACAGCTCAGGTGTGTTTCTCACACATGCTCCATGTCCTCCTTTTCACTTGGAACCCAGGTGAGCAGAGGTTCCACCACAGAGGGACACAGCCAGAGAGGACAGCAAGGAGTCCCCTGCCCTGGGGCTTCTGCCCCAAAATGACAGTGTTCATGTCATTGGCTGAAGCAGATCAATGGTCACTCCAGACTTCAAGGGGTGGAACAGTGCCCTTAGGGGCAGGTGAGTGTGAGCAGCACCCACATGCACCACACAGCTCGTTAGACAGGTGAGTCGGGTTCCAATCAAGAGCACAATCCAATCTAGATTAACAAAAGTTCATCTAGAAATCCCCTAAGTATGCATGTATTCTGAGAAGGACAACGTCCACACTAGTCTCCCAAATAACTCGACTTCCCCACAACTAGAAATGTGAGAATAGCATCTCATAAAATGTATTGGGCCTCAATCCTCGTTTCTCTGTCGTGGAGTTTCTTTCTTCTGTTAGAGAGGGGGCTTAGGTAGGCAGGATCCTGCAGGAGAAGCAGCCTGAGAGAATGGGCTCCTGACCCCTGTGACTGTGATGTGGGGAATCCCACCATGTGGCCAGTGCGGGAGGGAAGGGGGTCACAGTAGAAGCTCAAAGTGTGACATTTTGTGCCAGACTTCGAATCACTTTTGTTTAAGAAACAAGGCTGAGGCCTGAGTATCCCTGGCTGCTTTGGGGATGTGCCATCATTTGAGAAATAACATCCTCCTGCCTTTCCTAAATGCAGTGGAATAAGACAAAGGCTATGACAGAAGGTTGAGAAGCTGGAAGTTGGAATGGCCCAGGGCATGCCTTTCCACACTCCATTCCCAGATTGCAGTTATCTTGGGGGAAAAATATTTTTTAAATGGTCCACAGGTCATCACAGGCCTTAACTGGCAGGTGACACAGCCCAAGGAAACTTGAAGGAGAGCCTTGATTGGTGTGGGGCCCTGATATGGTTTGGATCTGGGTCCCTGCCCAAATCCCAAGTCATTGTAATCTCCAGTGTTGGAGGTGGGGCCTGGTGGGAGGTGATTGGGTCATAAGGGTAGATTTCCTTCTTGGTGCTGTGTCGTGAGAGTGAGTGAGTTCTCTTGAGATCTGGGTTGTTCAAAACTGTGTGAGACCGGCCGGGCATGGTGGCTCACGCCTGTAATCCCAGCACTTTGGGAGGCTGAGGTGGGCGGATCACCTGAGGTCAAGAGTTTGAGACCAGTCTGGCCAATATGGCAAAACCCTGTTTCTACTGAAAATACAAAAATTAGCCGGGCGTGGTAGCAGGCGTCTGTAATCCCAGCTACTCGGGAGGCTGAGGCTTGAGAATCGCTTGAACCTGGGAGGTGGAGGTTGCAGTGAACCAAGATCCAGCCACTGCACTCCAGCCTGGGTGACAGAGACTCCATCTCAAAAGAAAAAAAAAAAAAATGTGTGGGACCTCCCCACCTTCTGCTCTCAGTCCTGCACCTGCCATGTGAGATGCCTGCCCATGTTGCCTTCCGCCATGAGTATAAGCTCCCTGGGGCCTCCCCAGAAGTAGATGCTGCCGTGCTTCCTGTACAGCCTGTGGAACTGTGAGCTGATTAAACCTCTTTTCTTTATAAATTAGTCTTAGATGTCTCTTTAAGCCCTCTGAACAGCTGAGCACCAGAGAAACCAGCTCCCAATTAATGGGTAGGACTCTAACCCTCACTGTTGTCCAGTACTGAGTCCTGAACCACATGTGGCCATTGGGCCCGTGTGAACCATGTTTCTAAGACAAAGTACAAAAAAAATATGTTCTTATGGGCTGAGTTGCATCCCCGCAAAATTCCTATGTTGAAGTCCTAATTTCAGTGTTTCAAAATGTGACTGTATTTGGAGGTAGGGTCTTTAAAGAGGTAATTAAGGTGAAATGAGGTCATTAGGGTGGGTCCTAATTCAATCTGACTGGTATCCTTATAAGAAGAGGGATTAGGATGCAGACACACCCAGAGGGAAGACCATGTTGAGGATACAGCAAGAGGGCGGCCGTCCACAAGCCAAGGAGAGAGGACTCAGAGGACACCAGCCCTGCAGACACTTTGATGGCAGAATCCTGGCCTCCAGAACAGTGAGGAAGTGAATGAATGTGACTTGAGGTCCCCAGTACCCAGTCAGTGCCTCGTTATGGCAGCCCTGGCAAACTAATACCCACACCAGGTGTCTCATTCATTTGTCTGTATAGATTTCATGTTGAAATAGTAATATTTTAGATAGAGTCGATAGTACTACAATTAGTTTTAGTCTTTAAAAGGTAGCAGCTAGGAAATGCAGCATTCACAGATGTGGCTCCTCTTGGGTTCCTGTTGGACGGTGCTGCTCTGAGTCAAAGACTTTGCTCTTGTTGAGCGCCAAGAACATCCTCAGACCAGCACTGCCACCCACATTCGACTGGGAAGCGGAAGCTGCCCGCTGTCCTGTAGGGCCTCACGGGCAGCCGGAATTGCCTGCGTGCCTGTTGGTATCTACTCCTTATACTACATGAATATTTAAAAAGCTAAAGATTTCTAAAAGAGTTACAAAATGGGGACCCAAGTCTGGAAAGAATAAAATATATGTGGAAATGGCACGGAAGAAAGCATGATCGAGCGTAATCACAAGCACCAAGATACGACGTTTTTTGTCCTGTGACTCAAAGTCATTTCCGTAGCAGTGAGACAGCTGTCAAGAGTACGGCAGTTACCAGTGGGAACCTGGAGGGAAGGGGGACTTGGGAGCTTTCACATGGCCCTGAAGGAAATACAGATGAGGCAAATAGAAGAGAGGTAGAAAGAGGTAGCTGCAAAGATAAAGTGTGAGAAATCAAGAAAAAGCAGCATCTTCTTGTTGGAGCAAGACAGAGTTTTCCGATACGTATTTTATTATTAAAATTTAGAATTTTGCCCCTCGGTGATGTTGTTTTCATTTGTGCTTTGGACAAATCCCATTACAATCTCATTTTTCATTTCCCGGGCTTAGCAAGGATAAGTCACGTTTGCTCCTCAGGATCTGTCTATCCACGTGCCTCAGGGAATATGAGCCTTCCCCGCTGACAGACTGGCTCTAAGATCGGCACCATCTTGGCCCAGTTCTACCTGAGGCACTTTTGAACAACTCGGGCATCTGGGCAGAAGCCCTGCTGCTAGATCCAGTTTACTTTGTGTCTCCTTGTAAGTTCTCAGTCCCTCTCACCTGGGTCTGTCTGAGATGCCTACCCACTCTCCTCCCCAAGGCCCCATGCCTGTCTCCACCCTTCTGCTCCTGCAGGTAGATACCAGTCGGGTTTCTAATAATATGGCCTCTGGATCACAGCGTGAACTGCTTCAAAGATGCCCAAACCTCAGGGATTCCCCCATCTCCTCTGCAGGTGATCCAGGCCTCTCACCTGGCACGAAGCTTCTTAGAGTAGGAATCGAACCTCCAGATGTACCCTCTCATCACCCACAGCATCTGGCCTTCTTCTGAACATGCCCTCTGATCCCCAAGCCCTTGCGTCTTCCCATGGTCTGTCCCGGCGTGGACCAGCTGCTTCTTGCTGCTGTCTCGTGTGACGGCTGCCATGACGGCTGCCTTCCTGCCTTCTGGGCATATTTCACTGCTCTCAAACGTTCTTGGCTTTTGGAGTTCACTGGGGAATCTTGTTAAAAATCCAGATTTTGATTCAGCTGGTCTGGGGTGGGGCCCAAGGCTCTGCATTTCTGAGAAGCTCCCAGGTGATGTCCCAGCTGCTCCAGCAACCATCCCTGAGTCCCCAGGGCCCGTGCTGACAAAAGCTCCTAAGAGCAGAGGCAGTGGCTGTGGCTGCCACCTCTGGATCTCCCTCTGAGAGATCTGTGCCGTGGCCTGGGCTCCACTCCATTTTTTTAAAATAGCTTTTTAAAGAGTGGTTTTAGGCTCAAAGCAGAATTGAACAGTGAGTACAGCCAGGTCCCAGACACCCCCTGCCCACACACATACACAGGCACGGGACTTTCAAGGTGGTCGTTTGTTAGTGAGATGAGCACATTCTGGCCAGCACTTGAGCACACAGCACACAATCAAGAAGGTGGCCGTCAGTCAGACTTTCCATAAAGTTCCTTATTTGGGGCATATTTTGTTTGTTACAGATCTTGCTTCCTGACCCAGACTGAGCCCCTGGGAGAGCGAAAGGCCATGCCTCCCACCTGTCCCCAGCACCGGGCTGGGGGCAGATCCCACCCCACTCTGCCACGTGCCGCATCGCAGTCGGATTTTATCAGGGTGCTCCTTTCCCAAGGCTAACACGAACTTGACTTTAGCACCATGTTCACTGCAATGGTTATGGATCAGACGGAGACAGATTCTTGCAAGACCAGGGCTGGATTTTCCTGTCTAGAATCTTGTATGTTAAAAATAACAATCTTCCGTCCGAATGATTACAGCAGTTTATTCAGTGAGCGAACGGGCAGACAAGCATGCAGGGAGGACAGTCAGCATCCACAGAACTTACCGACCTGGCTGATGGCGCCACGTGCACCAGGCTCACGTCCTGAGCATGTGCCCGCAGCCCTTGGAGTGTTTATATCACAAGAATTTCCTTGGTTCGATCTTACATGTATTTCATTTTAGGGGGGAAAAAATGCAATTCCAGTTTTAAAAATGTATTGGGGTAAGGAGACTTAAGACCTCAGTTAAGCTTGGAGACCGGTGATCACTGGGGCTTGCAAGATGATAAAATGGAAGCCGAGTGGGACATCAGTCTGGCAAAACCGTGACCCAGCTACAGCTCCACTGGCCCAGCTTGTCTCCTCGTGGCCCGTTTCCATATGCAATTAAGGAAATCTTCATTTACATACTTTCTCTGTGGAAAGGATATACATCCTAGAACTCATTCATTGTTTGAAATATCTACAGCCTCCTAGGGCAAATAGGGGCTTCCAGAATCCAGGACAAGCTTGCCTCTGGACAAGGCCGAGCAGGCCATTAAGGGAGCAGGGGTCCCCATCCCAGGCCCCCTGCAATGGCGTCTCTCTTTGCTCCCCGGGAGACCAGGGGGGGCCAGGGAGAGATGGGAATCGGGTGATATTAAAGTTTCTCTGCCTTTGTGCTTAGAAACCAGCAAGGCAGAATGGGTTTGCTGCTGTTTTATATTGGACACTGGCTTTATGAATGATGTTCTGTTATCTTTCTGTATTTCTTCCCCAAGGAATCATTCTTCTATTTTTACTTTTCCACCGTTTTTTAAAGTTTTGAATGTCTTTCAGCCTAGCTCTTGGTTTCTTAATCTTTTTCTCTGCAAAATGTCATTTCCATCTGTTTCCATTTTCATTCTTTTACGTTTCTTCCTTCTCGAGCTAATAATGACTCCTTGCTCCTTTTCCGTTCTATTCTTACCGCCCGCCTGAGCGTCCCCCAAAAGCCTTCTGTTCGGTTTTATCATGGCAGACCAGTGTTCTTTTCTGAAGATGCTCTGAATTGTCTGTCTTATTGTGTTTGGTTGAGGCCTAGTAATTTTCAATAAAGCCCTTAATCCAAGTACTTCACTGAAAATTACCAGGCTTCTCTGTGGAGGCTGAGAGTCAAAGATAGAAGTCCTCCTCTAAGGAAAGTGCAGTCAGAGTGAGGCAGTCAGTATTAGCCAACACCAGCCACCTCTGAAATCAAGAAACAGCCTGGCAGGTTGACAAATGCGATACATAATTTATAGCCCAAGTGATATATGAAGCCCCGTGACTATTTTCAGCTGGAGCTCTGTTTTATTTTCTCTTAAAATAACCTTTCCTTGACAAAGTTCACACTTTGCCTTGCACCAAAGTTAAAAAAAAAAAAAAAAAAAAAAAGCATCTTGTATCATGTAAACTAAAAATAGGAGTTTGGAGCAAATTTCCATTTTTGGTCAAATGTTTGTATCTCTTTTCCAAGTATTTGGGTGAAATCTTCTCATCCTTTAAGTTTCTCTTTGGAAACAGTTGTTATTAAGAGGGATTGCAGGTCAACATAATGGAGCCTTCATATGGGTTTCTTGTTGGCATTTCTAGAATTTTTGAAAATGTGATATTAGCAGAACCTATTCAGCCAGCATTTGGCCTGAATATTCAGAAAGATCATATGTTCTTTATGATTTGCTCCTGTATAGTAATTTATGACAAAGCATGAGAAAGTCCATTTTCGAGTCAGTAACAACACTGCTCCCTTAGTTCATGTGGGATCACTAACAAGCTTTTTCCACTCAAAGCCCAAGTGTGCCCAGTGCCATCCTGCACCATGAAATATCCAGATGGAGCCAGGCCCACCTCGAGGCAATTCTACCATCAGGGCTGTTGTATGAGCAGATAAATAACGAAACCCACCTTCCGCCCATCACACAGGTGGGCGCTGGCTCTCCCTATCTCACAGGTGAGGAGTGATGCCTTCTTTTGGAGAGCTGGAGAAGACTTCACAGAGATGGTCATGTTTAGCGCTTCTTGAAGAGTGAAATTAAGTTTGCCAGATGATGGCTGGAAGGATCGGGAATTCCAGAGTGTGAGAATAGCGCCGGAAGGGGAAGAGCTACTGACAACATCTCGCTTTTCCAGGGAAGGAGAGCCATCCTGGGAGATAGCAATGCGGGGGACTGACTGCCTTCGTCCCTTCGTGCTCCTGTAACAAAATGCCACAGATGGTGTGGTTTATAAACCACAAATTCATTTCTCACCGTTCTGGACCTGGGAATTCCCAGATCAAGGCACTCGCAGATCTGATGTCTGGAGAGGGCCCTCTGCCTGCTCCACGATGTTGCCTTCTCTGTGTCGTCATGTCCTGGCAGGTGTGAGGGCACTCTCCTGGGCCTCTGTTTTGAGGCCACTCATCCTCACTCATTCGTGAGGGCTCCAACCTCCTGACCTAATCACCCTCAAAGGCCTCATCTCCTAATGCCAACACCTTGAAGCTGAGGATTTCAGCCTGTGAATTTGGGAGAGACAGAAACATTCAGAGCATAGCAAGGACATTGGAGCTAGTTTGCCAGTGGCCCTGTATTGTGTCCTAAAGATTTGGCTTACAAGGACCCAGTGGAAATTTCAAGAAAGTAGAAAATAATGACATCATATTCCTCTTTTCAGGGAGTAATTCTGGTAACATGGTGGCAGCAGACTTAGAGGAGGGAGGGTGGGGGCCAGAGACCAGACGAGGGGTGGGGCATTGGGCCAGGCCTGAGCCCCACAGAGCTAGTGGCAGGTGGAAGTGATATCATGAGACTTCAAGTTAGCTAATTCCGCGGTGCCAAAGACCCTTGAATAGGGTCAGAGTCAGAAAAGCATGTGCCAGGAGTGACTGGGGCCACCACTGGCCTGGAAGCCCAGAGTTCTTGCTGGGAGGAAGATGTACGGAGGAAATGCTCCACTTGCTGCAGAGAGCAGATGGGGGGTCCTTTCCTCCTTTCAGCATTGAGCAAGGCAGCGAGGGCGCACACGGAGCAGTCCTGTGCAGGGCATTTAAAGGACGGGGTCACAGCTGCAGTGATGCTGGGTACATAGAGAGCCCTGGGCCAGGTCACAGCTGCAGTGATGCTGGGTACATAGAGAACCCTGGGCCAGGTCACAGCTGCAGTGATGCTGGGTACATAGAGAACCCTGGGCCAGGTCACAGCTGCAGTGATGCTGGGTGCATAGAGAGCCCTGGGCCAGGTCACAGCTGCAGTGATGCTGGGTACATAGAGAACCCTGGGCCAGGTCACAGCTGCAGTGATGCTGGGTGCATAGAGAGCCCTGGGCCAGGTCACAGCTGCAGTGATGCTGGGTACATAGAGAACCCTGGGCCAGGTCACAGCTGCAGTGATGCTGTGTATACAGAGAGTCCTGGGCCAGGTCACAGCTGCAGTGATGCTGCATGCATAGAGAGCCCTGGGTCAGGTCTCAGCTGCAGTGATGCTGGGTACATAGAGAGCCCTGGGTCAGGCCACAGCTGCAGTGATGCTGGGTACATAGAGAGTCCTGGGTCAGGTCTCAGCTGCAGTGATGCTGGGTGTGTAGAGAGCCCTGGGTCAGGTCACAGCTGCAGTGATGCTGGGTACGTAGAGAGTCCTGGGTCAGGTCTCAGCTGCAGTGATGCTGGGTACATAGAGAGCCCTGGGTCAGGTCACAGCTGCAGTGATGCTGGGTACATAGAGAGTCCTGGGTCAGGTCTCAGCTGCAGTGATGCTGGGTACGTAGAGAGCCCTGGGTCAGGTCACAGCTGCAGTGATGCTGGGTGTGTAGAGAGCCCTTGGCCAGGTCACAGCTGCAGTGATGCTGTGTATACAGAGAGTCCTGGGCCAGGTCACAGCTGCAGTGATGCTGTGTATACAGAGAGTCCTGGGCCAGGTCACAGCTGCAGTGATGCTGGGTGCATAGAGAGCCCTGGGCCAGGTCACAGCTGTAGTGATACTTGGCGGCTCCCCACCCTGTGCCCTGGATTCCTCCCAATCCCAGGACATCTCACCAGCACATCTGCACTCTCCCCTTGCAGCAACCACGTGTTGTTCTGTCAGCTCCCACCCTCCCACCTGCAACCATGCCATTATTGCTCTCATCTTTAAAGAGAGTTCTTTCTTGTTCCAACTCCCCTGTCCAGCCACTGCCCATTTCTCCTCCTCTTTCTACAACACTCCATAAAGGGTGATCTGCACTTGCTGTTCCTCTCCTCCTGTTGTCTCTGGAGCCCACTCCCTCACCAGTGGCCAGTAACTGCCGTGGAAGGCAGGAGTGAGCAGCTCCGTGTCTCTCTCTCTCCAATTAAAGCACCGAGCAAGAACCAGCTGTATCTCTTGCTGCCTGCTTTAGGCTTTTCAAGGTCTTTCTTTGCAAAACTACAAATGTAGTCTTTGCAAAACTACAAAAGACAATAGTCTTTGCAAAACTACAAAAGAAAAAATACCCTATCTCTGTTAAAAAAAAAAAAAAATCATTTTTTACCTAGCACATTACAAGCTGAGTGAATAGTTTTCTGTTTTGACTAATAAGGAATTGCTGTGGAATAAAGAAGCCATGTTGATGAGCATAAGTCACATGGGCAGTGGATCATATGAGATCTGAGCAGTGACTCCTGCATGACACAGGTAGTGGCTCCTGCGTGACCAGGCAGTATGTCCTGTATGACTGGGACAGTGACTCCTGTATGACCCGGGCAGTGGCTCCTGTATGACCCAGGCAGTGGTCCCTGTATGACCCGGGCAGTGGTCCCTGTATGACCCAGGCAGTGACTCCTGTATGACCCGGGCAGTGACTCCTGTATGACCCGGGCAGTGGTCCCTGTATGACCCGGGCAGTGGCTCCTGTATGATCCGGGCAGTGGCTCCTGTATGATCCGGGCAGTGGTCCCTGTATGACCTGGGCAGTGGCTCCTGTATGACCTGGGCAGTGGCTCCTGTATGACCTGGGCAGTGGCTCCTGTATGATCCGGGCAGTGGCTCCTGTATGACCCAGGCAGTGGTCCCTGTATGACCCGGGCAATGGCTCTTGTATGACCGGGGCAGTGAATCCTGTATGACCCGGGCAATGAATCCTGTATGACCTGGGCAGTGGTCCCTGTATGATCCGGGCAGTGGTCCCTGTATGACCCGGGTATTGGGTCCTGCATATCCTGGACAGTGGTTCCTGTATGACCTGAGTAGTGACTCCTGTATGACATGGGTCGTGGCTCCTGGATGACACAAATAGTGGCTCCTGGATGACACAGGCAGTGACTCCTGTATTACACAGCTGTGACTCTGATTTGACAAGGCAGGGATTCCCGTGTGATGGGGCAGTGCTCCAGTATGACATTGCCGTGTCTGGTCCATCTTGTGCACACTTGGGGTGACTTTGGCATCATTACTGCAAGATCAGTCAGCTTTCAACTGCAGACCATCTTTGCTGGGGCAGGGAGTCAGGCCTGAGTCTGCCTCAGAAAGGTCTTCGCAAAAAGTCAATCCTGCACCAGATCAGTCAGTGCCGGCTGAGCACTCCAGGAGGACCAAGGATGAGGCCTGGCTCAAGGAAAAAGGGAGGGGCCTGGAGAGAGTGGACATGCTTGAAAAGGGTCTCCATTCCTTGCAGTACAGTTGCAGGCAACACCAAGACTAGCTGGGCCCTTGGAATCAACCAGGCCCACCTCACCAGGGCCGCCAGCCACACACCTGGAAGGGACGCTGTCACTCAGCACGCATTGAGCAAAGAACGGACTGAACGCAGCCTCCTGCTAGCCCTGGGCCTCCCTGGCCCCTGTGCTGCTGCTGACGGACCTCCCCCAGAGCTCTGGATTCTTCCACACCAGTGATTTTAATCCATTTTGATGTCAGAGACGTGTGTGGGACTCTGGTAATTCGGAGGGTAATTGAGTATGACTCTTTTCCCAATAACTGCTGTAAAAAAACAGAACAGATGAATTTTAGAAGGATGTCTGAAATGCAAGCATCCTATAAAGTATCTCCACTGGTGAGTTACTTACAGCTAGTCAGCAAATGAAACCAGAGTCGCCCACCAGTATCCTGGTGAGTCATCGCCAGCCTGAATTATTAGAAAGGGACGGCTGTCCCGGCTGGCATCTTTCCTTTCATCTGCTGCTGTTCCCTTGTCCTGCGACATCCATGTTGTCATCCTATCAGAATCATCAACATCACCTCATGGGTAAGAAATCAATTCCTGCTGCATTCTCTACAGCTGCTCCTGTCTGGGAACTAAGGAAGGAGTTTTATTATAAAAGAAAGTTTTTATTCCATTTTCTATTCATGGAACTTGAAGAAATGGAACTTCCTGAAACCAGGAGGTTCAGAAAAATAGAGAGAAGATTATCATCTCAAAAGAACACGTCTCGTATCATCTGGGGGAAAGCAGGGGTGGGGAGACCGTCCTCCGTGCTGCAAGTCAACCGGCAATTTCGAGAATGCCATAAATTGAATTAAAGATTTCGCATCAGAAAATAAAGTTGTCTGCTGATACGGGGCTTTTTCATTGGGACTGTGGCAAACCTGATAAACCTGTAGCACTTCTGAGAATGGAGCCAAAGCAGGGTATTCAATCGCAGAGGTTAAAGCGCTTCTTTCACTGAGATCATCTAAATCTAGATCCTACTGAATCTGCCTTCTCTCTGGCACGGAAACGTTGTCCAAGGTATTCACGTTGGAGTATGAATTACCCACACTCTCTTTAAAGCCCCATCCAATTAAAAGGAGATGAAAATCTCCTTGATGCAGAGGCCTTTGAAACACGCTGAGGGTAGTGGGGAGGGATGAGAGATACATATTTACAGGAAATCTGATAGAAAAGACCACCATGTAGCCTGAGGGTGAGTCTGAGAAGATACTTACTCAAGACTTGTATTTCTTTTAAAAACAATTACTTTTGATATGTATCTAAAGTATCTCCTCTGTCATTTAGGATAAAGACAGATTAGGCTTTTACTCAGGAATGAATTAGAAGCCCTGGCATTCTAGGAAGCTAAAGAGTTTGTATCCACTTGCAGAAAACTGAAAATAATAATAATAATAATAATCTGGTGTAAGAGACCTACAAGGAAAGGTAATGTTCCCTTTGAAATGGAAATCTGCTTAGAGAGGAAGTGTTCACTGGAGCTTTAAAAAAACATTAAAAGTAAGGAAGTTCTCCCTTCCTAGAAAATGTGAGCTGGGGCTCTAGCAGAGGACACACGAAAGGCTTAGAGCAGCAGACTGAGATATTCCAGGAACGGGAGGCAACTGTAAACCTTTAGCAGGATGGGGGAGACAGATGGGGGCTCTGGAAAGGGACCAGGTAGCAGAGCGGGGACCGTAGGCAGGGCGTCTTGGGCCACCTCCTGCCCTCCCTGGACACTGGTCCCAGCTCTGAAATCTTTGTTTTCTTTGGCCTTGCTTTTATTTTGTTATTCAAAGTATTAAAATGCCGCTCTGATTCTAGAATAACTTTTACTCTCATCGAAAATAGCTGATGGCTTCTTTACGTCGTGGCTATGACAGGAGTATTTTGGGAGCATTTAAATAAAACAATGTTCTTAAGTTTATTAGGTGGCTCTGAAGTGAGTGAGGCTTCAATGGGGTCATCCTATAGAAAGAAAAGGCAAAGGCCAGCGGGCAGGTGGGGGCTCAGTGCCAAGGATGACCCATGTTTAGGGCTTGGCAGTCTGTCTCCCCTATGGGAACCTCGAGTTCAAGGCCAGCCTGGACTCTTTTCAAATCATCCTGGCAGGAGGTGGGGAAGCCGCTTGGAAGGGCTGCTCCGTGGCCATCAGGAACAAGGACTTTCAAAAAGGCCACGCTGGGTCAAGCCCACCGCTTGTCTGCTGTGCGTCCTCGGCAAAGCTACTGACCAGTCTGATCCCTAGATTCCTTATCTGCAAAATGGGTGTAATGCAGATGCCCACCTGACAAAGTGATTGGAGGCCTTAAACAGGAGAGCACAGGTGGCTGGACCGAGGAAGGTGGGAAAAACCGAAACCACCTCTGCAAAAAAATTAACAGTGAAGAAACTATGTCAATAAAAGAGATCTAATCGAAATCCTCACCCGCCCCCTGTAACCAGCTTGAGGTGTTTCTAGCTCTTGGGAAACTGCCTTTCCCTGGCACTGTCTGCGACCAATTATTATTTTAGAGAGACAGTGTAACAACTGCCTGACGGTCACCTGACTTTACTGGTAGGATGTCAGGGGAGCCCTCTCCTGCCCCGCTCAGTCATGCCTCTCCTATAATCATTCCTGGGCTTTGGCTAAGCCAACTCTGGGAGACCTCTAGTTTAGAGTTTAAATGATAATAGGCCTTCTCTAAAACTCAGCCGCCTTTATAAAGCTAATGAAAGGCCGTCAGGCTAGGAAGAGGAGAGAAACCTGAATTCTGCTAAGGTGTAGACTGGTCACAAAATACGCAACTTCACTACTATAAATTAGCCTTTTGAGATCTTTTCAGATTTTTTGCTTGTCTGACACCTGGCTCCACCCAAACCACCAGCCCCACTCCTGTGGCCCACCTAGAAGCAACTCAGCTCAAGAGGGCAGCTCTGACCCCTGTGATTTCGTCTCCAACCCAACCCATCTGCAGCAGCATCCATTAGCTGGCCACCACCACCCCTTCCCCCAGACTGCCTTTGAAAAGCCCCTCCCCTGGGAGCCTTTGGGGAGATTGATTTGAGTAGTGTTACTGGCTGCAAATCCCTACGGCTCTGCAGCAACCTCAGTTCTCACCACCTCAGAAGAAGGAATTCGACTGAGGGGCATAAAGCAGAAGAAGAGACTGAGGCAAGTTTCCGAGCCGGAGTGAAAGTTTATTAAAAAGTTTTAGAGCGGGAATGAAAAGAAAGTACACTTGGAAGAGGGCCAAGCAGACATCTTGGAGGTCAAGTGCCCCATTTGACCTTGGGCTTGGGGTTTGATATGCTGGGCTACTTTCATGTGCCGCTTTTCCAGTGGAATGCCCCTGGAAGGTGACCAGTTAAACTCCGCCATGATGCCTCTCAATTCACATGCTTGAGCCCACTCACCCAGCTCCTGAAATCTTACCAGGAAGCTGCTGATTACCAGCTTGAGGTGTTTCTAGCTCTTGGGAAACTGCCTTTCTCTGGCACTGTCTGCGACCAATTATTATTTTAGAGAGACGGTGTAACAACTGCCTGACCGTCACCTGACAGTCACCTGACTTCGCTGGTAGGAGGTCAGGGGAGCCCTCTCCTGCCCCGCTCATGCCTGACTAGCTACCTGCTGTAACAGCATGGCTGGCCTTACGTCAATTAAACTCTTTCTTTACTGCAAGGCCTTGGTCTTTTTTTGTGCAGCCGGCGGGTGGGGGCTCAGTGCCAAGGGTAGTCCAGGTTTGGGGCCTGGAAAGCCTGGCCTGTTGGGTGGTTCCGAAGCTGTGTGGTTCCCTCCTAAGGACTGGTGCTACCATCCTGTGGGAATGACGGCAGTTGAGAAGGGGTGATTCGTGGCTGGGAATGCAGCATGTAGGATGATAGGAAGCTTTCCTGGTTGTAAATCAGCATCCAACAGTTCTGTTCACTAAACCTTCTCAGGCAGGCCCTGGGTTAAGGTCCAGAGGTTTTACAGGTTGATAAAGCTGAGCCCCTGTCCTTATGGTAGTTTCCGTACGTTGCCAGAAGTTTTGAGGCAGCAGGATCCTGGGTCTTTGTGGAAGCACAAAGGAGGAGAGTGGGAGGCAGCTAGGAAGGCTTCCTGAAAGAGATGATTCCTCTGATTTTTCCGTGGTTTTCTCCAGTAATCCACTTTGTTTTTCCCAAGAAAAATAAAGACAATTAAGGCCAACTATCTTTCAAAAAATTATTCCACATGTGTCAAAAGCTTATCAACATTTTAATCACTGATTTAGAAAGTAACTTACCTTGCAAAGTTCCCCCTTTTCAAAATCATACCCGGCTTTATATCCATAGCATAGTCACACACATACATCAAACTTTCTGGAAGCTTTAGTTTAGAGTTGAAGTCTGCCCTGATATTTGTGATCATTGGTGATTTTCGACATAGCATTTTGTAGGTGGATGGCATGGGAAAATAGCCAAGTCAGGCCCCCAGTTTCTACATAAATGCATCCCACAGCCTCTCTTCACCCTACAGTTCCTTTTCTCTGGCTCCAAGGCTGTTGGGACAGATGGGCTTCTGGCCCCAGCTGGCAGCAGGAGACCAAGGACAGAAGCGGTGAGGACTGGCCAACAGACTGCTGTTACCATGGCCAGAGGCCTGGGTGATTGACATGCCAGTGATTGACCTCTTTGGCCAGCTGATGCTGTGGGTCACGAGCCAAAAGACAGGAGCTTCAAGAAAATATGTGTATTTTTTCAGTGTTACTCCCATAGTGTTTCATTTCTTCAAATGTACTTCTACGCTGTTTTATTTTGAATGATTGCATTCCTGTTTTACTCTTCGCACAATTCAGGCCTCGGTGTCTCTTTCTTTTCTTTGTTTCAACTCAAGATGTGGGAGGAGGCCATTGCCTTGGGCAAGGAGCTAGCCGAGCAGTATGAGAACGAAATGTTTGATTATGAGCAACTCAGCGAATTGCTGGTGAGTCTTTATTTCTTTTCATTTAAATCAACACAGGCAATCTCAACTGGTTTTTCAGGAATTTCTCTTTCCATGTCAAGGTTGGGGTTCACCCCAGACACTCTGGGACCCAGGCCATGTCCCTCCGTTTTGCCTAGGAAGATGGTTTTAGTTTATTTGCTGGTTGATATTTGGCCCATAAATATTTACTTTTTACTCCCAAGTCAGCTCTTATAACCAAACTCTTAAGGCTTCTATGAACAAATTGTACATAAACAACTGCTGACCTTGTGTGTAGTGGTCTTGACAGCCCAGGAGTCTGAGCATTTGTACTAGTTTAAAACTGCCCCCAGGCCGGGCACACTGGCTCACACCTGTAATCCCAGCACCTTGGGAGGCTGAGGCGGGCGGATCAAGAGGTCAGAAGATCGAGACCATCCTGGTTAACACAGTGAAACCCCGTCTCTGCTAAAAAATACAAAAAATTAGCCCAGCGTGGTGGTGGGCGCCTGTAGTCCCAGCTACTCGGGAGGCTGAGGCAGGAGAATGGCGTGAACCCGGGAGGCGGAGCTTGCAGTGAGCTGAGATCGTGCCACTGCACTTCAGTCTGGGTGACAGAGCGAGAATCTGTCTCAAAAAATAATAATAATTATATATATATATATTTGTAATTTTGATTTTATAGTTATAAATGTAATATATTGTTATTGTAAAAATCACCTTTAATAGCACCACCGTTGGCCAGGCACGGAGGCTCGCACCTGTAATCCCAGTACTTTGGGAGGCCGAGGCAGGCAGATCACGAGGTCAGGAGATCGAGACCATTTTAGCTAACACAGTGAAACCCTGTCTCTACTAAAAATACAAAAATGTTAGCCGGGCGTGGTGGCGGGCGCCTGTAGTCCCAGCTACTCGGGAGGCTGAGGCAGGAGAATGGCGTGAACCCAGGAGGTGGAAGTTGCAGTGAGCCGAGATCGCGCCACTGCACTCCAGCCTGGGCAACAGAGTGAGAATCCGTCTCAAAAAACAAAAAACCTGACCCCTTCTATGAGAGAGGAATGGACAGATAATGACCAGACCTTTCTTCTGCCATGGGAACGCTGTTAGTTTCTAATCACTGCCTCCTCCACCTTGTCATTTTTCTATTCAGCAGATCACCTTAATGATGTGGGAATGTGTGTCATGAATTTAGAACGGAACGATTCTGTTCTTTTAAATTCTCCTTGAATGTATCCCACTATCTGACCCATACCTTTTAAAAAGTACTAAGGGCCAGTCATTTAATCAGAAGAAAACGCATTTCTTTGGCACCTCTTCGATTATTGAAAACACCCATAAGTCACAACTGTTTGCTGAATTTGGTCTTGTTTGTTCAGATTCCTTTGCGAAATGATGGAGAAGGAGTGAAAAATAATATCAAAACAATGAAGTGAGATGAAATTCAGGTGCAGCCTCAGTACCATCTCCCACCATCTCCCTCTCCCACCCTATAGAAGTCGCCAGAGCTTTTAAAGAGCCCACAAGAAGAATCCAGAGGTACACACGCTTGAATACTCAAACCTGAAATGCATTCTCTTTTTTCCTTCCAGAAAAAACAGGCTCAGTTTTATGAAAACATCGTCAAAGTGATCAGGCCCAAGCCTGACTATTTTGCTGTTGGCTACTACGGACAAGGGTTCCCCACATTCCTGCGGGTAAAGTTTGATTCTGCCTAATCTGAGCCATGATTGTTCCCCCAGCAGAGAATCCCCTTCCCATTCTGAGGAAGGGTGGAGAGTTTGCATCCGCGTGGCAAGGTGCAGCTCTCCACACTGCCATAGCCTGGTGGTTAGCCCAGGGGACAGAGAGAGGCTGACGGGATTTTCTTTGGTTGCATATAACCTTTCCATCTGATGTTTCCTTAAAACGACCCTCCTTCAGAGATGTACGTGTATTATTTTAGTTGAGGTGTGGTATGTGTAACATACTATTTGCCATCTTAACCATTTTCAGGTGTGTAGTTCGGTGGCATTCATACATTCGCATTGTTGTGCAGCCAGCACCACCATCTGCCTTCAGAACTTTTTCATCTTGCAAAACTGAAATTCTCCATCCGTCAAACACTGCCTCCTCATTCTCCCTCCCCGTAGCCCCTGGCAGCCACCATTCTACTTTGTGTCTCTGTGAATCTGACTGTTCTAGGGACCTTGTATCAGTGGAATTGTACAGTACTCGCCCTTCTGTGTTTGACGTGTTTCACTCGGCCGAATGCCTTCCAGGTTCATCCAGGTTGTAGCCTGTGTCAGAACTTCACCCTTTTTAAGGCTGAATGGTATTTCATTGCATGGAGAGGCCACATTTTATTCATTCATTGATCCATTGATGAACATTTGGGTTGTCCCCACCCAATGTGCTGCTGTGAAGATGTATGATTTTAATTATATGGGAAATTGGAAGTGGATCTGTATGGCCACGGTGCTGGAAACTCCAAATCAGGCTCCATCCCTGAGACAGGCGCGTGCTTTTGGACATGTGATTGAAGCAGTAACCGTGATCACCTGCCAGATGCCCGTTTCCCAATATTCACATGAGGCCAAAGGGGAAGTTATATAAATATTAAGAATGCTGCCTGGCCTACCATATAATTGTTTATACATTTTCTCAAAAACACATTCTTGGATGGCATTGACCAGTGGGTCATGATTTCCTGATATTTCTTACGACTGTTTTTTTTTTTTTTTTTGACACGTGGTTTTCTCTTATCCTAGGAGACCATGTGTGATTTCTCTGGCTTTAGGAAGCAGAAGCTCTGTGTCTTGAGCACGGCTGTCTGGGGCAGTTGAAACCAGTTGGGTGATTCCACTGGTTCTAGACGTTGCTCATTTGGTGTTTCCGATTCCACGGGAGTCACTAATAGTGTGAGACACCTCTTCATCACGGTACCCAGAGGATACAAACCTCCCCTTAGGAAGGACATGTCCCTGTTGACAGGAGAGCCCCACAGTTCTGGCCTGCTCCACAAGGTGAGGCTGGCTGCCCACTCCTCAGTATCCTGCCTGGTGATGGAGGCATCTGGCCCTGTCCTGGTCACTCCTGGTCATTGCTGGTCAGCTTCTCCTCTTGCCTTCATCGTGCAGCAAAGAAAGTGGTTGATCAGAAGCACAGATTCTGAACAAAGTCTTCCCTTCCAGAGAATGAATAAAGGAGGCTTAGTTACAAGCTGTGAATTAGAGACAAGTTTGAAACTAGCTTCATTCTCAATAAAAAAACAAAGCTGAAAGGTGGAATGAGCTTGGAGTTAAAGCCACTTACTGTTGCTAAAGGCTTTAATTCGAGTGTGTGTGCTCCAGAACATACATCTTTAAGAAAGGGAGAGAAATGGACCAAGCCATGGCAGCCTTGTGCAGTGCTTGGTGTTAAATGGTGCGTGTGGCCCCTGTGGATGGAGATCTACCTCTGGATATGTAGGCACCAACTCTGGATCCATGCAGTATGGTTATCCCGGAGTCCAGAGCAAGGGAGCAGCCTGCGTGGAATATTATGTGAAGGCAGTGCCGGGTGCGGAGGACATGTCATGGCCCCCGAGCCCAGTAGACGCCAGGTTGTGCCAGGAGCTCATGCACAGCAGGCTCCAGGGATGGTCCTGGGTCATCTCCACCGCCAAAAGGAGAAAATGAAAAGTCCAAATGGGGGTTAACAGGCTTGGTTAATATTGAACTGACTTTCCCTCCACACCTGGATCATTCTGCGGGGCTGCAGCAATGTATTTATCACGCTTCACAGATCACCTGGCAGGGGTCAATCTGCCAGTGACACTAGCAAGTTACCAAAAAGTGGGCGGAATGTTTGAGTGCTTCATGCCCTGCTGGAGAGGAGCCTCCAAGAACTGACTAGCTGTCCCTTTTGCTTTGTTTTTCTCTAAAAATTGATCTCACTGTTGTTTGTGCTCATATTAATATTTATAGGTCTTACAAGGAATAAATATCTTTGACTATATGTACATTTTCCCCTTGTTTTCATGTTCGAAGGGATCATTTCAGAATGCAAAGTAACTGACATTTTCAGAAAATGTTATTCGTGTTTTTATCTATAACTTACCAGCGTTTTTCTATTAAAGTTTTTATATACATTTTTATTATTATGTCTTTCTTATGTAAAGCATAAGAAAAATGCTTGCTAGTTTCATAGTAGTCTGTTATACATTAAATCTTACTGAATTTTGGAAGTGTGTGGCTTTATATAGCCTTAGAAGATATTCAAACTGTGTATTTATATTTCTAATTAAGACTACATTTTATCTGGTTTCTGCTTGACTTTTTTTTTTGGAGATAAATAGAATATTTTTCTTCCATAATGGTACTTTTAAGACATATCTAAGCACAAAGTGAAAAAGAATTCAATTCTTAAACTGGTTCTTTTTTAGTGATTTAGGAGAACTCAGAATAAGCTGGGGCGAGGGAAGGGGACTGTCTTAGTCCACTGGGGCTGCTGTAACAGAATACCTTAGACTGGGTACTTTATAAGCAACAGAATGTGTTGTTCCCAGTTCCAGAGGCTGGGAAGTCCAAGATCAAGGTGCCAGCAGATTTGGAGTCTGAGGAGGGCCATTCCTCGTAGATGGTGCCTTCCACCTGTTCTCACGGGGTGGAAAGGGCAGGCAGCTCTCTGGGCCCTCTTTCCTAAGGCACTGATCCCTTTCACAAGGGTGGAGCCCCAATACCTGATTCCCTTCCAGAGGCCCCACCTTCTAATACTGTCACCTTGGTGGTTAGGTTTCAGCATCTGAATTTTGGGGGCTACAAACATTCAGACCACAGCAGGGATCAGTTGATTCGGTGTCATACGATCTCTCTTAATCCTTTTGAAAATCCATTAGTTAGACAAATTTTAATTTGACTTCAATCTTGGTCTTTAGGGGATAAGTGTAAAAATATGCAGCAAGGTGCTGTCCTCTGGCTGCCTCTGTCTGTTCGTCTCCCTCTCTGGCACCTGTCCAGGAGTGACTGCAGATGGGGCAAGGCTGCAGCTGACTTGGGAGCAGCCAGCCTGGAGGTTCTTTCCCAGCGTCCCCCGATCGAAGAACAGAAGCACCTCAGCAACCACATCCCGTCCTGGAAAGCGTTACCCCCAGACTTCTGTTTCTTGTACCCCGGTGACTCCTGCTTGCTGTCTTCTCCTTGTGGCAGTTTTCATTTCAGTTGAGACAGCCTAGATGGGACAGGGTGGGTGGCAGGAGGTAGAAGGCTTCCAAAACCAGCAGCAACATTACACTAGATACTCATTGGCCCCTTTCTGTGACCCAGGTGACACTCAGAACACACGTGTTGAATTCGGGAAAACAGGGAGACCTGTTACATCTTGCAAGAAAAACGTTCCTTACAGGTGTATTTACAGAGGACTGTGTCCCACTCAGGCAGAAAAGACCTCAACAAGACAGCCTTGTGGAAGGAAGAAAACTTACCTACTTAACTCCCCTCCACGCCCCAGGCTGCCTAGCCTAGCCTAGCCATCTATAACAACCCCAGTGGACTGACACTCCAACTTGGAATTTATGGAGGTGACAAAAGTGTCATTGGAGATGGACCAAACCCAGCCCTTCCAAGAAGAGCTCTGTGTATTTTATCTTGACATATGTTGATGAATAATGACCTGCACAAGCACTCTTAAGTGCAGGAAGGGAAGTCCTGCTCTCCGTCCTTCTCCAGTCACTCCCTCGGGGGAGGCCAGGAACTTAGTAGCTCTGGGCTCTGGACTGCATCCCTTCCCCTCGGGTTCTGCTCACCTCGACTGTGTCTCACAGGAGTCGGCGCGGAGTGGCCGTGCTCAGGCGCTGGGACCCCACCTTAGCTCATGCTCTCTTAAATTCCTTATGGCAGAATGGGCCGGGCGCGGTGGCTCAAGCCTGTAATCCCAGCACTCTGGGAGGCCGAGACGGGCGGATCACGAGGTCAGGAGATCGAGACCATCCTGGCTAACACGGTGAAACCCCGTCTCTACTAAAAAAAAAATACAAAAAACTAGCCGGGCGAGGTGGCAGGCGCCTGTAGTCCCAGCTACTCAGGAGGCTGAGGCAGGAGAATGGCGTAAACCCGGGAGGCAGAGGCTGCAGTGAGCTGAGATCCAGCCACTGCACTCCAGCCTGGGCGACAGAGCGAGACTCCGTCTCAAGGAAAAAAAAAAAATTTCTTATGGCAGAATGAAAACGACTTCATTAGGGCCTACCTGAAAAGAAAACAAAAACCAGAAAAAGCATGGACATCATTATCCACTTGCCCTGGCTGCCTTACCCCCTTCTAACCCTTTCATGCCCGCTCTGTTGTAAGCTTCTGAGTGTTCATTTGGTTTTTCACATAGTTTTTAAATCAGTTGTTACTGTCAAGATGAAAACATAGCACAGATGTTAGTAGCTCAGTGTTGAGTGCCTCTTAAACAGTATTAACTTACATGCTTGATGACCATGTGTTCTTGATTAACAAAGCCAACGCAAGTTAAAAAAAAAAAAAAATTACAAGTTGTTCTTAAATTCAATGACATTTTGTAAGAACCCGTAAGGCATATTTTAAGACCAGCACATTGCATGTGAACTCTTCCTGGCCCTTTCTCTGTGGTGTTATTAAATGAATGTCACCCTTTCCAGGGAAAAGTTTTCATTTACCGAGGGAAAGAGTATGAGCGCCGGGAAGATTTTGAGGCTCGACTGTTAACTCAGTTTCCAAACGCCGAGAAAATGAAGACAACATCTCCACCAGGCGACGATATTAAAAACTCCCCTGGCCAGTGTATCCTTTAAGACAACCGCGTCAACTCTGAAGCCATGGCGACGCCGTTCATTTGGGTGGTTGGGTGTGATGGGGGGCCTCTCTCATGGTTGATGTCTGTGCTGCCTTAGCGGTCCTTAACCCCCTCACCTCAGATATTCAGTGCTTCACAGTGAAGCCCAAACTCGATCTGCCTCCTAAGTTTCACAGGCCAGTGTCAGAGCAGATTGTAAGGTAATCATCCCATTTTTCTTACCCAACATGAGGGTTGTAAGAGGCTGTGTGGACAGATCTCTTCCTAATGATTCCACCTTTTAAAGGATGATTTTTAGCCTTTGATTCGCTTTCCAAATGCTCTTTCTGTCCTCTTTGAAGAGCAAGGGAAGCTAATTATTTTCAGCATCCAAAAAAAGTGAAAGGAGATGTTAATCCGTGTGTTGGGAACGTGCAAAGCCTATTCCTTTCCCAAAGTCAGCTGATGGCAAAAACCTAAGCGGGCAGTGGAGGCCGTCTGGTCTCCTTTGTAGGCCTACCCCACGGGGTACAATCTCCTAGGGAGCTTCCCAGCAGTGCATCCTGCCCATTTCCAGCAAAGCCAAGTCCATACACGTGAGTGCGGCCTGAATGTTTGCATTTCGAAAGGTGGGAAATGGGATTTGCACATTTGCTCCTGGTGACACACAGGAGAACCCTTCAGCCTCACAGCACAGCAATTCCATAATGTAGGATTATGAGGGGGCTTTTAAGCCCCCTGAGTCAACTGTCCATAGTTGAGTGAGATTTTCTGCCTGTCGGTTGAATCGCACCTGACTTAGCAATGGCATAGAATGCTTTAACAGATGTGTTTGATGTTAAGACTTTGCTGTTCTGTTTGATCCATGTTCTGGTGAAAATATTAATCTCTTTGATGACTTCATATTCCTTAGGATCTGCTTCATTTTGCTTCCTGAAGTTTGGTGGTTTCTTTGACCTTTCATTGTTTCTTTGACCTTTCTTCAGCAATAATGGGAAATAAACAGGGACCCCGTGTGTTTACAAATGACTGCTCTCACAAGGCATACATTTTAAGGGTTGCAACCTTTTTTTTTTCAGAGGCCTTAAGCAAATAGTGAAGCTTAGAGCCTTCTCAGATGCAGTAGTTTCTGTTGCTGTGGAAGCCTGCCTGCATTTCAGTGCAGGGGAGGAATCAGTCTCGGTCTCTCCGCGCCCTCCCTGTGCGTGCGGATAGCCTGTCTCCCACCCTGGCCGCGGAGGCAGGTTACTTATGTTTTCCTGTGTGTCACTCTTGCGGTGGTTGCAAAATCTGTACTTTGTAGATCTGAAACTAAAGTATGTGATACTTTTTAAAAATAATAATAAACACATACATTGAACACAAAAGCCTTTTTTCTCTCTCCTTCGCTTCACCCTTCCTGTGTTCTTGCTCATTTCAATCTTACTCAGCTTCTGTTTTCCCTCGAGGTGTTGGCGGGGACAGGGAAGAGGCAAAAACTCAAGTTAATTTTTCCACCTGCCAACATCTCCCTGACTGGGAGAGGACGCCAAGGCGATGGCTTCAGGTCAAGGTTAGGGAGATTTTGCAGGCGGCAGTGACATATTCTAAGGCCAGACCCTGTGTCCAAAAGCAAATTGGCTGTTTGCCGGGTTAAATGTCTAATGATCTGTCTGTCTCTGTATAGTTTTTACAGGGTGAACGAGGTCCAGCGATTTGAATATTCTCGGCCAATCCGGAAAGGAGAGAAAAACCCAGACAATGAATTTGCGGTAAAAAAACAAACCACCAAAACAAACAAACAAACAAAAAATATCATTCCACCACCAATAGAACTGCCAGTGGAGAAGCGAGGCCTCAAAGGCAGCCACAGGGCAGTATTAAATGTCTCTGTATATTGTGTGCAGAAATCCTAATCTATTACCCCCTCCAAAGTTAGAAAAACTAATTGCCATTTCACTAACAATATGACTAAGGTCACTGAGATATTTGATAAGGAGACTGTGCCGTCCGAATGCCGGAGCTCCCATATGAGTAGCCTGCCTTCCCCGTGAGCCCCAGTTGAGAAAGCAGGTGCCTATTATCGCTAGTTACAAATGGGCCCATGGAGTGCTGAGGTGCTGGGTGCTGACGTGGCTTCCTTCAGGTGCTTCCTGCAGCACATGAACTCATCCCTAACTCAGGTGCTCATCCTAACTCAGTATCCAGCACCTGAACTTCACTGGAGCACAACACACAACTGCAGGGTTGACCCCAGCACTACTGGCAATACAGACTGGGTTGTTCTCTGTGGTGGGGCCATCCTGTGCGTCCAGGGATGTTTGGCAGCATCCCTGAACTCTGCCTACTAGGTGCCAGTGTCACCACCCCAGTTGGGACAGCCAATCAAAAAGATTTCCAGACTGGGCGTGGTGGCTCATGCCTGTAATCCCAACACTTTGGGAGGCTGAGGCAGGTGGATCACATCAGTTCAGGAGTTCGAGACCAGCCTGACCCACATAGTAAAACCCTGTCTCTACTAATAGTACAAAATTAGCTGGGCGTGGTGGCACATGCCTGTAATCCCAGCTACTTGGGAGGCTGAGGCGGGAGAATCGCTTGAACCCAGGAGGCAGAGGTTGCAGTGAGCCGAGATCGCTCCATTGCACTCCAGCCTGGGGGACAAGAGTGAAACTCCACCAAAAAAAAAAAAAGTTTCCAGAAATGGCAAAATAAAACATCTACCCCCTGTTGCAAACCACGGCATTTGAGTTGTAGAAATAACAGCAAACATCTTTAGAGCCTTTTTTTTCTTTCTTTTTTTTTTTTTTTTTGAGACAGTGCCTCACTCTGTCACCCAGGCTGGAGTGCAGTAGTGCAATCTTGGCTCACTGCAAGCTCTGCCTCCCGGGTTCACACCTTTCTCCTGCCTCACCCTCCCCAGTAGCTGGCACTACAGGTGCCCACCACCACGCCCGGCTAATTTTTTGTGTTTTAGTTTTCTTTTATTTTTGTGTGTTTGGACGGGGTTTCACCGTGTTAGCCAGAATGGTCTCAATCTCCTGACCACGTGATCTGCCCACTTCAGCCTCCCAAAGTGCTGGGATTATAGGCGTGAGCCACTGCACCCGGCCATAGAGCCTTTTAAAAATTCTACATACAAACTGCTTTCATGGATTCATTTGTATTTTTATTTTATTTATTTTTTTGTATAGAGGTGGGATCTATGTTGCCCAGGCTGGTCTTGAACTCCTGGGCTCAAGTGAGTGGATCCATGTTGAAAAGGCATCAAAGAAGCCATAATTTTTTTAAAATGTTAATGTTTATCCATCTTGCCTGGGAAACCTCCGGAAATCCCTATGTAGTCCTATATTGCAAGGAGGCATTAGTCTGGGGTCCCCCAAGGAGGACCAGCTCTGCTGAGAATGACTTCTCTTGTGTGCCGTCTGAAGGCATCTAGGCTATCAAGGTCAAAGGTGAATTAGCACCCTACTCCTGACCAGAGCAAAGCTCAGAACCCTTCCAGCAGGGTTGCCTCAAGTAAAGAGTGGCGTCTACCCACTCTCCCTGCCAATCCCTCAGGGGTCCGCCAGTCATCGGATCCTCAGGGCAGTACCTGTGAGTCTCCTATCTCAGCTCTTAAGAGCCATGGGGAAGTTCCTTCCAGCCCTGAGGCCAGATTCCTTGGTGTCACCAAGGAGCACAAAGGAGCTTGGAGTTGGTGGAATCTGCAGTATTGTGCAGTCCCAGCAGGTTGGTTGGTTGAAGATTAAGACCCTATTTATTGGTGAACCCAGCACCCTGGACCTCCTCCAGGACCGGTCACTGCAGTGTCTATTGTCTGTAGCAGTGCGGGCAGAACTAGGCATGTCTAACCTGGACACCCTCGCTAAGGGCAGTGGCTTTCAGAGCAGTCTGCGCCTGTTACTGTCATCACAAGCACTAACGCTAGTATTTATATGGAGTCCCTCAACTGTGGGATTTATAGGCAGTTCTTGAATTTCCCTCATATCTCTCCCATCTGGCAAGCAGATATATTCTTAGACTATAAAGAAATAGACACAAGGAGGTCAAGTGAACTGCTGAAGGGTGCGTAGCCAGTTGGGTGCAGAGCTAAGAATAACGAAAGCTCTTGACATTTTGAGCTGTGCTGAGCCCAGAGGCTATGCTTCTTCTAAATGGCCCTGAAGTCCCCTAACGGCCCCGTTTAGGTCCAGGCAGTTGGACAAAGTGTTCGGAAGCCGCAGGATTTGGTCCTTCACATGCCCCCCAAAACCTCAGATAAGTACAAAGTCTTTTGCTCTACTGGGAAGCCAGGCTCCGGCCCTACAGCAGGGAGCCCAGCTCCAAGTGCAGCGGGCTGGGGAAGCTGCCCAACAGGCCGAGAGCAGAGCAAGGTGGCTCACACCTGCACACCTGGCAAGGGGTGACTGACGTGCTGGGGAGTGAGGGCACTGACAAGGAGGAAGATGAGACAGGGCCTGTGTGAGCAGGAGCTGGCCGTAAAGCCCAGGATGGAACCCAGAGGTCCCTCTCAGGGCATATTGACATGAGAAAAAGCACTGGAATCTGTTCTAGAGGTGGATGTGAGAGGGCCAGACCTGCTTCCATTGCTAGGACAAAAACCTGAGGGAGCCGTCCCCATGGGGCAAAGGAGGACTGGCCTGGGACATGGAGGTCTTGCCTGTGTCCCTGTGGCTTCAACCAGCTCCTTCCCTTAGAAGTGTGGGATAAATGCTTTCCAAGGTCCAAGCCACTTTTCTGAATCCTTTTTTTTTAATTGGAGACAGAATCTCGCTCTGTTGCCCAGGCTGAAGTGCAGTGGTGTAATGTCAGCTCCCTGCAAGCTCCGCTTCCCGGGTTCAAGCGATTCTCGTGCCTCAGCCTCCTGAGTAGCTGAGACTACAGGCACCTGCCACCACACTTGGCTGATTTTTGTATTTTTAGTAGAGATGGGGTTTTGCCACATTGCCCAGGCTGGTCTCGAAGGCCTGAGCTCAGGCAGTCTGCCTGCTCTGGCCTCCCAAAGTGCTGGGATTACAGGTGTGAGCCCCCGCGCCTGTCCAGTTTTCCGGAATGACTGGCATCCCATTATCCCATCTGCTTAAGTCTAGATTCCTGTTGACAGACTCAGACTGCTCGGTGACCCTGCAGTGCAGGGCGGTTGGAACGGCAGAAGATTGTTGCCAGCTAGACAGTATAAAAGAGGCGGTAGGGTAGGGTTTCCAGTTGACCCCTGCGATGGAGTTTTTGTGCAATCCCTAAAGAGAAGTAGAATTATATTTATTGGCTTAGAACAGTTTCCTGTGATATGTAATACATTATTTTACAAAGAACACCGATAAATGATGTTTTTATTTAAAATATGCATAGATATACTTTTTAATACTTAGTAAGAAGTCTTGAACAATAGATACTAAAGCATGTAGGTTATCAGCTTCAGGTAGGGGATAGTTTTTCCTCCTGCTGTTTCCATATCTTTATGTTCTCATGTAAACATATTAGTTACGTCAAAACTTTGTTTTGTTTTGTTTTTTTGTTTTGAGACGGAGTCTTGCTCTGCCCCCCAGGCTGGAGTGCAGTGGCGTGATCTCGGCTCACCGTAACCTCTGCCTCCCAGGTTCATGCCATTCTCCTGCCTCAGCCTCCCGAGTAGCTGGGATTACAGGCACTTGCCACCACGCCCGGCTGATTTTTCGTATTTTTAGTAGAGACGGGATTTCACCGTGTTAGCCAGGATGGTCTCAATCTCCTGACCTTGTGATCCGCCTGCCTCGGCCTCCCAAAGTGCTGGGATTACAGGTGTGAGCCACTGCAACCGGCCACGTCAAAAATTTTTAAAGCTTAAAATACCAACTGGTTTTATCAGAACATCAGAGGTCACTTGGATTAAATCCAGTCTCCCAAACACGTGTTTACCCCTTTTAGTTTCTTAGGAACACTGGCTAATGTAAGACTTCTTTGGAGCCTTTCTCAAAATCTCTTTGGTCATGAGGGGCTCCCCATGCCTCATTTTGGAGTGTACACATCTTTCTCACTCACCTAGTATACCTGCATTGTCATATACCAGAGTGGTGGACAGTGTTGGCTAGGGGACAGCGGATACTTTGATGTATCCTGAGGGACTGTTAGGCAGAGCGTGGCTTGTGAGGTACTACCTGAAGGCACACGTGCCCTGTGCTGAGCACCACAGACCCTGTCCTGCTGAAGGACCTGACTACTGTGGAGTTATTCTGTAAATCCCCCTTAAGGCAGAGCTGTCCATCTGCTGACATCCTTCTAACCCGTGTTGTGTGTGTGTGTTTCCTTTGCAGAATATGTGGATCGAGAGAACCATATACACAACTGCATATAAATTACCTGGAATTTTAAGGTGGTTTGAGGTCAAGTCTGTTTTCATGGTAAGGATGGCCCCCACCCCAGAAGGAATTGTCCGTTCCCTTCCTCAATACAGTCTGCCACGCCTTCTTCACCTGCTCATGCCCCATGGCCAGTGTGTCAGTGTGCACACAGCAGACCCTACAGTTCACGTAACCACCCTACCTGTTCTTGAGAGCATCAATATCTCCTCGCCCATGCGTATTCATATTCTAGTGGAAATGCTGTGTAATCACGACCAACTCTAGCTTATCAAAAAACCAGAATGAAGATTTCATTTATTCTTACAGCATATTTAAATTCAGTCATAGCTGTGCTGTTTGACAGTGCTTTCTGTTAACCAAGTGAAAAGCTTAAGACAAATTGCAATTTAGATGAACTTTTTTAAAGATATTTTTTCCTGATGGTTTTATTGCCTTTTACGTGACAAACAACTATTAATTAATACTTCTTGCCCATTTCAAGTAAGAATAGCCTGAGAACATACCCCTCCCTGACCCTTTTTAAAGAAATAACGATTTCCACCTCTCAGCAAAGCTGAACCTTGCTTTGCGATGGGACCATTTCATTTACATGAAACTCACATTTGCAGTGAGCTATTGGACAGTTTCATTTACATGAACCGGAGTTGAGCAGCAGATTTATTGACAGTATTGAAATGTCAAGGCCAAGGCAACTGGCAATATAAAAACATCTGATTGAAATATGTAAGTGTTTGTTCATGTGTCTCAATGCCTTTTGTTTTCCCCCAGCAAGAACTCACTGAGGGGGGTGGTACTTGCCATTTAGTTTTCAGTGAGTCCCCCCGAAACCCCTGATTATTCGTCTCTAGGATTTGGCCGGCACCTGTCTGCCCAGCTGCGTGTCCAGCGCCGAGCCTTCTCCTTTGCCCACACCAGCATGAGCTATGGGCAGCTATGGGCCATTCTCTTTGAGAGGTCGCCTGTGGTCAGAGCCACCTCTTTATACTCGAAGCACCCAGGGCTCTTCGCCTACCCCTCCTGGGGGCACTTTCTGCTCTGGAGTTCGCTTTCTGTGCCCGTAGCAGCCAGGCAGCCCCTGACAGATAGAAGGCTTTAGGAGTTGTGTGTCAGGTGGTAAAAATGCACCGCCTTTGCTGGGTCCCTTTGTAGCTGGTGAAGCACTGTACATACAAGAAACAGAAGAGCAGGCCCTCCACCTAAACAGGCCGTGATCCTCTTAATCACCCTCTGCGCATGAGCCCTTTGTAATCGGGGCCTGCCAGCCAGCGGCTGCCGGATGCAGCAGCTTAGGGAGGTGGAGAGGGGAGCCCTGAGCTTTCGTGAGGATGCAACTTCTCCTCAGGTGCGTTGGCCATTTTGAACAGACTAAGAGGCCAGGAAGGCAAATAATCCCAGAATGGCAGGACTGACATCCTGCTGCCAAACCCTGGTGCCCTCCTTATGCCACTTGGGACCAACACCCATGGGATATCTGTAGGAGCAGCAGCTAACCTTGTTCCATAAAAATAGGAAGGATTCTTTCTTAGCACAAATGAGATTAGTAACAGGGAGTTAACAGTCAGCCCAGGTGGAATACTGCCCTGGAGTGTGCATTTGGTGAAACTGTGCCCGGGATGAAATGTAGGGCCTGGCAAAGCAAGTTGTGGGTTCAGGACAGCATGGCTATGCCTGCTGTCCAGGACACCAGACAAGGGGCCCTCTCAGCAGTGTGCACTTGGCTGGCCACACCCAGTGTATCACAATCTCCCCGAGGCTGTCCCTCCATCAGTGCAAGGACAGTGACATCGGTGGGCAGAGAGCCTCTGTTATCTCCACAGCCACCTAGGAGTGCCAGTCTGGGGTTGCTGATGGACAGAATGGCCCATTCTCTGTTCATCTCTGCCCTGCCCCACCCCCAACTCGCAGGCAGTCCCCTGGAGGCTGCAGCAGGAAGAACGCCAGACATGAAGATACCCAGAGCTCTTGGGCACGGGTAGGGGCCCATCACGCCTCCTTTGGAAGGAGCAAAGTTATTGCCGGGGTCACCCTGGGACGTGGTCCCCGTGGCCCAGCGTGAGGAGGAGGTTTGGTCTGCTCAAGCAAGATCTGAGGGCAGCTGTGGTCCCTGCCTTAGACCAAGCCAGCCACGTTGCCCTGGCACCTTAGGGCTGAGCTGGAGGGCACTGGGCTGAGACTTGGCCAGGCCAGGCCCTGTGGGGCCCTCAGAGAAAGAGGGTGGAGGTCTCTGAGAGACATGCACTGGGAGCCAGGAGGACAGATGGTCAGTCCCCTACCTCCAGCACTGACAGTCTCGTTAACCATGGCAGGTGTGCAAATGAGGCCTGTGAGGGCAGCCTGAGTGCTCCAAGCAGCCTTTTCCTCCCAACCCCGGGGGCCATGAGCTCTCTTTGTTGTTGTTGTTGTTGTTGTTGTTGTTGGTTTTTTGGAGTCTCACTCTGTTGCCCAGCCTGAGTACAGTGGCACAATCTCGGCTCACTGCAACCCCTGCCTCCTGGGTTCAAGTAATTCTACTGCCTCAGCTTCCCGAGTAGCCAGGATTACAGGCATGCACCACTACACCTGGCTAATTTTTGTATTTTTAGTAGAGACAGGGTTTTTCTATGTTGGCCAGGCTGGTCTTGAACTCGACCTCAGGTGATCCACCCACCTCAGCCTCCCAAAGTGCTAGGATTGCAGGCGGGAGCCACTGCACCTGCCCATCATTCCTCCTTCACATGATGGTGTGTGGTGCCATGGCAGGGCCCTCCTTTGCCTTCCCTAACTGGACAGGTAGTGCAGGCTGCCCGGGCCTGGATTCCTCAAGTCCCGAACGTCTCCCTCTGCACAGCAAGCAGAGAACAAGAACAGAATTGGAAGTCTCTGTTCTGAAGCAGGTGTGTTCAAGCACCACTCAAAGCTGTGTGTTTTCCCGGGATGACCACATGTGTGCATAGCCACGTGCACACACAGCCCCCGCCCCCAGAGCGGAGCAGCAGCTTTGCTTTGTTCCTTTGGAATTTTCATCTATGAGAACAAACAATAATAATAAAATGCCCAGCTGCCCAAAAATTCTGTTTGGAAGAAAGGTTCATGGAGGAGCAGGAAGCCTGCCCCAGAGCACGTGGCTCCTCTGGTGAGACCCCGGGAGTGGAGGCAGCCATGGGGCTGACATGTGGGCTCTCCTCTCTCCTTGCAGGTGGAAATCAGCCCCCTGGAGAACGCCATCGAGACCATGCAGCTGACGAACGACAAGATCAACAGCATGGTGCAGCAGCACCTGGATGACCCCAGCCTGCCCATCAACCCACTCTCCATGCTCCTGAACGGCATCGTGGACCCAGCTGTCATGGGGGGCTTCACAAACTACGAAAAGGCACGGGATCCACCAGCTTGCTCTGGGCAGGCAGTCCTGCCCTGGGACAGACTGAAAATTCCAAAGTCCCCAAAGCCCAGAAACGCGCCTGGTCTCATTGAGCAATCTCAGCAGTGGCCCAGCCAAGGCCAGGCAGCAGCAGCCAGTGGTAGCCCTTGAAGGCTGCAGCAAAGTCAAGGCCTGAGCCCCTGGCAAGGCTCCCCTGGGCATCCCCAGACAGCCAGGCTGGGCTTATCTGTGCCCAGGCCTCCAGTGGCTTTTGCAAGGTCTGGGATCTTAAAGGCCAAAAGATAAAGTTAAACAAAAACATCAGAATATCAGGACTAGGGAGGTAGCGCTTTGACGGTGGAGGGGACCTGGCCTGCTGGTCTCCCTGGATCCTAACTCTGTAGGAATGGGTAGAAGTTGAAGGACACAGGGTATATCCTAGACCACAGGCCTGCCCCTGCCTGTGTTTGTAAATGCAACTCTTTTGGAACAAGGCCGTGCCTGTGTACTTACTTACCGCCTGAGGCTATTTTCCTGACACTATAACTGGCGAGTTGAGTAGTGGCAGCGAGTAGTTGTGATAGAGACCTGTATGGTCCACAAAACCTAAAATGTTTACTGTCTGGCCTTTCACAAAAAAAGCTTGTTGACCCCTGATCTAGACAGAGTGAAAACTGAGATAAGAGGGGTGCTGCCTGAGAGAAGGCTGCGAGGAGGCGGTTACCCGCCCTTGCACAAAGAAGTTCGTTGCATTCAGGTGTAGGTCAGGCCTGGGCAGGTGCAGGGGCTGGGTGGGGGGCATGGGCATGTGAGTAGGTGAGAGGGCTGTATTCACTGCCATCCAGCAGGACCAAGCCACCAGGTCAGCTATGGCCTTCTTGGACCCCAAGAAGCGGGATTGCTGCTGTAGACAGCCCATTAGCTCCACTTTCAGTGTTTGCCCTTATGGGACATTTTGTCCTGGGTGCTGCAGAGGGTGTGACCCTAGGTCTGCAGTGAGCTCCGTGTGGATCTGTTTTATGCACAGCTCTATTCTCAGGGCCTGGAGCACAGTAAGTGTGCAAAAACCTGTGTTTGCTGAGCAGGTGCACTGAGTGACTCTCCCTGTCTCCACCAGGCCTTCTTTACAGACCGGTACCTGCAGGAGCACCCTGAGGCCCATGAAAAGATCGAGAAGCTCAAGGATCTGATTGCGTGGCAGGTAAGGTGTCCAGCGAGAGCCATGCATGGCTGGAGGGAAGGAAAGCTAGGAGGGTCTAGGCTCAGCACACACACCAGCCGGCATGGAGGTCCCTGGGCTGCAGTCATGATGCACATGACTATGATTGTCCCTGGGTGAACCCACCCACTGCTGTCATGATCAGCTCGGCTCCTGGGCTGCAGTCAGGAATTTGAACACCCAGAAAATCATCTCTTGCAAAGGAACAAGGTCTCTTTCCTCCCCTTGGTCATTTCTGCCAGCTGCTGGAAAACTCTTTCTCTGTCTGTATTGATAGAACATTGAGGTGAGCTCAGTGCCATGAAGCCTTGAGCTCTAGCCTATGCCAGGAAAGGCGCTCGGGCCAGTGCAGTCCCTGTGAAACGCACGTAGGTCAGAAGCTGCGGTGCACCCTCTCCCTGTTCGTGCACCTCTGGCAGTGGTGCGTGTCCTCATTTGTGTTTTCCCAGCTGAAGTTGTGCATGTTATTTCACTGTTCTGCTCATGCTCCTGAAGCCTCTGGAGCCTTTCCCAGAGGGCCATCGTCTTGAAAGGGGTTCAAGACTCTGGGTGCCTTGGGTTCAGTGTCAGAACCTAGCAGATGTGTCTTTGCTTCTCAGAGCCTTCCTGAGCCTGAAGTGTAGGGGTCATCAAGAGCCCGTACTTACAGGCACTTGGCCGGCACCTGCCTGCTCTGCTGCTTTAGGCCACTGCCACTTTAGGCCTCCGTTTCTCATGTGGGAGGCGAGGAGGCTGCTGTCCCTGAGGTCTCGCCACACTGTGTAAAGAGAGTTGAGGGAGGTGGAGGCAAAGGCCTGCATGGGTTTGGACTGGGTGTCATAGCTCAGGCCACTTTGCTAAGCTGGGGTCCTAGGCTCCCAGTCGAGGCCCAGAGATGCTGTGCAGTTGATCTGTACTCAGTCCAGAACAGGGCAAGATACAAAATTCACCAGGCGTGGTGGCGCATGCCTGTAATCCCAGCTACTTGGGAGGCTGAGGCAGGAGAATCGATTGAACCCGGGAGGCAGAGGTTGCAGTGAGCCGAGATCATGCCGCTGCACTCCAGCCTGAGTGACAAGAGCAAAACTGTCAAAAACAAACAAAAAAAAAAGAACAAGGCAAGGCTGTTCCTCTTATGAGACTTCACTGTGAGCAGGTTTGTTTGTTTGTTTGTTTGTTTGTTTGTTTGTTCTGGAGATGAAGTCTCGCTCTGTTGCCCAGGCTGGAGTGCAGTGGCATGATCTCAGGTCACTGCAACCTCCTCCTCTGGGGTTCAAGTGATTCTCCTGCCTTAGCCTTCCTAGTAGCTGGGACTACAGGTGTGTGCCACCATGCCCGGCTCATTTTTTTTGTATTTGTAGTGAAGATGGGGTTTTGCCATGTTGGCCAGGCTGGTCTTGAACTCCTGACCTCAGGTGATCCGCCTGCCTTGGCCTCCCTAAGTGCTGGGATTACAGGCATGAGCCACTGCACCAGGCCACTGTGAGCATTTTTATTCTGGCATCCCAGCGGGGCCTCCTCTTAGTGGTTTCTCTGCTGTCAGCACATTGGCCAACGAGACATCTCAGAGTGGAGCAAGGCTGAGCTTTGGTTGTGAGCCAAGATACGAGTCCTTTTAAATTTGTGTTTAGATGTATAGGACGGGTTGGATTTTTATAATTCTAAGTACTTATATTGTTATACAAACATAATATATGTTTTATATATATATGTTATAAATAATTGTGATAAAATGTAAATAACAAAATTTCCCATCTCAAACATTTTTAAGTGTCCAGTTCAGAGGCAATAAGTACATTCGCATTGTTGTTGTACAACCAGCACCACCACCGTCCATCTCCAAAGCCTTGTCGTCTTGCAAAGCTCCAACTCTGTACCCATTGAACAACTTCCCCATTCCTCCCTCCACCCAGCTCCTGGTCACCACCATTCTACTTTGTGTCTCTATGAATTTGCCTACTCTAGATACCTTATATGAGTGGAATTGTGTAACACTGGTCCTTATTTGTCTGGCTTGTTTCTCTTAGCAGAATGTCTTCCAGGTTCATCCATGTTGTAGCGTGTGTCGGAACTTAATTCCTTTTTAAGGCTGAGTAATACTCCATTATAGTGCTGGACCACAATGTGTTTCTCCACGGATCTGTCGAGGAACAACATGTGGGTTGTTTCTACCTTTTGGCTGGTGTGAACAATGCTGCTGTGAATGTGGGTGTACAAATACCTGCGCAAGTCCCTGCTTTCAATACTCCCATGGTTTGGGGTATACACCCAAATTTAGACTTGCTGGCTCATGTGGTATTCTGTGTTTATTTTTTGTGAAACTGCCAAACTCTTCTACAGTCGCAGCACTATTTGACATTCCCATCAGCAGTAATGCATGATTCCAACTTCTTTGCACCCCCAACAAGACTTGTTATTTTGTCTTTTTTTTTTTTTTTTTTGAGATGCAGTCTCGCTCTGTCACCAGGATGGAGTGCAGTGGCGTGAGATCTTGGCTCACTGCAACCTCCGCCTCCCAGGTTCAAGCGATTCTCCTGTCTCAGCCTCCCGAGTAGCTGAGACTATAGGCGTGCACCATCATGCTCAACTAATTTTTGTATTTTCAGTAGAGTAGAGTAGACAATGTTGGCCAGGATGGTCTCGATTTCTTGCTCTCATCCGCCGGCCTCAGCCTCCCAAAGTGCTGGGATTACAGGTGTGAGCCAGCGCTCCTGGCCTGTTTGTCTTTTAAATAATAGCCGTTTTAATGAGTGAGAAGTTTTATTTATGTGTATATATAAACAAAAATTAAGAGGGAAGAAATCAGACTGTCACAAATCTGTCTGCATTTGAAATCTGCATTTGGAATTATGGTTTTGAAAGTCCTCAGAGTTTGACTGAAAGGGACATTGTTGGCCAACTGTGGCTTCTTTGCATGGAATGTAAGCCTCATGTAGACAGTGTCCCTCTGTCACTAAAAACGTGGGAGTTTAAAATTGTGAATGCTTCCATTTCAAATGTTGTAGATTTTGTACTAAAGGGTACGAAATTCAAAATTCCTCTGCAGGCTATAAAACTATTGCTATACAAAAACTAGTTTGGTCTGCAAAAGTTCTATTGATTTTTTTTTTTTCCTGTAAGCTTTTACAGCAAATTGGATTTTAAGAGTTTCAAGTCCTACAGAGGAAAATAATTTGTTCCCCAGAGAGCAGCTTTATGTCAGCACCGTGTCATCATTCCTAATAACTGTATTAAAGGATGAATGTTAAAGCAGGTCACAGGAAAGTTAAAAGAATCAGTTTTCTAGTAACTTCGTTGTATCAAAGAGTGGTGAAAAATGCATATTGCAAACATCACCTGTGATTTTGCATTCATTTGCAAATGTTTGGAAAACCCATGTCTTGGTATTGGCAGCTGAGTCATATGTTCATTAAAAATAAGAAGTTTGAGTTTATCAGAATGCTTTGTTCTCTTTTTGTGTATTAGTTCATCTGGTTTGGTTTTTTCCTGAAACTCTGTCAGGGCAGAGTGAGGCTTTTCTCCTGGGAGCCCCAGGACTCATGTGCAGAGTTTTCATCACCGATGTATAATAAGCACAGCTCCAATGCCCACAGTGGTTTGTGAAGGTTGGTTACTACGTCCCAGACAGCTCCTCCTCAGCCCTGCTTGCTAACTCAGAAACAGAGGATGGGCTGACCTGCTCCTCGCTGGATGGAGGTTGCAGTCAGGGTGCACGCTGCGAGGTGCCTCCTCTAGGTTCGCAGCTGGCACCAGGTCATGAGTCCCTTTCTCAAAGGCACAGTTCCATCTTTCCCCATACACAGCTGTCATTGTGGAGCATCCCTGCCGAGTATCCAAAGATAAATCCATACAGTCCCATATTAAACTACTGTGATGTGTACGTATTTCTCTTTTGAAAAGTACAAAGATGAAAGGCTGAACTCAGCCATCATCCCCAGCTGATGACAAGCATGACTGTTGTGTCCAGGGGTGGTGCTCCTGGAGCACTGAGCAAGGCTTCCAGATGTTCTGCGCTGCTTTCAGGGCATGAATCTGCGCAGGGGACAGACAGGAGCAGACTTCAAATACGGCCCATCAGGAGGGCGCCTTTATAGCGCAGGCAGCAAGCTCGCTTTGATCAGCTAGAGGTGTGACTTAGGGAAAGTGCTCTCCCAGCTCTGGGCTCTGAGAAGCTCTTTACGAATGCAGATTCCTGGGATCTGCCTACAGCAAATCAGGGATCTGGAGGTAGGGTTCAGGAATCTGCCCGAGACACTCTGATGCTTAGCCAGAGTGGAACCCACTGAACTACAGGGTCTCCAGAGACCATTTAAGACCCTCGGTCTATCTGTATGTTAAGTGCCTTGTGCGTTGGAATGTGTTTACTCAGGGCATCCTCTTACCTTCTTTCATTTAGAATCACACCTGCAGTTCAGCCCCACGTAGACATAAAACGGGACCAGGTCTGTCCTCTAAGAAGGTTATTTCCCATCAGTGTCAGGAACTGTTGAGAGTCATGAATTCTCACACCTTCTAAATTTCACCTGTCAAATTGCAGTTCGAGCAGCACCAGTGACCTAAAGCAAATGGTCTTAACTGTCATCTAGCAAGAACCTTCTTTGACAGAAAGAATCTGACCAATTAAGAGTTTTATCACACCACCATCAACACCAACAATAGCAAAACTCAGAAACTAGGTTACATTTTATAGTCTGAGAAAGGCCCACCCTAAATCAGAAATGCTTTTAGTATCTAGGGTGCCTGTGCTTTCACCTTGCCACAGCGCCTCCACACATCCCTGCCTTTGCATCCAGAGAGAGACACAACACATTCGACATCCCGCCAAAAGTTGTCCCAGTCTGCCTGCGTCATCCCCCAAGGCGGAACTCAGGAGGCAGAAGGCTGACAGTGAGCATTTTCTACTGCTGGCCCTGAGTAAACTGCGGCTAGCCCCGGGGAAGCTGCCATCTGCACAAGTAATTCATAGGGAATATTAAAACAACCCATGTATTTTGAAATCTCTCCCGCATGCTGTCGTTTCGGTGATAACTGGCCAGAAAGGCCTGACGTGTGCCTAGCGTTTGGGCCCAGCTGTCAACAAAACAAACTTTTGTGTCGGTGCAACCTCAAAGCAGGCTAGGAGGGCTGTGAGTGAGGAGAGCACTGCTACTCCCTCCTTTCCTGGAGCATCAAGAGAGGCAACAGCTGCGTGCTATAAATGGTAACCAAATACATTTGATGCGTTGATTCATCTTGATAAGATTTCTTGAATTTGCTCACATGAAATTCAATTGTGTACTTATTATCGTTCATACTAATAAATCTGCTCATTTAGATTGGTGTTCTGTCCTATTAGGAAAATCTGTTTTTAATCAGTATTTTGATTTAATTATAAATTATTGAGAGGAAGCCTCTTAGCTTGATTACATGGAAGAATGTCTAACTGAGTCCGAGCCCTGGCGGGAAGCGGAGACCAGGGACGTAAAGGAAGACTTTTGCTTCTCCCGCCCCCAACAGCAGCAACTCTGGTGGGTCTCTGCAGCTGGGAGAATGAAAATGTCTCTCTTAGAACGTTTTTAAAGGTCAGCTTCATCTCCACTCTCGGAAGTGAAGTGTTGGCATGGATATTTTGTGACAGCAGTGTCGGCAGAGAAGCGATTATTTTTAGTTTTAAAGAAGAATAAATTTGGTTTTCCCTTCCAAAAAAGGAATACTTTTCAGGACTATAGATCACATGTAATTACCTTTTGGAATAGGGTTCTCATAACGGCAATATTCTTAGCTAAAAAATGTTTGCACTCTGACATGACCCTTTGCTAACAGAACAAGTTACATCTAAACAAATTCGAGGTGCAGCTCTTCCCAAACTCAACTGAAAAGCACAGATTAAGTCTATTCTGGGCCGGGCGCGGTGGCTCAAGCCTGTAATCCCAGCACTTTGGGAGGCCGAGACGGGCGGATCACGAGGTCAGAAGATCGAGACCATCCTGGCTAACACGGTGAAACCCCATCTCTACTAAAAAATACAAAAAAATTAGCCGGGCGAGGTGGCGGGCGCCTGTAGTCCCAGCTACTCAGGAGGCTGAGGCAGGAGAATGGCATGAACCCAGGAGGCGGAGCTTGCAGTGAGCCGAGATTGCGCCAGGGCACTCCAGCCTGGGAGACAGAGCGAGACTCCGTCTCAAAGAAAAAAAAAGTCTATTCTGGGAAATTGATTGAGTAGCCATGGTGTAGGGCGCACCACACTGGACACAGTCAATTCAGAACACGAATGGTTTTCATGTAACCATTCTGGTCTTTGGTGGTAATGTGCCTGCTGGTGAATTGAATCCACTGGTTTGATTTGGAAACCAAAGCAGATCATTTTGCCAGTTCCCCTTTCCCCAGGTGTGCGTGGCTCCTCCTAGATCATTATCCAAGAAATAAGGAATGTCAACCTCTGTATTTTCCAGATTCCTTTTCTGGCCGAAGGGATCAGAATCCATGGAGACAAAGTCACGGAGGCACTGAGGCCGTTCCACGAGAGGATGGAGGCCTGTTTCAAACAGCTGAAGGAAAAAGTGGAGAAAGAGTATGGCGTCCGAATCATGGTAAGAGGGTCGTATGGGTAGTACTGCAGGAGAGTGGGTGTCTGGGCATCCCACTGTTGAACTAGGACAAGCTCCCAGAGCAGAGGAACTCACATGTGCACATGGTGCCTGCTTAGGAAGTGGGATGTGAGGGAGCTCAGCCCCCTTGAGCAGTCTGTCTACCAGCAGCTCCGCAACCTCCTTTCAATAACCGGAAATGCCAGGGCGAATAAACATTCATGAATTTCCTTGATAGCCAAATGCCCCCTCACCTGCTGTGAACACGGTCCAACCTTATTGTTGTAGAGCAATGGAGAAATCTCACAGCGCCCAGGCAACTCAGCTGGTTGACAGTGCACACCTACAGTCATATAATACACACAAAGGGTTCGGTCATCCACAGGGCAACAGCACTCATCATGGCCCGTGACAGAGGTGGCCCAGCCCAAAGTTGATGTCGGAGGATCATGGCCATCAGGGGAGAAGTGACGGATGTCTGGAGTGTGAAATTATTAGCAAAGATTTACCTGTTGTAGGAAGGGGTAATTGATCTAGACCAAGGAGGATAAGCCAGATGTGGTCAGGGGAGGAGATCAGGAAGACACTGCCTGGAGAAAGGAACTTCCTCAACAAAGGCTGAGAGGCAGGCGTTTGAATGGCAGGCCAGGGGCCAGTGCAGACACAGGCATGCTTTGGGCAGAAAAGAAAATTCGGAGTAGACATGGAAAGGCATCCAACCTCCAAGAACGAGGGATGCCAGGCTGGGGCAGGAGGCTCTGCTTGGGATGAAGGGCAGAACTGAGCTTTGGCAATGAGTTTATGGAAGGTTTCGGAGGAGAGGCTGGCATCAGGAGCAGGGTGGAGAGCAGCTTGTGAGTTTTAATGATGCAAAAGCCTTACAGTTCAAGTCTTACAGCCCACTTGAGACCGTCCCCAGGAGCCATGCCTTAGCAGATGTGGGGGCAAAGCCAGGCACCGTGAGTCAGAGTGCTGCCCTGCCCTGCAGCTCAGAGTGCTGCTTCCATCTTTCCTCAGCCTCTGGGAGCTTTGCGGGGCCTACACTGTCTGCCCAGGCACAGCAAAGGGTCCCCACTCCCCACTGTTCAGGGATGGGGGGCAGTGTGGCACAGAGAAGCAGGAAGCTCTCTTCTGTCTACTGGAATTCCATGCCTGCTGGCACTGAGGGGGTGTGCACAGGGCTTCAACTCCCCTGCAAAAGGAAGACGAGCTGTGGGAAGTCGCACTGCCTCTCCCAGATAACATACAGCACTTTCCTCTGCTCCTTGAAGACCAGGTGTCAAGTGGGGTGTGCCATTTTGGCTTTTTTCTTGGCCCAGGGCGGCCTGTCCACCAGTCCCTGAAGTTCGCAGCTGCTCTCTGTTAAACCCTCTTTTCCTTCACACATTGATCTCAATAAGCAAACACTAATTTACTGCTTCCCACATGCCAGGGACCTTCCTAAGTGCTATATAGATACTCAGTTGCTTAATCTGCTGTGTGAAGCAGGCATACTCTGTGAAGCAGGCACTGCAGTCATCCCCATTTTACAGTCAAGGAAATGGGGACATGGGAAGGTAACTAGTTACACCCTAGCACATGGCAGACCCATAGTTCAAGCCCCATCCATGTACCTCCCGGGTCTGTGCTTTTAGCCCCTACTCCAGGGGCTAACATTTGGCACCACAGAGCTTCTACGCCTCTTTCCCACATGGTAGGAAATGCATATGGGACCTGGACAACACCTGAGAGAAGGTAATTTGGCTGTGATCACACTGCATGCCCTCCCAGTCTCCCCACCTCTGCCGGGCATGACTGAACCTTGTTGCCTCCAAGCCTAGGGCCTGGTGTCCATCAGATGAGAGGTCCCAGGCCCAGCAGGGCTTGAACCCAACAAAGCCAACATAACACAACTGCTGCTCTGAGGTTGCAAACTCAGCAAGTGGGAGTCTAGAACTGCCAGCCCCGCGTGAGCTGCTGCAGGTGAACAGGCATGGCAATCAAGGCGCTCTCCTTCAAGGCTGGGCTGGAGGACCCTTTGTGCAAGTCAGGATGCTAGAGTAGTGCTTGATAGCTTCAGAGCCTGCAACTCATTACAATCAGAGCTGAGTGGCAAGAAGCGTTTCGGAGTGCGTCACGGCACATGGAAAGTTGATGCCTGTATTCTTTCTAAGAAACAAACACTTGTGAAATCTTGACATTTTTTTCCTAAGTGAAAAACTTCCTCTTTTCTCAGTCATTTAATGTATATTTCAAAATCACAGAAAGCTGTCTGGCTCACCAGACATCCTGCACATCCCTTTCTCTGCCACGGTTCATGAGTTCTGAGTGTTCTTGCTTTGGGCACAGGTGGAGAAAGCAAGGGCAGGAAGGTAAGGTGCCGTGTGGACTGCGGTGCCGTGTGGATTGGGGTGCCGTGTGGATTGGGGTGCCGTGTGGACTGGGGTGCCGTGTGGATTGGGGTGCCGTGTGGACTGGGGTGCCGTGTGGATTGGGGTGCCGTGTGGATTGGGGTGCCGTGTGGATTGGGGTGCTGTGTGTCCTTGGCTGGAGCTTATTTCCAGCACATCGTGAGACAGCACCGTCTCCAGCAAACTCCCCACCCTTCTCTGTAGCCCCAGCTGGGGCACCCCTCCTAGGGGTGGGAGGCTTTTCCAGAATGAAGGTTGCATTTTCCACCCTGGGATACTTTGTTCCCTGGGCCCACCTTGCAGAGTCCTGCTCCATCCTTCGACCCCAACAGCAGGCTCTGCAAGCATCCTTTGAGCAGGCAAGGGGACTGGCAGGTCCCCCTGTCCTTCCACGAGAAATGTGGCAATAAAAAGCAGTCTGGGGTGTGCCTTTCCTGTCTTACCTACTTTGGAAACTTGCAAGCATCTTAGAGCACTTTGAAAAGCCATCTAGTATCACCCTGTTTGCAAAAAGATGGATTTTAAAATTTAAAAATAATCCCATAGAAAAGAGGTAAACCATTTTGTCAATGTTTCTGAGCCAGCTTAAGCCATTGAAAGAGAAGATGTGGACGCCCTCCGACTTCTCGATACCCAGGCCCCTCTGCCACTCTGCCTTGGCTTTCATCTTTCCAGTCCTGGGGCTCCAAGGAGCTGCCATTCCCTGGATGACAGCTCTGCAGCTCAGCTTCTCCTGACCTTTAGGGAGCGAGGCGTGCAGGGCCCTGGGGATGAGCCCATGAGCATCTTCCACGTTCAACATTGAGCCCCGTGCCCTCACCGGCCCACAGCACCACGTTTGACATTGAGCCCCGTGCCCTCACCGGCCCACAGCACCAGGTTCAGCATTGACCCCCGCACCCTCACCGGCCTACAGCGTGCAGGAGGCATGTGTGTTGGCCTTCAGGCTTGTGAAAAAGAGCTTTAGGTTTCTTACCAAATCTTCATCTACCTCTTCAAGTCCGATTAGGAGCAGGGTAATTGACCCTGGTTCTGCACTCTCTACTCCCGTCCACCTCATCACTCCAAACACCATGGAGAGCCATAACCCCAACATGCCACTGTCCCCCTCTTACCTCCCCACCTACTGTCACAACACCCACTGGCCACCCAGACCCGGGAGAGACCCAGCAGTCACCCTTCCTCCCTCAAGTTAGTTCTAGCCGCGGTATCCCCTGGTGGTGCTGGGGTTCACCCCACCATCTTTGCCATCACAGTTGGCCCCTGACCTGGCCCCCAGCTTCCAGGATTTCTCCTCTCGCCTTCCCTCCACAGCTGCCAGGGGGACCCATCCCAGTAGTTCTCTTAACTGGGATCCGTGGGACCCCGGGGTTCCTCAGAGGCTGCTGGGAGGGGTGTTGACTGGGAAGCCTCAGCAGGAGCATTAAGCTTCACCTGTTCCATGTGCTAGAGTTCCATGGGGAAGAGAAGCAGTATGGCATGGCCTACAAGAACAGCCAGGGACCAGGGTTCTGTTTCAGACGCAGAGCTGATGGTGCAGCTGTGTCCTTCAGTCTTGTGGCCTCTGAGGGCCGGCCAAGATTCTAACACCACACTTGCACCCTCCCTGCTGGGCCTGCCCATCTCCTGCCCGCGCCCCCAGCCCCTCCTCCCCAGCCTGCCCTCCGCAAGGGACAGTGTGTCACCCTCTGTGGGATTTCAGGCTGTAACTGGCATTTGTATAGCATCTGGAAAGGGACATTCCAGATCACGATGAAGTGTGCCTGCTTCTCTCCCTTGCTCGCACAGCACTGGTCCCTGTGATTAAGTTCAGCCGACCCCCTCAACCCAGCCCATTCCCATCCAAGATTCTGGGCAGTAAACGCCTGTGGCTGGCTCAAGGTGGGACGTTACAACTCAGCTGGGAGGGAGACAGCGATGTAAAACTCAGGGTCACTAGGCAGGGCCGGGGGTCGCTCCGGTCAGAGAACTGGAATGAGAGTTTGCTTAGGCTGTGAAGACAGCAGCAGCCATCAGGGTAGCGAGCCCTGTGGGTGTCCCTGGCATCATTTCATTTAGTCCTAACGCTGGCCCTCTGGACGGGAAGGACTGTTCCCTGTGTGCTCAGGAGGAAGCTGAGGCTCGGAGTGGCTCCGGGTTTTATGGAGGGTCACACTGTCAGTGCCAGGGCCACAATTCTAGCCTAGTTCCAATATCCCCAACTCCTACCCACCAGCCCTGCTTTCAGTCAGTGTCTGGCCCTGGAGTCACACCTGCCAGGACTGGGTGAGACTCTAATGGCATCAGATGGAACAAAAGTAAAGCCCTGAGGTCTTGATTTCTAGAGGCTCTGCTCAATCAAGAAGGAATTATGAGGCAGACCGCCCAGTAGAATCCATGGTTGCACCCAGGGAGTGCCCTGCAAATATGGGACCCCGAGAGTACCCTCTGTCCTTCCTTGGCGGGAGTCATCCTCCTGCCAGCCCCCTTCCTTTATTCCTTGAAATCCATACTCACACATCTCAGCCAAAACCTGAGGTCACCTTCTGAGATTAAGTATAGGGTAAGGTTTTCACAATTGGGGATAATCCCCAAGGAACCATTTCCCTTTTAGTTTCTTCTAAAGGCAGAGTAATTACAATGGACATCTCCATGGAGCTATCCCCTGGCACCATCACTGGTGCCTGGTCAGTCCAAGACTGACCAGCTCCTCTCTGCTGGCAAATCCCAGCTGCACATCACTCAGAGCCAGTGGTCCGCAAACTGTGGCCCCCGGCCTGGTTGTGTAAATAAAGTTTTGTTGGCAGGCGGGCCATGCTCATTCATTTCTGTATTGTCTGTGGCTGCTTTTGTGCTGTCGTGCCGGCGTGTGGTAGTTTCCACAGAGACTACCACACAAACCTAAAATGCTTACCTGGTCCTTTGCAGCAGGGGGCCCCAGCCCCCAGGCAATGGACTGGTACCAGTCTGTGGCCTGTTAGGAACTGGGCCCACAGCTGGAGGTGCGCGGCGGGTGAGGGAACATTACTGTTTGAGCTCTGCCACCTGTCAGATCAGCGGCGGCATTAGATTCTCGGGGGAGTATGAACCCCATTGTGAACTGTGCATGTGAGGGATCTGGGTTGCACACTCCTTATGAGAATCTAATGCCTGATGATCTGAGGTGGAACAGTTTCATCCTGAAACCACCCCCTGCCAGTCTGTGGAAAAACTGTCTGTTTTCCATGAAACCGGTTCCCGGTGCCAAAAAAGTTGGGGACCACTGCTTTACAGAAAATGTGCAGAAAATGGGGGCCAATTCGTGCCCTTTTACGATTTTGAAGTTTTTATTATTGAAGAGATCGTTTACACATCAAATGCTGTTTTATTTGGGATCACATATTTAAGAAAGGCCCACTTTTCAGATGGTGAAGTGGTGTTATATGAATATTACCTGTAATCTACCGCTTCTGGCCTCAGAGGGCTGGAACCATGGTCTACAGCAGGTCTTCGGTAGGTGATTGGCTGAATGAGATGGGCGGGGTGGGGCTGCAGCATGGGGAAGTCAATGCCACACAGAGAGGAAGTGCCCTACAGAAATTTAGTTTCCACATCCTCAGGTTAAAGGAAAGTCCTTGTGCAGCAGCTGCAGTCCCAGATGTGCCAACATCTGGCTCGGGGTACAGGTACACTAGAATTTTCTAGCTAATTGGATGTTGACACACGCTATATTTCAAGGACACTTGTTTCAGTAATATGTCAAGAAGAAGATGGAAAAGTCCGTCTAGAGATCTTTTTTTTTTTTTTTTTTTTTTTTTTGGCACAATGCATCACTAGTTCACTACCTAGCACGTGGGAGAAGCTTTAGCAACTTCAGCGGTGGTTTCATCTACTCCACGGCATCAGTCACTTGCAGAAAGGAAACATACTTTTAATTAGGCAGCAGGAGCATCTTATTTTTGTCTACAGGAGGTCAGTCATTATGGATTCATGCATTTTGATGGCCTGTATAGTCTATCAACATGCAGAGATATACAAAATTCATCTAAAGATCGAAAGACTCTTTAATCACTCGCTAGGTGTTACTCTACATTAAACTTTCTGGTCGGCACATTCTCCTGTGGCTTTGGAATGTATTGACACATTGCGGTCTTTGAAGAAAACTGCATTGAGTATTAAAAGGCTAAGAAGGTTCCTTCCGATGCTTTCACAGTATTGGGTTAGGTTTTAAAATACTCCAAAATAATCATTGTTTTTGTCTTCCACTCAGAACAAGAACAGGTACTGTTTACAGAAGTCTAAACGATGATGGTCTCGATTCCACACTGCTAAGATCACTTTGTCTCAGGAGTCTGACCATGGCGGGCACAGGCATCAAACAAGTCTCCTTCTCTCTCTCTTTCTCGCTCTCAGCCCTCAAGTCTGGACGATAGAAGAGGCAGCCGCCCCCGGTCCATGGTGCGGTCCTTCACGATGCCTTCCTCATCCCGGCCGCTGTCTGTGGCCTCTGTCTCTTCCCTCTCATCGGACAGCACCCCTTCCAGGCCAGGCTCCGACGGGTGAGTCAAGCTCACAGCAGGGCTGGGCTGAGCAGCGAGGGCTTGGGGGATCTGGAAGGAGCCACCCAGGGCCCTGGGTTTATTTTCTTACAACTGAGGATTTTGTGTCCATCAAAATTATCTTTGAAACTGGGACCCTCCGAGACTTTCTGACCAATATTACTTTGAGGTCTTGTGAGTTGTTGAGAAAAACATCCTCTCTTTGGGTACCACTTTGGGTAAGGGTTTCATCTAATTTAGAACCTCAGTGAGTGTTCAGTCCTCTTCAGCACGGCTTTGAACAGGCTCGTCCAACCCACGGCCCACATGCAGCCCAGGATGGCTTTGAATGTGGCCCAACACCAATCCATAAACTCCCTTAAAACAGTATGAGATTGTTTTTGTGACTTTTTATATATATATATATATAGCTCATCAGCTATTGTTAGTATTAGTGTATTTCATGTGTGGCCCAAGACAATTCTTCTAAAGTGACTCAGGGAAGCCAAAAGATTGGACACCCCTGGGAAGAAGCAAGGTGCATTCCCTGCTGGCCAAGCACTTTGTACTTTTCATCTCCTGTTCACCTCCACGGTCATGCCCAGGCAGGAGCTGGTGTGGTCTGAGCATGACACAACCTGCACTGTCTACCCGTGACACCATTCTGCCAAGCCAACTGTCACAGAGTCAGGCTTTCATGATGGATGGCTGGGCCACCTTCTTTTTTTTTTCCTCCCTTCTTCATTTTTTTGGAGAGCAAATTTTTTGTTTATTTTTGTTTCTGGTGAGGTTTATTACCTTTTAAAGGGAAATGGTGTTTAAGTGAGTGCTTCTGAGAATGACCATCTGTCCCTACTTTTTAGGACACCTCTGGAAAATAAAAGGCATATTATCCTTTTTAAAAATTTTGTTTTTGAGGCAGACTCTCACTCTGCCACCCAGGCTGGAGTGCAGTGGTGGAATCACAGCTCACTGCAGCCTCCACTTCCCAGGCTCAAGCGATCATAACCATTTTAAAGTGAACAGTTCGGTGGGATTCAGTAGGTTCACATTGCTGTGCAGCCATCACCACCGTCCACCTCCAGAACTCTAATCTTGCCAGACTGAAACTCTGTACCCACTTAACAATTCCCCACATTTTACCCCCCATACCGATTAAACACTAACTTCGCATTCTCCTTTCCCCCCACCCCTGACACCCTGACAATGTCTACTTTCTTTTTTTTTTTTTGAGAGGAGTCCCCCTCTCCAGGCTGACTGTACTGGCACAATCTCGGCTCACAGCGACCTCCGCCTCCCAGGTTCAAGCAATTATTTTGCCTCAGCTTCCCAAGTAGCCTGGGACTACAGGCACCTGCCACCATGCCTGGCTAATTCTTTGTATTTTTAGTAGAGACGGGGTTTCACCGTGTTAGCCAGGATGGTCTCGATCTCCCGACCTCGTGATCTGCCCACCTCGGCCTCCCAAAGTGCTGGGATTACAGTTGTGAGTCACCACGCCCGGCCAATGTCCACTTTCTATCACTATGATTTTGACTATTCTAAGTACCCATGGGCCACCTTCTTTCTACAAGGCCACTTCGGAGATGCATTTTTGCTCTTGAGTACCCAATAGTTAACATTTATTGAGCACACACTGTGGCTCTTGCATTAGCTCAGATTATTGCAAAGAGAACTGCAATATTGGTATTTTTTTGTATTTATGAGTGGCAAGCATGTAAAGTTTGTTCTTCTCCAAAAAGAAAAAAATGTTGCATGCAATTTCAACAACACAGAAGAACCTCTCATTGTTTTACTGCCGATTTGCACAGTTTGTGTGTCCAATCCCATTTGGTTTACAATCCATCACCCCATCAAACCCGCTGGCATCTGGCCCCTTCAACACACAGACACAAACTTCCAGAGGCCCCCAAGGGTCGGCTTAACTCTGACTGCCCTTTGTTGCCAACGACTGATGTGCCCGATGGATAATTGCAAACTATCCCCACAGTTTTTCTTAACAGTAATTTTTATCAGCATCTGATATTTATAAGGCCAAGTCCATATGGAAATTCTCAATTTAGAGGTATTTAAATCATGTGTGCTTGTCACTTACAGCAAGATTGCTAAAGAAATTTAATTCAACTTCTCCCCGAGAAAATCCCCAAGCTAGTTAGGGAAAGGTTTTTATATTTCTAGGAACATAGGGGTTAGGGTGGAAATTGATGGGGAGGTTTTAGATAAAAGAGCAGTGAATTGCACATGTGAACTCGGGCTGCCAGCTCTTCCCCAGAAGGCATTTGTTTAACCTTTAACTGGAAGGCATCTTTATTACAGTCCAGATTTGTGTTCATTCTTGGGGTTACCACCCTTTGCTAGCTAACTAATGTGGAGAAAATGAGGCTTTGGTCTCAAATGTCACAGGTTATGTGCAGAATAAAGTTCATCCTGTAGGCAGTTGCTTCTCATAATGTGAAAATTTAGAACTCCACCTGCCTTTCTCTGGGTTCTTTGTATAAGCATTAGGATTTCACAACCAGGGTCTTCTCCCTGAGCTAAACAGCATCTACTAATCCTTTTCTTACCTACATTATCTCAAGTTCTGCTAAACCTAGAATAAAATCATGAAATGTTTGGTTGTTGCTTATAATAGATATAATATTTCACACCTAATGGTTATGGATGTATCATAGATCCAGTGCGAAAAGTCCAGATGTCCCCAAATGCCTTAATGATCTAAGTCAATACTGGTATATTTTATCAATCATTTTTTATTTTTTAAACATTTCATTATAGAAGAATTTCAAAGCTGAGTCCAGTGGCTCATGCCTAAAATCCCAGCACTTTGGGAGGCTGAGGCAGGTGGATTGCTTGAGCCCTGGAGTTGAAGACCAGCCTGGGCAATGTAACAAAACCCCATCTCTACAAAAAATATAAAAATTAGCTGGGTGTGGTGGTGCATGCCTGTAGTCTCAGCTCCTTGGGAGGCTGAGGTGGGAGGATCACCTGAGCCTGGGGAGGTTGAGGCTGTAGTGAGCCGTGATTGCACCCTGCATTTCAGCCTGGGCAACAGAGTGAGACTCTGTCTCAGAAAAAAAGAAAAATTTCCGATATATACAAAGTGGGCTGAATAGTATAATGAGGCCCCCATGCCCCACAGCCAGTCTTGACAATTATTGGGTTTTAACTAATCTTTTTTTTTTCAGTCTGTATCAATCATATTTTCCAGCAGATCTCAAATATCAATCATTTTATCTATAGCTATTTCAATATGAATTTCTAAAAGGTATGAACTCTTTTTTAAAACCATAACTAGGTTATATTATATAAACTAGAGTAATATAGTTTATTTCACACCAAAACTATTGACAGGAATTCCATATTATTATAATAATATATTAGTGTTAATTTTCCATTGTCATGTCTTTTTTTTAGTTTGTTTAAAGCAAAATCCAAATAAGGTCCCCACCTTGCACCTCGCACTTGGTGGATATTATCTCTTTAGGTCTCTTTCAGTCCCCTTTTCTCCCTTGTAATTTATCTGTGGGAAATCCTAGGTTGCATATCCTGTCGTGGTCCCCACCATCAGGGCTTTGCTGATAGCGTGCCCTATCGCATTGTTTAATTCGTGTCTCGATTCTCCATATTCCCTGCATATTGGTAATTGAATCTAGCGATTTGATCAGATTCAGATTTGATTTAGGGATGACTTCATAGGTACTTGTATGTTCTTCCATTCAGAGGCACATCATATCCTGTTATCTGTCTTATGGAGACGTTAACAGCTATTGATGAAGTGCTTAGATTTAATACCATTACTGTTTACATAGTGTATATTCCTGCAGCACATCCTACTGCACAGCCACATTAGATGGGAGAAGCAAAGAGTAGGTGGTGCTTCTTGCTCTGGGCAGTCTGCATCTTCAGCGGATTTCAGCGCAGTTTTGCAAATGATCCTTCCCTTCCTGGTTCAGTTGACTCCCCACTATGGGACACACAACCTGGAAATCAACAGTGAGCACATCAGTGGGGAGTAAGATTGTTGCAATGGCCGTCCAGTGAGCACATCAATGGGGAGCAAGATTGTTGCAGTGGCCTTCCAGTGAGCACATCAATGGGGAGCAAGATTGTTGCAATGGCTGTCTTTTTTTTTTTTTTTTTTTTTTTTTTGAGACAGGATCTGACTCTGTGACTCAGGCTCTGCGATGGCACAATCTCGGTTCACTGCAATTTCTGCCTCCCAGGCTCAAGCCATCCTACCACCTCAGCCTCCTGATTAGGTGGGGCTATAGGTGCACACCCCCATGGCTGGCTAACTTTTGTATGTTTTGTAGAGACAGGATCTCGTCATGTTGGTCAGGCTGGTCTCGAACTCCTGAGCTCAAATGATCCACCCGCCTCAGCCTCCCCAAGTGCTGGGATTACAGGCATGAGCCACCGCATCCGGCCCTGCAATGGCCTTCTTAATGAGAACAGTGGCTTTCTTCCAAGTGTCCCATGCAGAAATACATGTAAGAGAAACTAGAGCTAGGATGAAAATATGACTGGCTGGCTAAATTTTCTTCTCTTGAAATCATGCTCCCCTTGAAAAAGCCAATTTCTTCTCCAGGCAGTCAAGGAAGTCAGGTTTGGAAGTTGCTGTGAGGACTCAGAGCTCCAAAGAGCAGGTTATATTTTGAAAATGTAAGATCCTAGTAACAGCCCTGCCTTCCATGTGAGTTATGCTATATGGTTTTTCAGGCCGGCCCATGCCTTCATCCGTTCAACCGCCTCTCCTGACTCCTCTTCACAGCAGGAGCTTCTAGGGATGAGACTCCAGTCTTAGAATTGGATCAGTTTCTTCCACCTCCTGATAAGACTTCTAGGACCAGAAACAGGATGGACATGCCAATCTTGTGTTGGAGTGACAAATCACAATCGTGTGTGGATGTGCGTGCACACTAACCTTTTGGTACATGCCTTAGAAACTAGCCTAAGATTCATTTACTCCATGGCGTAACCACGAATGTGTTTTTACAGCAACTGTGGGGTAGGCAGAAGGGTGGTGGTGTCTTCATACCCTTTTATAAGTGAAACAGCTGCCAGAGGTTGTGAGGACATCAAGAGTCACCCACAAGTGGCAGAGCTAGAATGCAGGTCTTCTGTCTCCAGCTCAGTTGCCAGCTGGAAACCTCAGGGCATCTCCAAGCACCTGTGAGCTGGCCCTGGCTTGCTTCTGACCGAGCCATGCAAAGTGCTTTCACCTGGAAACAACCGTCTATCTGTAATCATAGAGCCTTGGTCAGGATTAAGGTAGCAGATGTTTCTTTGCATTGATGTCCATTTTTCCCCATTAAAAAATACACAGAATATTTCTATATAAATCTCTAAAAGACAAGGGTTCCCCTTTTGAAATATACCCTAAATACCATCCTCCCATCGTAAATGAACAATTCCTTAATGTCATCATCAAATATCCGGTCAGACTTCACATTTGCCCTATCGTGCTAAGTGTTCTATCTTTTTCACAGTTGTCCGTGTTGGGATTGAAACACAGTCCTTGCATCTGGTGACTGTGTATCTGAAGTCGCCCTTGGCCTCCCTTTTAAATCATTGCTTTCCTTGTAAATGTCTTCGATGGATTGTGAGTGACTTTACACGTGTCTGTGGGGTGGAAAGCAATTGCTCTCCTATTAAGACATCATTGACCTTTCCTTTAGGTTTGCTCTGGAGCCTCTCCTGCCAAAGAAAATGCACTCCAGGTCCCAGGACAAGCTGGACAAGGATGACCTGGAGAAGGAGAAGAAGGACAAGAAGAAGGAAAAAAGGAACAGCAAACATCAAGAGATATTTGAGAAAGAATTTAAACCCACCGACATTTCCGTGCAGCAGTCGGAGGCTGTGATCCTTTCGGAAACGGTAACCTGACAGGGTATCTTCCCTCGCTCTGTGGTAGCTTCAGGGACCTACCTTTGCCCCACCTGTAGCCAACAGGGCTGACAGTGGGCTCTGACTGCACTTGTTATAAATTAGCAACTCAAAAACCTGGGGTCCTCCTTCCCTAACCTGGAATGTCCCAAGGCAATAGGACAGCCGAGCCGCAGAGCTGGGCTTAGCATTCGTGCAGCTTCCGCAGGGCCTGGGGCAGGGCCGCTCTGCTGCTAGGCTCTGCCGCGCTGGCTCTGTTGGACTTGTTTCCTACACATGTCCTAACATCCCAGAAGATGAGCAGGAGTCCTTTTGTTGTCAGGAAACAGTCCTGCGTGTCAGATACTGCCTTCTCCTCGCCCCTTGTTGACTGGAACTCTAAGCTAGTTATAGCCCAAGTGTGAAAATCAGCGGAACTAGAATCCAAAGACCTCTTCCCACCAGGCCCCAGCAGCTGCACCTGCTCCTGGGGTACCTGCTCTGTCTCATCTGCTCCACCTTTCCGTCTCCTGGCCGTCTTTCACAAGGACTTACAGGGACTTCACGTGGCCCGTGTTGCTGAACTGACCTTAAAAACAGGTCCTAGTGAGTCTCGTTCGTTCCACAGTTGTGAGCGTGTGAGGGTGGTGAAACCGAGGAGCCGGCTCTCATCCTGGGGCTGGGCCTGAGAGCTGATCCTCCCAGAAGTACACCACATTGGGAGTCTGTGTTCATCTGTTTTGTGTTACTGTCAAGGAATAACTGAGCCTGCATCATTTATGAAGAAAAGAGGTTGATCTGGCTCATGGTTCTGCAGACTGTATGAGCATGGCACTAGCATCTGCTTGGCTTCTGGTGAGGCCTCAGGAGGCTTTTATTCTTGGCTGAAGGCAGGGGAGGGGAGCAGACATGTCACATGGTGAGAAAGAGAGTATGGGCAGGGGGTCGTGTTCCAGGCTTTTTTAAATAACTAGGTCTCACGTGAACTGATAGAATGAGAACCCACTCATTACCCCTATTACTGCAAGGACAGCACCAAGCCCTTCATGAGAGGTCAGCTCCCATGACCCAGACACCTCCCACTGGCCGCACCCCCAACATTTCAACATGAGATTTGGAGGAGACAAGCTGTATCAGAGTGTGAGTGCAAAGATGAGGCACAGCCCACTTCCATAGCGAACTTGATTCTGAAAGTGCTAGCTGTAGTTGGAAACAAAAATAAAGAAGGGGTTCTCGTGGGCTGTCAGTTTCAAAGGCGAAGTCAGGATTGGAGCTGCCCTCCCGGGAAATGGATGGGTGTTTGCTTGTCTCAGTCCTGGGCAGCCAGCGGGCTATGATTAGAGGGTTAGACGTACTGCACTGCTTGTTTATAACTTAAAACCCAGAAAGTTGGTTTTATCTATACTTCATGCCACTCAGAAAGCAGTCACATGCTACCTGGCTATCTAGAGGTGGAAGGCAAACCCCCCAGCCATGACTTGACGTCCAGCAGGCCAGCGCTGCTCTGTGGCCTGTGGCTGCAGTGGGGCTGGAGAATTCCCGTGAGGGTGGCCGAGATGTCAGGCCTCGGGGGGCACTGGCTGGAGGCTGGCCCGAAGCACCCAGACGCTCAGCCTCCAGCAGATTGAGGGGGTCCTGACCACACAGCGTGCTCTGTCTGCTATTCTCGGAAGTTGGGATGCCCACCACCCCAGAGGTTGGCTGAAGTCTCCTTCTCTCAAGCCCCAGGTAGATTTCTCAAGTCTCAAAACATCGTAGCTGGGTAGTGGAATGAACAGAAGCATTTTTGAATATTACTTAGTGCCAGACACTATGCAAGTCTTTCATACATTTTAATTTAAGCTCCGTTTTAAGATGCTAAATTGGAGGCCTCAGAGAAGTTGTGCCAAGTGGCAGGATTGATCACAGCTGACTTGTGTGAAAAGTCCAAAGACACAAGCACACACGTGACAGGCACAGAGCCAGCACAGTGCATTTTCTGTCCCTGCCTGTGGTGGCCCAAGCATCCTTCTAGGATCCTTGCAAACAGCAGGGCTAGGGGCAGCACCACAAGGGCTGCTTCCCCACGGTTGTCCGTAGCACCCTCAGCAAATCCGCAGGAACTCAGCAGGGTCAGAGCACAGAACATTGGTGGCACTTCTCAGCATCTGGCCCAGTGTCAGCTTGAGCCTTCCAGCACCAGGAGGCAGGGCATCTGAACCTCCCACTGGGGACAGGCTTCCTATTCTTGGTCCAGCCCAGCAACCTGTCTGTCTACACAGAGGCCACCTCCTCCAGGGGACGGGTGCCGGCAAGGTCTGTGAGGACAGTCAGACACCTGAAGTTTCCCAGCAGGCGACTGCGTGCCTGTGACCAGCCATGCTGCAGGGGAGGTGGGGAGGAGGTTCACAGGAGCAGAAGTAGCAACCCATTCCCTGGGGACAACACCAGCCACCCTCCCCACCCCCCACCCCCGCTTACCCCTACTGTAGTGTCCTCCTTGCCCTTCCCCCATGCTGGCCTCCCCTGCACCCCAGCTTCTGCCAAGGTTTTCCCTCCTCACCCCTGGGGCTGGGTTTGGTTTCCTACTTGATTTGCATCATCAACAATTTCCTGACCTTTAGCTGAGCCTCTCCAGCCAGAGCCTCCAGGCTGCAATTTGCATCACAGCAGGCCAGCCTCCTCACGCTCTCTGAATCAGAATGTGCCCGCCCTGGGATGCAGGGAAGCCAGGAGAAGCACCTTAGCAGATCCCAAATCTCTCTTGCCAGCACATTCGCCTTCAGAGGGCCCAGCACTTCACCCAGCCTTTCCCGACTTCCCACGGCAGTTCTGCTGCCTGGAACAAGGCCATTTCTTCAGAGGAGGTGCAGCTCCTGGGCACTTGGCTCCCCTGACAGCACAGTATAGTTCTGGAAATAGACCTGTTGGCCTGGCTCTGTCACTCATTTGCCAGAGGGCCTGAATCTTCCTCCCAAGCCTGGTTCCCATTTCCTCCTTCCAGCCTCAGTAACCCCCAGACTGGCCCTGGCTCGGCTGACTCCTCCTGGGGCAGACATTGAAGCCTACCTGCTCTGTTGCTCACCCAAACCAGCACAGCCCATCCGCCAGGCCCCCAGACCTAGCACCAAGCCGGAGCTGCCCACTCACCTGCCTGCCCTTCCTTGGGGGAGAACCTTGACCCCTCCTTTTTGGCTGGGTTAATAAGTTTTCTAATTACTCCTGCCTCAGAGTATTCTGTCACTGCTCCTGTTCCCCAAAGCCTGATGAGCAACCTGTAAGAAATACATACATACAACTTACTGATGGAACAAACAGGGAAAGGGCTTCGGTGGGGGAAAGTCAAGTGCCTCCAAAAGCCAGAGATGAGCAGGAAAAAATGCATTGAAAAGGAGAGAAAAAGAATCCCTGCCCGGTAATGACCTAGGATGTGAGAAGCAGCAAAGGAAAGGAATAGCAAAAATCCTTCAGCCAGTTCCTAGACTTTCAGGTACACACCAAAGAGACCAAAGCATGCTGAGCACACCTGGGAATAATTCTGCCACGGAACACGTGTCCATGTCCAAACTTCCCTTTTTCATAAGGTCACATGTCCTATTGGATTAGGACCTGTTACTGGGAAGTGTGCAGGTCCTTGATTCTTAGTCTTAGAGGACAGAATTCAGCCAAGAGACCAATTAGTAAAGTAGGGAAATTAGTAAAGTAGGTAAAGCAGGCTTATTAAGGAAATAAAAGTAGCATAGACTCCAGGAGAGGAGCAGGCTGACCCTGTGGAGAGCAGCCCCTGGGAGTTCTGTGTTGTGGTTTTTATACTGGACTGATTTAAGCTCCCACCTCTGTCTTAAGCCTCTCCCTTTGTCTTCGTGTATTTTCCCAGCTGTCTTAAGTCTCCACCTTTTCCCTGCCTAGTTCCCGCCCAGGTTTGTGGGACTTTCCCTTGCTGCTAGTTGATGTGCACACTCGGGCTCAGTGATCAATAGGAATCCTACCTAATGGCAGCATTGCTCATTACCACCACCCCAAGAAGGTCGTATTGCGGTCAAATCTGTACATACTGTGCGAGTGTGTCTCTTAGGAATTAACCCCTTGCCCTGTTTCCCTCCTGATCAGCATGTAGCCAGCTACATTGTAACAGGTTAGCTGCAGAGGGAGCAATTACTGGGTGTCTTATGGGGTGTTTCAGGGCGCTCCCTCCTGCCTAGGTATTCCCCTCCCCTCTGCTCACACCTAGCATGTGTGTTTCGTGGGGGTCTCTGGGGCATGAGATTTTCCAGAGTTTCCTCCCCCGTCTACCTTTCCTGTTCATGTCTTACAATCTGCCCACTAACAGGCCACACCTCAGCTTGATCATTTGCAAAGACCCTATTTCCAGTTAAGGTCATATTCTAAGGTAATGGGGGTCAGGACTTCAACATAGGAATTTAGGTGAAAATGCAGCTCGGCCCATAACAGACCCTAACTGTGCTCTTTCTCTCCTTTCAATGTAGATAAGTCCACTGCGGCCCCAGAGACCGAAGAGCCAGGTGATCAACGTCATTGGAAGCGAAAGGCGCTTCTCAGTGTCCCCCTCATCACCGTCCTGCCAGCAAACACCTCCTCCGGTTACACCAAGGGCCAAGCTCAGCTTCAGCATGCAGTCAAGTAAGTAGAACAGTCCCCACATAAGTATCGTGCTATAGCTCTGTGACTTCCCCTGGCTGAAGGCTCTGAGGTTAGAAGCGCTTCCTGCCTCCCTTTGCAGCAGAGGGTGAGAGTTCAGATAAACACCTGGCTTCCTGGGAGTGTCCCTTGGAACAGGCTGTAGAGTCTGGACTTCCGCAAATCAGGCCAAAACTCAGAGCCCAGGTCTCCAGCACTGGAGGGGCAGAAAGTGCAGGGTTTGTCCCAAGGTCCATGTGGAGGGGACCTGTGAGGCACATGGAACTGCCCCACTTCCTATCCCAGGACACAGAGCTGCAGGAGGCCGTGGGCCTGCTTGTGTCTAGGACTGTGCACTGGAGAAGCACCTCCAGGCAGTTGGCAACAGCTAAGGGGCACAGCTTATTTTTCTAGTTTTGACCAATGTTTAAATTACCCTAGAAGTTGCCACAAAACTAGTGGCTCCAAACAGCAGAAATCTGTTCTCTGAAGGTTTTGGAGGCCAGAACTCTGAAATCAAGGAGGTACCAAGTTGGTTCCCTCTGGTGGCTCCAAGGGAGAGCCTGTCCCAGGCTTCCCTCCAGCTTCTGGTGGCTCCCAGCAGTCCCTAGCCCTCCTTGGCTGTGGCCACATCACTCCCCTCTCTGCCCCTGTCTTCACGTGGCCTCCTTCTCTGTGTCCTCTCCTCTTAGAAGGACGGCAGTCATTGGATACAGGGTCCACTGCAAATCCAGGATGATCTCACCTTGAGATCCTTCGCTGATGACATCTGCAAAGACCCTAAATCCAAATAAGACACATTCTGAGGTTCTGGGTGGCCCTAAGAGGTCTGCATTTTGGAAAGACTCTACTCAACTTACTCTAAGTGGTAGACAGCTTTTCACCACTGGATTCAGAGCCAGCAGAGAGGAGAAATCTTGGCAGGGAGAAGGTGCTGGGGGTGAGGATGGCAGCAGAACTGGGGAGCCCACTCTGCTTCCTTCCTGTGGCACAGAGATGGGTCCCAGGCAGGAGAGCTCCATGCCCTGTGGCGAGGGTTGTGCAAGGCAGTGAGTGATTGTCCTCTGCTCCTGATTTTCCTCTTGCTGAAAGGGGAGCAGTCATGATTTTGGAGACTGTCAGTGGGTGGGGAGGCTGGCTCCAGGAGCGGATGCGTGAGTTTAATTGAGTAGGCGGAGAGCTTTCTGGGCACTGGATATGTCTTTGGAGGGTGCATCTTCACATCCTTACACTATTACTACATGATCTTTCTAAAAATGTGTTTAAAATCTATTTTAATACTGCAAACAGGCACCATCACTGCTGCTGCAGAAAACAATTTAGTGGTTCCTCCAAAGTTCAATGTAGAGTAAACATAATATGAACCGGCAGTCCTGCTCCTAGGCCTGTACTCCAAAGAATTGAAGGCAGGGACTCAAACAGATACTTAATATTCGTAGCAGTATTTTTCACAAGAGCCAGTAAGCAAACACAGGCCAAATGTCCATCAACTGATGGCCAGATTAACAAAATGTACATCCAAAGAAATGTCCGTGCAATAGAATATTACCCAGCCGTAGAAAGGAGTGAAGGTCTGACACGTGCTGCAGCACGGACGAACCTCAGAACCATGATGCCAAGTGAAATAGATCAGCCGCAAAGGGACAAATATTGTATGACTCCACCTAAATGAAAGATCTAAGGCAAGTTCATAGAGACAGGAAGGCGTGGCTCAGGCCTGTAATCGCAGCACTTTGGGAGTCCAAGGCGGGTGGATCAGCTAAGGTCAGGAGTTCCAGACCAGCCAGTCAACATGGTAAAACCCCGTCTCTACTGAAAATACAAAAATTAGCTGGGTGTGTTGGTGTGTACCTATATTCCCAGCTAATCAGGAGGCTGCGGCAGGAGAATCACTTGAACCTGGGAGGTGAAGGTTGCAGTGATCTGAGATCGCACCACTGCACTCCAGCCTGGGCAACACAGCGAGACTCCATCTCAAAAAAAAAGAAAAAAAAAAAGAGAGTAGAGTAGAGGATACTAGGAGCTGGAGGAAAGTTACTGTTTAATGATTACAGAATTCCATTTGGGGTGATGGAAATGTTTCAGAAATACATCATGGTGATGGTTGTCCACCATGGCCGATGTGATTAATGCCACCAAATTGTCCCCTAAAAGATGGCTAAAATGGCAAATTTTATATCATATATATCTTACCACAATAATAGCAAACAAATAGGCAGCAATCATGAAGACAGTCACCCACCGAAGGCTTATTTCCCTCAGCCCCATGGCAGAGCTGCCCTCTAAGCTGACACTGTGCCCTTCCTAGGATGCATCTTCCTAAAAAAGGATTTTTCATGAGACGGATCCTAGTGGAAAACTCCAAAAGAGACTCATCAGTAAAAATGTCAATTTTTCTCTCCTTAATATAAAAGAAAACAAATTATTTTTAAGAGTCTCAACAAGGGTTGAGAAAATATCCTGTCTTAATGATTATTCCTCCGTTTGAAAACGACTATTTTTTCCAGTTTACTTTAAAAATCAATTGTACTTCCCCTTGGCTTATTTAAAGCCACAGCCACAGTGACTGCTACAGCTAATAACTTCATTTCATGCGACTGTGGATTTTTCTGTGGAAAGAGATTGGACGCTGGGTGGCTGGTCACCGTGTTAGACTTTGCTTAGCAAATCTCTCCAGGTGATAACTGCAGGGGTGACTGTAGAGGCCTGGCTGGGCTTTGAAAGCAGTAGCAGCAGCAGCGGAGACAGTCCTGTGGCACCCAGCTGTTTAACTTCCACCAAGGCAGGGGGCCCGAGGGAGGGGGCCCGAGGCAGGACAGAAGAGGCCGTGGTGAACGTCACCCTTTCTACAGTGGCTGTATGCCTTGCTTCATGCTCCGGTTTTAGTTGTCATGTGATACTTGCTATTCTCTTTCTAGAACATTGCCACTGGGAGAGGGTCCCACCCTTTGTGTTCGCCCCCTCCCTGCCCTCATCTGCTCTGTTGACAAGCGTGCCTGCCTGTCTGGGAGGGAACAGGGAACCCTGAGCAGTCAGGCTCCATGGGGAAGTCGGGCCGATTTTAAATAAATCCCGGTTTTCCAGGCTTGGAGCTGAATGGCATGACGGGGGCGGACGTGGCCGACGTCCCACCCCCTCTGCCTCTCAAAGGCAGCGTGGCAGATTACGGGAATTTGATGGAAAACCAGGACTTGCTGGGCTCGCCAACACCTCCACCTCCACCTCCACACCAGAGGGTAAGTCGGCAATCTGAAACATCGGCTTTCATTACTTCCCCTCCACAAAGTAGGACGAGTCCCTCATTCCAGATATTAGCAGGTTTACTTTGGACTAGTGAGCACGTGAGGAAAACCATGTATGATGGGCCGGGTTTGATTTTGCAAAAGGTATCAAAGCAGTAAGGACTCTGGTGAGTAAGACCTGTGGCTCTGTGTCATTATCAATAACTGCATCAAAAAGCACATTTTGATATCATGCCTCAGAAAGAGGAAGAGGAAGAGGATAGACATTCCAAGATTGTCATCGGTTATCACCACGGAGATCATTCCACTGGAAATGCAATTCTAATGAAATTTTGATTTTTGAGAAGTAGCTTTTCTATCAAGAGGTCTGACTTTTTAAAGAGGTTGGCCAGTATCGCCCTGTATGGCAGGCACCTGTTCTACACCTGCTTGGCCCTGGAGAAGCTCATCTCCAAACATTCTCATCTCCAAACGTTCCTCCAGGCAGCCTCACCTGGTGCTGGGAGCTCCTGGGTGTTGACAGGCACTCACCTTACAGAGACTGCAGAGGACAGCCAGGTTTGGCTCCTGGGCACAGTCACCGTCACTGTGCCCCCACCCCTGAGTGCCCTCCCCAGTGCTAGTTCGGGGGTGCTAGCCTGGCTTCCTCTGGCAGCACTGACCTTTGTAAGCCTAAGCAACCCGCTGGAACCCTTCTTTGGTGTGAGTCCCTGAAGCTGGTACCTCCCAGCAACCGTTTTAGTCATTCTTCCCACCCGACGTGCCTGTTGCCGAACAGCCCCTGGGCCTGCCTGCCCGTGCAATGTTAGTCGGAGTCATAAAAAGCCATTGAAACAAGCATCTCAGTTACCAGTTGACGGTTCTAGAAACATTCTTTTCAGATCTACCCCGTTCCTCTCCTGGTTCTCAAGGATGCTGTCGGGCATCACTCAGCCCTACGGGTCCCAGCCCCATCCTCTCGTGTGGGGCCCAGGCGTGTGCGGAGGGCAGCATGAGTGGGATGGAGGCAGGCCAGTGACTGACTCAGCTGCGGCGGGAACTTCTGCTTCCAGGCTCAGCCCTCCCCGGGCCATGTTATTCACAGCCTTTGACAATTAAATTAGTGTGGTCTGAAGAGTAAAATATCCCTCTTCATATCTGGACTGCTGGCCATATTTTTTTGCTATCCAGCCTCAGTAATTATATGGCTGCAAAACTCCTGTAGAACGTTGAAAACAGGAGACTGTTGGGTGGCTCTGTTTTTTCCATCATGGTGAGACATGGGTTTGTTTTTTTTTTTCTTTAATAAACACTATAAATCCCACATGCTGTTTCTTTTCCTTTTTTTTATGGAGACTTGTTCCCGGCGTGTTCCACAAGATCATTACATCCCTTATGAGAGGAGTGGAAGAGAGAGGGTGTTTGTGTACATCATATGTATTTCATCATTCCCTTTGGATCAGAAAACTAACAAGCAGTCATCTTTAATATCAAAGAGGCAGATTGCGCTTCCGAGACCCAAGTGCCATTTAAACAGGCTCCCTCTCCCTAGAGACGCCTTGATGAGGAACCGGTCCTGGAGGAGGCACCAGGTTCCCCTGTGAAGAGCGCTTTCTGGCAGGCTGGGATGGCTTGTTGCACCACAGAAATGGAAGCCTGACCTTTCCCGGGCATTTCTAACTACTGTGAGAGCAAAACGAGGTTCGGGGGGTCTAGCAAGAATACTGGGTTGCTTGGAGTATTGTTTCCCTAACAGCTACGTTAATTGGTCACGTTTTTGTCTCTTTATTTTACTGGAAAGGCGGGAATGTTCCCCCTAGTCTCCCTACACTAGTAAACTGAAAATTCTAAACTTAAGAATTACAGCCACTTCCTCGTCTTGTTACACATCAACTCTGGGGTAACATTTTATTGTCTCAATTTCTTGGATACACCATTGTGGGTTACCGCTGCTACATATGGTTGATTAAGTAAGGGATAACATGGATTAGCTCTGTCTCAATTTATAAAGGGAGTGTGAATTCAATTAGATTGATGACCCAAGTGTCTTCCGTCTTTGTTTCTTGTTAATTTACTTGCAGCCTGAGCGCATGCTCAGGTGACATGCTGCTGGTTAGTATGTCATCATTAGGCGGAAGCGGCTGCATTTCCTGGGGTGCCTCCCTTTGCACAGGCCCTGAAAGCCGTTCTGGGATAATGATCATCCGTCTGCCATGATGGGGGTCTGATCAATATCCTCCTGTCACTCTCATTGATCAGCCTCAGGCTTGTGGGCAACTCTGTCTCTAGTTGTTGCCACTAAGCTGTCATTTCTTTCCAAACAGCTCTTCCCGTCAGTAATCTGAGCTATCATTTTGCTTGTTGGTGGTAAGCTTTTGACATGCCCATATTTGGCACAGAGGTCATCTGCAGTGCTGTGTTGGTATCAGGCTGTGTTAGTCTGGTCCTTACCTGCTCCTCATTGGCCTATCAGTATGGCTTTCACATGTAAACAAGCAGTTTCATCAGACCTCAAAAGAGATGGCTCTTTTAACGGTTCTAACCAGCCTTAAAAAGACTTCATTGTTGTTTGACCTTCCTTAATATAAGGTCATATACTCATAGGATGTCTTTAACGGTTTTACTTTCCCACGTGTATTCTCCTCTCTGTGTTAGGCACTCGGTCATTTTTGTATTTACTTGTCTGTGAATCAGGAGGAAATCTGGGCGATGAGTGAGAGACTCGACTACGTCACTGTCTATCCTTGAAAACCTCTTTTCTCACATTCAGCTAAATGCAAACCCACACTGAGAGGCTGTTAAAAATCCACCCTTACCCTTAAGTTAGATGATAGTGTTCTGTGCGTTCAGTCTGCTTCCTCTGCCTGTGGCATGCTCGCACCTACCCTGGTCTGTTCACTTCTTCATTCATTTCTTTGTTTACTCACCTGTTCATTTCTTCATTTATCCACTGACTCATGTATTCGCTCATTCATGTATTCACTCATTCATCCATTTTCCTATTTGATCGACCCATATTTCCAGAGCGTCTCCTGCACATCAGGTGTGTGTGATGGGCATGACGGTCCTAAAAGCAATAGGGTGCAGCTGCCCTCAGTCGTAACACTCCAGCCAGGCCCATCAGCAGGGGGTTTGCTATTATCTTCACATTGGAAATTAATGTTCTTTTTTGTGAATCTCAAGTGACCTATGCCCATGAGCTGAAGCCAGCCAACCAGCCACCTGTTTCTGTGAATAGTTTTCTTGGAACACAGCCACACCCCTTTCTGTACACACCGTCAATGCCCGCTTTTCGGCCACACCAGCGGTGTTCAGTGGCTGCAACAGAGACCGTGTGGCCTGCCGAAAAGCTGGAAATATTTACTATCTAGCCCTTTCCAGGAAAAGCTTGCTAACCTTTGCCCGAAGCTCAGAAAGCAAAAGAAGTTCTCTCATCTCACCCCTGGAGAGTGCCTCTAAGGACTTGTTTATCCCTTAGACAGTAGATGGATAACTTGGTCAATAGCATCTAAATTTAAAAAGGCCACGCAAAGGGCAATGGTACCTCTCAGGGACCGAGCAGACGGTAGGAGAGTGCTCAGAGGCGTCAGAAAGGCCCAGGCCCAGGCCCATAGCAGCCCAGTCTTGAGCCTAGCAGACCTGGCAGCCCCGAGTCAGACAGTATGGAGCCCAACTCACGTGGAGAGGATGGTTCCGGCTGAGAGGCTGTGCCAGGTCAGACCCCACCTGGAGACGGCTTCTTTTCCGTCAGGACATCAGTAATGTAACGTCTTCCCCATCCTCATGTTTTCTAGCATCTGCCACCTCCACTGCCCAGCAAAACTCCGCCTCCTCCCCCTCCAAAGACAACTCGCAAGCAGACATCGGTGGACTCCGGGATCGTGCAGTGACGTCGCAAGGCTGTCTGGAAAGAGTGCGCTGCCCCTCCCCCGTCTCCATGTCCTCTCCTTCCGTGTCCCCTGAGTCTGCTGTTTACCTCATTGGGCCTGCGACGTTAACATTTCGTGCAATTGCTTTTCCGTCAGAGGAGTTCAGTTCTCACCATGGAGTGAGTGGCCTTTAGTGTCATGGAGCAAGGTGGGTCAGGGAGGTGGGTATGGGCCCGGGATGTGCCATTGTGGTTATCAGAGTTGGGGGCCTCTGAGAGAATCTGAGTCTTGCCCAAACATTCTCTCTTTTTGTGCCAAATGACTTGCATTTGCAAAGAGCTCAGTTGCCCTGAGCTCAGCCAAGTAGGAGAGGCTAGGCCTTCACTCTTGGGAAGCGGTGTAGTGACGATGTACAGGAATCCTCCTCACTGCCATGGGATGTTTTATCCAGCCCCTCCTTGTTCCGGCTGGTGGTGTGACTTCGTTGGTTGAGGTGTGTCTCCCGCCTGCATCAGACAATGAAGTTCAGCCCCTCCAGGGAAGCTCCTGATTTCCCCTGGCATAATTTAAAATAGGATATTTCTCAGCTACTGAACAGTTACTAATTTATGGGGTGGAAACAGCATTAAAAATACTGAATCAAATGGAAAAACAAGTGCATAGAGGAAGGTAAATTTTCGTTCTTTTCTGAAAAAGAATGTGTGTACCACAAGAGCTGGTTTTAATTGGGGGAACGGTTTTTGTCCTCATTCTGTACAGAAATTTGTATATATGACGGTTCTTAGAACTTGTTTTAATTTTTGTGGTCCTTCTGTTTATTATAATAGGCATCCACAAATGATTCTCCATATGTGTTCTTAATTTTTAACTGCCGCAAGTGTTAAACAAACACACACACACACACATTAAATTTTTTTTTCAGAACTCCAAAGTCCTGAAAATTTTGGTGGACAATGATTTTTTAAAAACTAACTTTGTATAACCTAATATTTGTATTCTCTCATCTATATTTTTTTATTCACTATAATCATGATACTCTTCTAATAGACTCAAAAGTTAATCATTGACAATGAAAAATAAAATGTTATTTTAAAACACTCATGGTGTCTGACATATTATGTTTGTATCCTTGATTGTAAAATACAGACGCTGCTGTTTCTATTCTGCTTTGTTAAAGTGCTTGGTGACACACATTAGTATATGTACCTCTTCCTCAAACGTTGTTTTTAATATGTCTGATCTGGAGCCCGGATGGGAAGTGTCCATGTCCCGTGCATGGCTGTATGTCCTGATAGACAGGAGCTGAGCCGAGCCCCAGCTGAGTGCTTCCCCATCACCAAACCCACAGGGCTCTCGGGCTGCAGATCACGTGGGTCTCTTTTCAGCTGCTAATTTAAGAGAGGGCTTTGGTTAGTGGGTGTGTGATTTAGCTGTAGAGGCCTGGACATGGAGAGCTTTCTCCAGGGCCTACCTGGCTGGATCTGGGGTGGCAGGAAACAAGGAAGGCAGAAGGTCCTCTTCTCAACGGACAGGGCTCTCACCTCTGCTCCTGCCAGACATGTGGAAGCCATAAGGGCTGGAAGCCATAAGGATGTGCCCCTCTGCCCGTCTAACCTGGCCTAGGAGGAGGCCGCTGTGGAGCCCAGGAAGCTGGGAGGCTCTTCTCCCACTCAGGTACTGTCCCCAGCGTATTCATGCTTGTAAATATCCGTTCCGCCCCCGAGAAACCGTAGGATTTTTCTCTTGAATGTGGGATTTTTCTCTTCACGAATCTGTACTGTTTCAACTGTGGCACCAAGATAAATACTCATCTTCTGTCGAGTGTGTGAGAAACCGAATATTATCCACAACCCTAGAAATTGTCAAATGGGCACACCCATGTAGGTGACCACGGAGAGCCCAGCCTGGGGACAGATTGTTTTTGGGCAGTCCATGTCCCACATTGTATAAGCGGCCACCAGAAACGGAAAGAATAGGCCGGGCACGGTGGCTCACACCTGTAATCCCAGCACTTTGGGAGGCTGAGGCGGGTGGATCACCTGAGGTCAGGAGTTTGAGACCAGCCTGGCCAAAATGGTGAAACCCCGTCTCTACTAAAAATACAAAAATTAGCCCGGCACGGTGGCAAGCGCCTACAATCCGGTAGGCTGAGGCAGGAGAATTGCTTGAACCTGAAAGGCAGAGGTTGCAGTAGCTGAGATTGTACCATTGCACTCCAGCCTGAGTGACAAGAGTGAGACTCCATCTCCGTGTCCATCTATAAAAATAAAAAAATATAAATTTTATCTTTATAAATATAATTGTATTTATAAAAAAAATTATAAAATGTATAAAATATAATTGTATTTATAAAAAAATAAAAACACAGAATAGTGCCTGGCCCTATGATAAATGATGGTTTTCTTGTGGAATGGTGTGTGGGCTCCTGCTCTTCCCCCATCTACTGGGTTAACCCTCGCACTGCACAACCCTGACTGGAATCCCCACCCCACAGCCCCCCAAGGACCTTATATGCCTCAGGGATCTCTAGAGCTGGGAGGTTTTTTTGAGAACGCAGAATAGTTAGAGAAAGAAAAGTAAAGACAGCCAAAATGTTGCAGAAATTTCCTATTTATTAATACGAATTACAAATATGCTAATATATTCACCAATGAGGAAACTTCTCAAACGCTTCATGCAGATGCAGCATTTCCTCAGCTTGTCAATCAATGGATGGGCTGCAACACAGTAATAGAGGCAAACCGGCCTCCACGCACAGTGCCTGCTACATGCATTCCTTCTGGAAAGTGGCTCCAGGGGAAGGTTTGCCTCTGTACATGGAGGGACACATCCCTTCGATGCAGAAACCCTATTTCTTAACCGGTTTTTTGTTTGTTTGTTTGTTTCACAATTACCTTTCAAGGAGCCTTTTTAGACATTTTTTCCCTCCATCACTCTCATGATGAAATTTTAATAGTACAGCCATACTGTATATCACTTAGACTATATACTGCATATCTATTATCTACTTTATGTATACATATGCTTTTTTACATTAAAAAATGTTTGTTTGTTTCCCAAGTACTAGTTTTCAGGGGGTGATACTGCCTTTTTGCAAACGCATGCTCTAAAGCTTGAATGGTGAGCTTCTTAGGTTCTACTTTTGCTTTGGTTTCCAGGATGCTCAAAGCCAAATTTTGCTCTCACACATGCAGTTACATTTTGGTTTTATTCTCCTGCCTTCCAAAAGCTTTCTGGACTATTAAAAATCCATCTTTACTTTTAACTACCTAGTTTCATATGTGCTTCAATCAAATCTTTATTCAAAGTAGTTAGTATATAAACTGTATTTTATAAATGGAAAAGTCTTTTTCTTACTTGAAAACCACACTTGGTGCTTAAAGATTGCTTCCTAGTATTTAAAGAAATTATTTTTTAATCAATTTTAAGATTATTCTTTCATGCAAAGATTTGATCATTTAAATTTCTTACAGATTTCGTTATCTTCTGCTCTGGATTCTTTTATGGTATTGCACTTTGTTTCATGTCCACGGAACTCTTTGTTAGTTTAATGGATTTTCGTTTTTGCTTTTTAATTCTATCTCTAATTACTTTTTAATATTTTACTCACTTTTTAAAGTCTGGGAACTTCTGCCACCACACTTTTTGGCAATCTGCCTTTTCAGAATTATTTAAACATCTACTGTTTCATTGATGATGGCTCAAAAAAATAGGGAACCTGTAGGCCAATAAGCCTTTGTACCCAAATAAGCTAGAATTGTCCTGCCCTGTTTGTCTCCCACACACATGAGGAAACCTCTGCTCCTCCAGGTTGTACAGTGGCCTGAGTGCAGTGTCGCTAGCTGGAGAGGGAAGTGAGGACTCCCTGGATGTCTGATGCATGGCAAAACTCCTGGGTTAGTTTCAGCCCTGGACAAAAGAGTTCTGATGTGGTCTTAAGTGTCCACCTGGCCGGACAGCAGTAGCCAGTTAATCAAAGCAACTGTAAGTCTTGCTATGAAGGTATTTTGTAGATGTGGTTTACATCTATAATCAGTTGACCTTACATAAAGGAGGTGACCCTTGATAATGTGGGTCAGCCTCATCCAATGAGTTGAAGAGGCCTTAAGAGCAAAAACTAGAGTTTCCTGGAGACGAAGGAATTCTGCCTCAAGACTGCAGCATCCACTCCTGCCTGACTTCCTAGCCTGCTGGCCTGCCCTACAAATTTTGGACTTGTCAGCCCCTACAATGGCTGAGCCAATTCCTTAAATCTCTCTCTTTCTCTCTGTACACACACACACACACACACACACACACGCTCTGACAAAGGGTAGACCATAGCAAACCTCCTCTCATAAGGTGGTATTTGGCAGAAACAGGTGACTGTAGGGATACCTGGAGTAGAATCCAAGAATCTAGAGACCCCCAAGCAAGCCACTTAGCCTCTCCAGTCATGAGTGTCTCTGGGTCACGTGATAATATCTGCTGCCACCTTGTCATGGTGTCTTGAGGCTGGAACGTCCAAGATGGCTTCCTTCACGGGCCTGGCGCGCTGGTTCACTGCAACTGGCTGGGCATTCTCTCTCCTCTCTCTCTTTCCTTCTCCCCCTCCCTCCTTCCATCCCCCTTGGGTCGTCCTTCATTTTCCAGGGCTGTTTCATCTGTAGGAAGCTACTTTGCATGCTCAGGGTTTCCCTATTTAAATTCCAAACAGAATTTCTTTTTCCTGGTAAACCATCGTGAGCTTGCCACCATGACCTATTCTTCATCTCAGTCCGCCTTGGTCACGCTCTGCGGCTTCCCTGTGTTGCAGCCTCTCATGCTGAGCTCTTGGGTGAACCTGTCCTTGTTCCCCCGGCCCCCAGCAGGTGGCTTGGGAGCTGGTCCTGAGCCAGCCTCACCAGGCCTCCCATGCAGCTGTGCTGGCCTTTCCTTTTTTTGATGTGCTTTGTCTGCAATGTAGGACTCCGGAACTTGCCATGCAAACTCCAGTGACCATGCTGCCCTCCCGCCACTAGGAAGGGCTCCATGCCTTTGTCTAGCCCCAGAGCACTATCTCCTCATCTCCTTCCTGTCCCATCACTTTGTTCACCTTTGGCACCCAGGTTTAAGCTGTTGCTTACTAATGAATGTTTCTTTTCACTTTGGGGAAGTGCTTAATTCCATCTCTTCTTTGGCTTCTAAATACCATTCTCCAATCAAACAAACCAAGGCTTCTTTAAGAAATGGCTGACTCTGGTCTGGGAATACAAGACAGCCTAGAACATTTTGTACCAGAATACAAGGAAGTGTTCAAGAAATAAGGGCCACACTTCAAAAAGACATTGGAGCCCACATGAATTGGCTTCTATGGGATGGCCCACATCTGGGACAATTTGAGCATCAAAATCAATGATGATAGTAACAAATTTTAAAGCCATTGAATGAAGTAGGACTTTTCTGTAATTCCATGCTGATATAAATCAACAAAAAAATTGAATATTTAATGAAGAACAGGATACCTACATAGTTTCAAAGTGTCTTCCCACAAAACACTTATTAATTACAAAGGGAAAAACAATTTCATAGTGGAAAAGGCTGGCAGATACCACCTTAATCAAGAAATAAAAGAGAACATCATCAGTATGGGGACAAATTAAAATTACGTGCTCCCCCCACCACCACAGTACGAATGCTCTGGGAACACATCAGCTCTGCAATATTCCTACCAAAGATGCATAATCAGAATGAAATCACAAGAAAACATCAGCCAGACTTAAACTGGGAGGCAGTCTATGAAACCACTGACCCTTCATATATGATTCCATTTACATGAAATGTCCAGAAGAGGCAAACCCACAGAGCTAGGAGGTAGATTAGTGGTGGTCAGGTGCTGGGAGGAATAACTGCCAACGGGTACAGGTTTTTTCCTTAGGATGATCAAAACGGTCTAAAATTAGATTATGGTGATAGTGCCCAACTATATGACAAAACTAAACACCATGAATTGTACCTTTAAAGGGGTGAAGTTTATGATTATTGAATTATATCTTAATAAAGCTTTTTTTTTTTTTTTTTTTGAATGGCCTATAATCTTGGAAAGGGTCAAGGCCATGAATGACCTAGTCCTTACTACAGTGGACTAAAGAGATACGACAAGTAAATGCAACTTGTAATTTGGAACTGGATGTTCTCTACATTGGATGTATTGGGACAATTGGCAAACCTTTGAGGATTGGATGACGGTGATCTATCAGTGTTCATTTCTTTACTTTGTTGGTTGTACTGTGGCTATGTAGGAGGATGTCATCATTTAAAAAGAAAGAACCCTGAGCCATTGGGGATAGTGCGGTACCAGGCAGGCAACTTACTTCCAACTTACTCTGGGGAGGGGGGCGGGAATGACCCATATTGTACTTGTGCAGAACGCCATTCCTTTTCCAGGCTAGAAATACTTTTTTCCCCAGGGAATAACGATATCATTTTCACTTGCTTCTCTGACAAAGCCTTCTGGCCATGCCTATATACTGGATTTTGCAAAAACAGTTTACAGGCACATTGCCACCCTAACAGGAGGCAGAGACTCCTAACAGGAGGTAGCCACCTCTGTGCTTCTAGAACAATCAAGGCTCCACATGGAACCGAAAGGAGGGAAAAATGGGTCCCCATCTCAGGGGCGTTGGGCAGGCCACAGTGAGGGCAGTGTTTTCTTGTCTATACTAAATGTTTACAGGGTCCCTGCCAAGCCCAGCCCGGTTCAGACTTGGTACAGAGGTGGGCAGGACAAACAACGTCTCCAAAGTTCCTCAGGGAGAGGACAGGCAATATTCGAGTAACCAAGTAAGGCCATTCCACATGGCCGTTAGAACTGGAAGGGGTGAGAAACGGTAGTCATCCAAAGGGCGGGCTCATCTCCCCTGCTGGGGGTCCTCCCTGAGGCCGGGAGACTTCGGCAGAGACCTGCGAGCTCAGTGAGAATCCAGGGTACGGTGTGGAGAAAGAGTCAGCAGGCACACAGACCTTGCTTGGGCTAGGACCGACCTGGGAATATCTGCAAAACAGAAGCAGGAGGTGAAGGAGAGTAGGGGGAAGAGCCAGTGGATGGCACTGTGGGCAGGGAGCTTGGCCAGGGCAGGCCGTGAGTTAGAAGAGCTTGGGTTTCATGACAAAGGCAGGAGGAGGAAGAGATGACCAACCTTCCTTAGGTGAGGGCCAGCTGGGAGGGAGTGCTCCCCCTGCAGTTGGCTGGAGGAAGTAGAAGGTGTGGCCACAGGGTCTCCTCACCCCCCACTGTGTGTCTGGAGTTGGTTCCTTCCGGTGAGTTCTTGGTCTCGCTGACTTCAAGAATGAAGCTGCAGACCCTCGCGGTGAGTGTTACAGTTCTTAAAGATAGTGTGTCCAGAGTTTGTTCCTTCAGATGTTCAGATGTGTCTGGAGTTTCTTCCTTCTGGTAGGTTTGTGGTCTCACTGACTTCAGGAGTGAAGCCACAGACCTTTGCAGTGAGTGTTACGGCCCTTAAAGGTGGCAATGCTGAGTTACTTGTTCCTCCCGGTGGGTTTGTGGTCTCGCTGACTTCAGGAGTGAAGCCGCAGACCCTTGCTGTGAGTGTTACAGCTCATAAAGGTAGTGTGCTCATAAAGGTAGTGCGAACCCAAAGAGTGAGCAGCAGCAAGATTTATTGTGAAGAGCAAAAGAACAAAGCTTCCACAGCGTGGAAGGGTACCAGAGCAGGTTGCCACTGCTGGCTTGGGTGGCCAGCTTATATTCCCTTATTTGACCCCACCCACATCCTGCTGATTGGTTCATTTTACAGAGTGCTGATTGGTGCATTTACAAACCATTAGCTAGACACAGAGAACTGATTGGTGTGTTTTTACAGAGTGCTGATTGGTGCATTTACAATCCTCTAGCTAGACAGAAAAGTCCTCCAAGTCCCCACTGGACCCAGGAAGTCCAGCTGGCTTCTCCTATCAACTGGACAAAGCAGAGGTCCACCCCTTAGTGGAAACAAAAAGCCCCCAAAGCGGCAGCTGGTGTTGGGATTTTCGTCCCCACCCTGAGAGTTCCTAATGTTCTTGCTATGGGTGAGAGGGGAGAGAGGAGCGCCCTCAGTGGGAGCCAATGGTTTCTCCCATGGCTGCCCTACCCTAAGAGACAAGGAGGCCCATGTGTCCTGGGAGTTGGAAGCCTCACGGTGCTGGTGATGTCCCCCATCCTCCCAACAGTCACAACAGGTCATATTCATAGTGTAAAACTAAACACACAAATTTGTTGTCCACGGGGTTCTGAGGCAAGCTGTGCATGTGCACCCATGGACACCTCCCGTGGACACCTCCCATGGAAGTGACCAGGAGTCCAAAACCCACGCAGAAGCTTGATCACAGCACCCTGACTCGTCAGCCTTCAATGCAAAAGTGCAGCAATTTGGGAGGTGAAAACATGCAGTTTGGGAATGGGAATCTTTTTGAATTAGCATAAATTAGACTATTTAAAAATAAATGTTAACAGTTAATTTAGCATTATGTCCACTTGCATTGGAGAGGAGGGCACTTAATATCAAATAAGGAGCGACCTGCAAAATGCAGGGTTATTTTTAAGCTCCTACATATTTTTTGGTTTTTCTGCAGGGAACACAGATGACATTGTGGGGTTTCACTGCCTTGCTAAAGCTTTTTCACATGAAAAGCAAACTTTGAAAGGCAAAGCAATTATCATGGAAAAGCAACATCAGAAGCATTCCTCAGAAATGTTTCATTTTTCAGAAATGTTAGGGAAATGAGTGCTCTTTGACAGGAAGACCGTATTGTTTTAGCTCTGGAGCGGGCAGGTGCTCCTTCTTTTGGCCCTGTGCCTCCCGAGGAGGCTCAGTTGGCAGCCTGGAGGTGAAATGGACAGAAGGGGCCTGTGGGTCAAGGCTGTTTTTGTTTGTTTGTTTGTTTGTTTTGTTTTTTAGTGTTCCTTGGATAAATGCCCCCTGTCCCCAAGGGAGGACCGCTAGGGATTAGACGCAAAAGCTGACAGCTAAAACGGTGCACTTCCCAAGTACCTCGGTCCTCCTGGCTGAGAAAAGAGATTTGCATGGAATTGTGGAGAGTGTGCCATCATCATAGGAAGGGATGACCCAGCAGAAAGCAAACGTGACCTCCAGAGCCCTGCTGCTCGGCAAAGCAACCTGGAATTTTCAAAATCTGTCATGCAATGAAGACTCAAATGCATTAGCCACCTCAATCCTTCCAGCTGAATTTGCCATCAGAAGTAAAAGGAAAGGAGGGATCCACAGCTGGAACAGGCTCATGTTTTAGAAAAGCCAAAAATGAATTCCAGTTTTTGTCTCAGGAAGGACCCTGAGAACTCACAGTGCTCAATGCCCTCAATGTTTAGAGTCTTTTTTCATCATAACACTCCACGTGAGCCTGGGAGGGACAAGGTACAGAATGGCCATGCAATATGCCAAGTCACATAGCTGGTTTGCTATTTGATGACATTCATTAGAGCTCACTTTGGATTAGAAATGGACAGTTGAAAGGTGGGTCTTTTATTTTTCTTAAGGCTCCAAGCCTCCTTCATTGGTGTGAAGCACGACTCATAATTGAAAGCAGCAGATTGGAGTACTCAGCGGCCACCTTGTTCTTCCCTCTACAAGTGTAACCAAGTAGCTGGCGGGGCTGCAGTTCCTTTTCTAACAATGGTGTAAATATGAGCCAAAGCCACAGTTACCAAAGGCGATTGTTCATGCCATAGTGCCTTACCAAATTGTGTACATATTAATTACTCAAAGCTATCAACCTGTCAATGATTGAAGTAGCCATCCTTTCACACCACCCTCCGTGGATAACCATGTTGAAAGAGAGAGAGAACCAGTTCTTTCTTTCCTCACTTTTGTGAGGGAAAGGGGCACACCCAGTTGGCCAGGGTCCAGGGGAAGATAAATAGAGTTCTTAACCCAAACAGGCTGCTTCTGAATAATCTCATTGTAACCCAGAGCCCCAGGGGAGCCAGTCTTTGAGAAAAGCAGACTCAAATGAGCAACATTTGAATAGAAAAAAAGGATTAAAACCAATGGTCTTGCAGAAATCCACTGAACTTAAGGGCCGGGAAGGAGTAGCAGGTACAGTTCTTAAAAGCCCTGCCAGTCAGCTTAAAAACAGTCTTTCTCCTTTCTGATCACTGTTCATCAATGCACGTGGCAGCTGGGCCCTCACACTCTGCCCCACTCCCAGTTCCCTCCAAAGCCCTCTGGGAACACTCACCCTTCCTATTCCAGACGTTTCGTTTGTTTCTACCTGCCATTCTCCCTGCTTTTGAAGGTAGGTCTCCTCCTCCTTCCAGGACTCAGCTCTTTGTTCCCAGGGTCCTCCCAGCCTACCTGAAGCCCACAGAGGCATCAGGCAACCAGAGCCCCTTCCCAGGTGAGTATGGAGACCCCAGAGGGCTGTGCCTCCATCACCGTGTTTCCTGCCACATGGATCATGCCATGTATGGCGACAGGGAAGAAGAGACGATGCTGTTGGAGGAAGGACTCCATGTCCTTCACTTCCTTCCTACGTCAGGGGTCCCTGCTCTCCCTGTGCCCTCCCTTCAGCTAACCGCCCCCCTTCTGCCCCTGGGCATCTGTCTCCTCCACTGGAGCAGCACCCATGGGACCCTCTGTAAAGCCTCACATTCTTGCTGGAGCTGGGGAAGCCGAGTGGCCACCCAGTCTGATTTCATTGTGTGCCTTTGCTCCTAGTACTATATCCTCAGAAGCCATCTGATCCTTCCCCAGGGGAGGGGGAAGATGGGATGCAGGGAGCCTCCACCCATATACACTGGAGCTTGGGTCAGTGGAGAGGGTCACCTGATGGATGACCAGGAAACCTTCCTTGTCCTTGTCCTGCCCTGGGTGAGACCAGGAGCCACCAGTGCTCCTCCCCTCCTGTAACCAGCAATTTGCCTTATTCTTATCCTCCAACCCTAGCAACACCCTCAGTTGGAGAGTGAGTTCGCTGGGCACACGGGCTCGGGTTCCCATTGGTTAAGAGTCGCCTGTGGGGCTATTAAGTGCCCCAACCCTCTAGGCTGAGAGAAAGCCTGAGCAGCTTCAGAGAAGCCCTTGAGGCACAAAGCTGAGAGCAAAGGGGCAGTGGGGGTGGGTCCTGTCACTTCTTCAACTGTGCTGAGGTCATAGCTGAGCCAGAGAGCATGGCACGGCATCCTGAGAGTGTCCACTGTACTTAGCAATGACACGGGAGGCAACGTCATCAGCCATGAGCATGGAAGGTGAAGAAGAGGAGGGTCAACAGGGATTATGAAGCACCTGAGAAGAAGAACAGGCATTGAGGTGGCGAGAAGGACCAGGCCCCAGGGTCTGGAGTTGCTAGGAAGTGAGGGAGAAGATCAGGAGGTCAGCAGATGACAAAAAAGTAAGGGATTGCAGATGGGGAACCTGCTGGGATGAGGCATCTGGTCCCAGATGTAGCTCAGGGCCAGGTACTGGTGGTGGTGGACATCATTTCTCCATGGGAGCAGGAGGAGGATGGGGGAGGAGTGGCCAGGAGGTGGCAACCAGGAGCAAAAAGGACAAGTACCTGTTCATCACCACCACCCTAGCCCTGAGGTACAGGGGATGTGAGAGGAAACGGGGTTTGTTAAAGACGGTTGCAGGGAATCAGGGTCTGCAGGAGTCAGGCAGCAAAGCAATCCAGGTTCAGGTTAAGGGAGGTGTGGAGGTGATGGGGAGGGGCTTCCAGAAGGTGGGTGCAGGTGCAGACCCCAAGAGAGCACTGGGCTTCCAAGTCCAGAGCAGCAGCGGCAGGGCCATGTGTCTTTGAGAACTCCTGTTACCACAGACCAGTCCACAGAGGGAGAAAGTGGGATTGACAATACTTGAAGACGAGAGAGAAAGAAGGAAGAAGAGAGGTAGAGGAAAAAGGAGAGAAGAGGAGAAAGGAAAAGAAGGAGGGAGGAAAGAAGACAGAAGAGAAGAGGAGAGGAGAAAGGACAAGAAAAAAAGAACGCCTAGCCCAGCTGTGCAGCTGCAGCTCTACCTAATTCACACACTCTGGGGGACCTGTCATCAATTTCACCGACTCAGAGGATGCACAACCAAAGAAAGAAAAAGAAAGAAAATCCCAGTCAGTGCCCACCGAGTGCCCAGGCTTGCCTCTTTCTGACAAGGCTAATTCTCACCCTTCTCTGTCACTTGTTCCCTTCCTGATAGATTTCTTTGATGGGGACAGGAAATGCCATCTGAAGTCTGAGGAAATGAAAAACAGAAAAACCTTAACAATTAATCACTGTCATCAGCTTCCTAGAGCCCCTTAGTCATGAGCCAAGAAAATTATAGTGTTGGTGAATTATTATTGTACATAAAATATAACAATCTGCATTATGGTTATAGCAGTAATTGTTCTACTTTTTAAAACACCTTCACCGGTATTATCTTATTGAATTCTTTTTTTTTTTTTTTTTTTTTTCTTGAGACGGAGTCTCACTGTGTTGCCTAGGCTGCAGTGCAGTGGCATGATCTCGGCTCAGTGCAACCTCCACCTCCCGGGTTCAAACGATTCTTCTGCCTCAGCCTTCTGAGTAGCTGGGATGACAGGCGCACACCACCACACGTGGCTAATTTTTGTATTTTTAGTAGAGACGGGTTTCACCATATTGGCCAGGCTGGTCTCAAACTCCTGACCTTGTGATCCACCTGCCTTGGCCTCCTTCAAAGTGCTGGGATTATAGGCGTGAGCCACCACACCCAGCTATCTCATTGAATTTTTATAAATATCTTGTAAATAGATAAGAAGAGTAAAGTATTTCCTTCCCATTTGATGGAGGAGGTACTAAAACTTGAGAACTTTGGGTCCCTGTGGCTGTGGCAAAATCAAGCCCCCAGACTTTCCAGTCAGGCCTCCCATGAGGCTTAGAACAGGTAATGTCTCATTTAATCTTCTCAACACCCCATCCGGTGGCTGGAGCCTGACATACTCATTTATTCCACCTAAGTCCATTTTCCTAGGTGCTAGGATAAGGCAATGGGAAAATGCCCATCCAAAAAGCCCTTCACCTTAGGGCTTACAGAGTGGTAGGGACTCTGTCTCTGGAACCTGACAGCCCAGTGTAAATCCCAGCTCTGCCACTTACCACTTGTGCAAATTATTCACCTTGAGCAAGTTAATGAACCTAAGTCTCATCATCACTATCAAATCATGATATAAGTCATTTGAATAATAATATGAATCTATGTACTGAAGAATGGGATTGATGTGTCAGCTGGTCATTATCCCAGCCAATCAGCATGAGCATCCCCTGGCAATTTTTAGTGGTCCAGAGATGGACATGAAACCTACATGGACCCAATCAGACTAAAGGGAGTTTTTTGTTTTGTTTTGTTTTGTTTTGTTTTGTTTTATCCTTGGGGAAGAGGTTCTCCTGCTCTTGATGGTCATGAGAACGACAGCTTTTGTCCTCAGTGATGACTACGCATGGACTCTATTGGATAGCTCTCTGGTAATCAGGACAACCAACCTTAGCACCAGGCTGGCCCTGTGGATAATCTCTCAGTCACATGCAGTTATAAACAACCCTGAAATCTAAGTGGCTTAAAACAACACACATCACTTACTCTTACTATCTGATTCACTGTATTCAGCCCTCCTGGAGGAGAAAGGGGAGCTACTCACTGCAGGAACTCAGTGGCCCAGGCAGAACAGAAGCTTCCTCCCACAAGGGGCTTCCACAATCATCCCAGAGAGGGGAAAAGAACATACTGTGAACATTGCCCCACTCGTAAAGCAGCCTCCCAGAATTGACCCGTGCCATTCTGCTCACACTTCACCGGCTAACTCAAGCGGTGAGCAGGAGCGTGGTGTAATACTAGCAAGTGCTGGGAAGCAGAGAGTGTAGAAATACTGGGTGAGTATGGATTCACAAAGCAGAGAGAGCCTGTGTCCCTGATGGCACTGCTGAGCTGTTGTCCTCGATTTCCAATTACTGTATGTGAAACGATGGTTTTGCTTGTTCTTTGAGCTGGGTATTTCTTTCTGTAAGGTCAGCATAGCCATGCCCCCTCTTTCCTGCCTGACTTTAGTACTTTGAGTATTCTCTCTTTTGTTCTTGGTCTGTCTAGTGAAAGGTTTCTCAATTTTGTTGATCTCTTCAAAGAACCAACCCTTGGTTTCGCTGATTTTCTCTATTGATTTCCCCTCTCTATTTCATTTATTTATGCTCTCATCTTCATACTTTCCTTCCTTCTGCTTACTTTGAGTTTAGTTTGCGCGTCTTTGAGCCCTTTGTTGTTTACAGCTGTGAGCATCTGAACTGGTCACCTACCTTGTGGTGGCAGTCAAGAGGCCGAAGTGATGCGACATGCATGGAGCACTCAGCTCTGTGCAGGGCACAGTGATTGGCAGCTGTCATGACTGACATCCAACTCATCATCCACAACCTATGGAGGCAGGCACTGCCATTTCATTGTGTCTGAGAAGACTGTTCCTCAAGTTCCAGAGCTCTCTGGGGGAAAGCTGAGATTTAAACCAGGATTGATTCCCTAAGCTAGACTATCCAGGCCCACAGCTTACCACAGCACTGTGTGCTCCGCCTCCCTTGCCTTTGTCTGGGGAGGCATGTCCCTGAGCGGGAGGACAGCTTCCCCTGCAGATAGGAGCTGATGGGAGGCTGGCAGGAGGGCAGCATCTCTAATGGTCAATGCCCACCGCTGTGGAGTTCCCGACAGTCTTGCTAACCTATCATTATGTGTCTTCCCTGGAAATGGTTGCTTGTTCTTCAGGTCACAGTTACACCAAAGAAACAATTTTCCTCTTAGAACTGCCTTGCTGCCACTGCTCTTATTTCTGCCTGACAAAGAGCAGAAATTACGTGATGGGACCGCGTAATTGGAAGTGACTCTCACCATGGAATCATGTGGGGGTGGTGCTTCTCGATGAAGGAAAACACGTGGATACAAGGAACTCTCCTGCCTTTGTCGATATTGGGGGACTGGCTGAGATGGGACAAGACCCTTTTAGGGCCACTGCCACTTGTGCTTAAGCCAGGCTGGTGAACAAAGTCCTCCTCAGGGATCTGATGGAGCCCAGCCCCGTTCATCCTGAAAGTTCTGAGTATGCTGCTGAATTTCCCAAGTTATCCTGAGAACTAACCTCCATCTTAGGGGTGTTTTCACACTGACAAAGTACCGGGGAGCCACTGGCTCAGGCATCTTTTCCACTTAGCACATGGCCCAGGCTGTCTCACTGAGGCATCAACACACCCATGTGCTGGGTGACGTTTCCCTCAGGACACACGTGCTCCCATGATGCCTCAGAGAGGTCACAAGTCTTTCTGAGCAGGAGTTAACGTTCCTGAGCTCCAGAGCGCCCCTTGTCCCTGCCCCTCTTCCTGATGTGTCCCTGCTGCCAGCCAACCTGGGGAACAGCAAGGGGTGTCCCTACCCCTGCACAGAATTAGGAGAGTGGTTCTCCTCTTCTTTTGTAAGTGAAGACCACAGGGGAGAGGCAGGTGCTCTGAGCAACAGCTGAGGACTCGGGACACTCACGGCCCTCCTTGCTTTGTTCCTGGGAAATGACAGCGCAGCTTATCTACTGTGACCTTGGGCATCTGAGTGTGTACTTTGTACATGTGTGTGGGCATGTGTTGTGTGCACACATGTGTGTCTGTGTCTCTGTGTGTTGTGTGTGTGTTCACACATCAGGGTGCTTTAGAAATAGCTATTAACAAATAACAGTTCCAATGGAAAGGCTGTTTGTTGAGTGCCTGCTTTGTGTTCCTCGGTTCACTAGACATTTTCTCCACATTATTGGGCAAGATTATATCCCCTTGACAGGAGAAGAAGTGAGTGTAGAGCCGGCCCTTCATCCCAGATTAGAGGGGCTTCAAGTTCAGCCCTCCATGCCACCCTGCCCTCCAGCTGTTTCCAGGAGGTGATACTGTCCATGCTAAACCCAGCTGGGACCCAGTGGCAATTTCAGCCTCCCTCTCCATCCCACAAGGTCTGGATCCCACATGCAGGGACGAAGCAGAAGCCCTTTGGCCCTTAGCAGCTCAAAGTAGAGAGAAGGCAGAGTGACAGGGCCCAGGAAGGGCATGAAGAGGTGATCCATCTCAGCACCACGCATGATCCAGTGGGCTCATAGATGCTTGCCCACGAAGCTGGGCAGGCGAGGGCTGGTTCCATCACCTCCTTCCACAGGTACGTAGATCCTTCCAAAAACAACCAACCAGTCTTAAGCTCCCCTTTACTGAGAGGACCTGTACTAAAACAGAGCTGTGGCCCCAGTGAATTAGGGGTCAGTGTGGGAGGAGGCCACAGGAGAGGGGTCCCCACCCACCCAGAGGAGGTGCTTACATGAGGATGAGCACAGTATTAGGAGCCAAGGCCAGCTATGCCAGCTTGGACACAGGCGGGACCAGTGACCAGGACAGAGCCACGTGCCACTTAGCCACAGTTTTGTTTTTTTTTGTTTTTTTTTTTTTTTTTTGAGATGGAGTCTCACTTTATTGCCTAGGCTGGAGTGCAGTGGCACGATCTTGGCTCACTGCAACCTCGGCCCCCCGGGTTCAATTGATTTTCTTGCCTCAGCCTCCTGAGTAGCTGGGACTACAGATGTGCGCCACCATGCCCAGCACATTTTTGTATTTTTAGTAGAGATGGGGTTTCACCATGTTGGCCAGGATGGTCTCGATCTCTTGACCTCGTGATCCACCAGCCTTGGCCTCCCAAAGTGCTGGGATTACAGGTGTGGGCCACCGTGCCCGACCAGGCTTCAGTTTTTAAAAATGTAACCAGCCTGCCTTTGGAACTAGTCAGGAGCTATACAACCGGACCAATGCGGCTGCTCTGTAGGTCACACTCTGAGTGGCAGAGGGCCCTGAACACCACAGCTGCCATATTCAGGATGGGAAGATAGAATCCTGGCTCAGGGAACAGCAGCTCGGCCATGGCCCCCCCAGACCTGCAGAGCTGGTCTTTACGTCTGCAGAGACCCCAGCCCTGCTTCCACTCCTGGGTTTGTGCTGTCCCTCTTGGACCCAGCATGCCTATCACGTCCTTCCAAACTCAGTTCAAACCCAGGCCCGGTCCCTGGCACAACCTGCCTCCTTGACGGACGGCTCAACCCAGTTCCACTCCTATCTAGATTTGTTCAATGTTCCTCAGGCTTGGTTTTCAATTACTTCAACTTCTGGTGGCTCCCCTTAGCTCCTCACCCCTGGCTCTTTACACGTTAAGCACTCAATACATAATTGCTGTGTAACCCACCCATCACAGTAAATTATGAAGGAAAAAAAAATCAGCAGAAGCCAATGTCGTCAGCAACAATAAGAAAAAGACCCTCTAAAACATCATCTTTAATATATGGCTCTCTGCTGAGCATATCAACTTTGGAAATATCCCAGTGCCTATCTTGCTGAACTCCTTATAACAAAACTTTAGGCTCCTCGGTAATGAATTTCAGAATCTAAAATATGTCTGTATTGAGTCCTGCCCTGTCTTGACAAAGTGAGTCTTATCAAGGGATATACATTACACAATGTCTTTTGTTTCAGATCTTACAGGAAACCCTGTGTCCAGGGAAACTCTCTGAAATTCATGGTTCAGAGCCTTTTGTCTTACAAATGAAGTCATGCTCCAAACTCCAGTTCCTCCCCTCTGCCCATCCTAGAATTTGCTTGTGTGAAGGAGTCTTTCTTCAAGACCTGAGAAGACGACAGCTTGGTACCAAAGAGCAGGCTGGATAGAGCCGTGAACGAATCCATCCCTGGCCACGGTGAGGGCAGCTGTTCTGGTTAGGGCTAGCCAGGGTCCACGCACACCACCATCATCCTCTGACTCCTGATTTCTTTTGAGGGTCTTCTGCAGGGACCCCGGTGGTCCATCTCTCTCTGGTCACATGGCAGGCCTTCAGGAGGCTCTGCGGGGGTGGTTCAGAATCCTGCAGGGAAAGCTGCCCCGACACAGGCTCAGCACAGAGAAAGAACTTGCCTGGCAGTTCAGATGTGCTGGCACTGATTCACCAGCTGAGCCCCACCACAGGCAGGGGATTCCCTCGCATTCCCTGGTCTCTGATCTCAAGCTCTGTTCCTTCCCTCGCAGCCTCCTGAGACCTGCCTGATCATAAAGTGTACTCTCTGCCCAGCGTGAAAGCTCTTAGGAAGATGGCAAGCTGTGTCCTCAGATGGTCTTAATAGACCTAATTTCCAGGGAAGCTATACATGGTGCTAAGGCTGGATAGTATTTGTCAGTGAGAAAACTGTTTGGTTGCTCCAGAGTGTGTATCACTTGAGTACTTAAAGGATGGAGTGTGTCGATTTTAGCCTCAGGAGGGAAAGGTCTTCCTATCAGGGCAGGCCAGGGGCTGGTCTATCCTACAGCCTCAGCAGCTGGATCTTTGCTCATAGGGGTGCTTGGTCAAAATGATGAGTAGATGGATGGATGGATGGATGGATGGATGGATGGATGGATGGATGGATGGATGATAGGTGGCTCTGAGCAGCATCTTCCAAAGTGGGCTATGTTGGAAAGGGAGGAAATCTACCTTGGGAAATAGAAATAATGAACAGAATAGAAACGCAGGCTTCATTCAAAGAAATACACGGCAGGGCCACTTTGAAAGTGCTTCCTGCTGCTCTTCTCTATGCTAGGAGTTAATCCAACCAGGACTCAAAACTTTCCTCCACAGGCAAATGACTCAGGAAGCTACTTCCTCTGGGATTCCATTCCCAGGTGCATGACAAAGCTGTTCTTTTCCAGTCTCACCCGCCCAACCACCTGAAGGGAGGAGATCATCAGAGCACAGAAAGTTTGATTTGGGGATAGTGAGTCCATGCAAACCACTGGCTTTAAATAAAAACATCTTTTGGCTGCAAATATATTTCTGGAAATCCACATGTAAAGCAAATCTGGGTGAATCAAACCAAATCTTGTCATGAGAAATAATGGCAAATGGAGAGTTATGGGGACATCTCCCACACTCACAGACGTGCCTGCATGTATTTTCCTGGCTCATTTCAATACAATGAATCATTCATTGCAGAGTAAACCAAGAATTAGAACCTAGAAAAGAGGAATGTAGACAAATTTCTACAAGATAAGAAAAGAAAATGCACATATGATGGCACCACTCATTTGTACAAGTGTGTGGGGCTGTGTCGGGAGGGTTGTGAAGAGAATACAGGAGGGAGCAGATTATGGCAGAGGATGAGGGAGGGTAGAGGGAGGGAAGGTGGACAAAGGAGAGAGATGAGGACAGGATGGTGCAGGGGAGAGAGCAGGGAGGGCATGGTGGAAGAGCTCTGATGATCTCTTCCCTTCAGGTGTGTAGGGGCAGGTGAGACCAGGTAAGTGGGGGCCACCATTTGTGGTACATGGTGCTGACATTAAACATGATGGAGAGGTTACTTTATAGTATTACTGCTTGTTGGCTTCAAAGACTTCTTTAGATTCCAAAAAAACACCAAATGTGCTGCTCCCTCCATGTTGGTTCCAGAATAATGGCTCATAGCGCAGTCTCAGGGTTGCTCAAGACATGCCTGGTGGCTGCAGAATGTTTGCAGTAAAAAATCTAACTTCTTCTCTGTAGAGAGCTCTAGAAGATAGAGGTAGCTTCTAGAGACTGCAGTTCTCTCCATGATGACTCTTCTTTTAGCCTCTTTTCTTGGCTAATATTTCCAGCTTAGCCTCCCAAATATATTTTCACCAATTTATTTTTCCAAGTGAATTTTAGGATAATTTGGTCAATGTGTTGGAAAGGAAAAGGTATTCACTAATTTCCTAACATTGACCTGTAATTTTATTTCTACAAATGCCTTCCTTGGTCATGAAGTAGTATTTGTATTCATGTAATAAAGTTACACATTCCACTTGCAAATATTATTGCTAGAATTTTTTATTTCATCTTCACAAAGGGGATTTGTTTGTCGTTTTATTCTGGGTGAAATGTGGGCATTGGTTTCACATTTTGGTATTAGGACCATTGTGTAACTTCATAATATGTCAATTTGGCCTGGCTGAACTAAGGTTAGGCTGAACCAATTCCTCAAATTTCCTATTCTGTAGTTTTGAGCTAGGCTGGGCCACAGACATTTTTGTATGAGATGTAATGAGACCACAGCCATTTTTGTTTTTCCAGGTGGATGGTCAGGGCAGGTACTTTTGGAGCTCACATGCTGTCACTTGTCTGTTGATTCACCTCATTGGCACAGGGCAGCAGCTGGGCCGGCAACTGCTCCACCCTCCCTTGAACATTCCTTGGCTTCTCTGACTCCAGGGCCAGTTGTGTGCTTAGTCTCTTGATGCATTTTACCAAGAGAAAAGGCAGTGGGACTGTCACAGGCTCTCGTCTGTCCTCATGGGTTTGATCCAGCTTGTGCTCAGGAACTCCAGCTCATGTTTGCTTTACTCCACTTGATATCTGTGCTCCTTTCCCAACTGATTGCCCTGTGGACTTGAAGCTCCACCATCAGACACAACCATAATACAGACACAATTCAGCCAGCATTCACAACCAATAGATAAGGTCAGATCCTTTTAGATGTATTCCAGTGGCTCTAATCTGCTTCTCTAATTGAGCCCTAATGGATACAACATTTGATACCAAGAGTAGGGTGCTGTCATAACTAAAGCTTAAAGTATGGAAGCAGCTTTGGAACTGGGCAGTAGGCAGAAGCTGGAAGGACTCTGAGGAGAGTTAGTGAAGAAATGCTGAAAGGCCTTGAAGAACCAATTTTAGAAGCATAATGACTTTTGACATAGGTGTTAAAGGAAAGTAAGGAATTTTTTTTTTCAAAAGGGACATCTCTTCATTTATTGAGGCAGCTTCAACATGTTTATACACACACACAACGCCTACACACAAAGTCAGTGTCGTGATAATGTACTTTCACAAAGTCACATTAACGAAAAAATGCAGAAAATGAATTGGAGCTTTCTAAAAGTGGGAAAATCTTATTAAAAACTGGAGGAAAGACCATCTTTGGTTATATGTTGGCAGAAAGCTTAGCAACACTGTCACCTGTGATAATGTAGGAGGTAGAATAATGGACTAGATAATCTAGCTAAGGATATTTCCAGGCAAAGTGATAAAAATGCAGCTAGTGATAAAGATGGATTCTTATTGCTGTTTACAGTGAAATGTGAGAGGAGAGAGACAATCTAAAGGAAGGGCCACTAAACATTAAAGGAGCTAGGACTTGTGTTTTTGGAACTTAGCCTTTCCTGAAGGCAAACAATGCTGAAATAAATAAATGGCTTCTAGGTAAAAATCACATTCGGGGTGCTCATGGGCAAGTATTGCCTCCAGATAAATTCAGGAGTATTACTGTGAAGTCCCCTGTTTAACCCCGGAAAGATATAATGCGGTGCCTCAGAGAATTGTTCAATCCAGTAGTAGAGCTTCCAAGAAGCTTAGGGGAATTGTCCCTTAGCAGAAGCTCAAGGTAGAAAAGGATTTATCCTGAAGATATCCGTGGCTGTGGCTTTGGTCTAATGGAATGAATGTTCAATTAGATTTGCAGGAGACCCCCAAACTTTTAAAAAGAAGTATATTAGCATAAATACCACCAGCTTGGACTGCAAGGGAGAGAGAAAATAGAAAATGAAAAGAAAATTTTGGACCCACAAATTCTGACTGGAAGCAGGTTGAGAAATTTTTGCAGGTGTAAACATGGTTACCATTTACGAAAATGAAAGTATGATTTGGAAGGCAGAACCAAGAGTTCAGGGGATAGAGCCAACAGCCAAGGCAGGAATGGGACCGAGTCCTAGTTTTAAAAAAAATCTACAGCTTGCCTGGCTGGATTTTAAAATTAGTATGGCAAATCCCTCATGTCTTCCAATTTCCCTTTTTGAGCAAGTGTCAATAGCAATTATTCTATGCCCACCCCACCACTGTACATTGGATGTGTAAGGGTCGGATAATTTTCCTTTTTGGTGCACAGGTCTCCAGTCAAAAGGGAGCGCATATGAGGAACTCTATTTCAGGAACTGCATCCAAGGAGCCCCACTCAATCTAGACTTGACTTAGAGGAAAACATTCTGGACATAGCTAATGATATAAGGGAATGGATCTTTGAGGGGGTCTTGGGGAGGGGTGAGTATATTTTGCCTGTGGAAGATATGTAAATCATTTGTGGCCAGAAGGCAAGCTATGCTGGCTTTAACATATAGCCACAAATTATTTGACACACTTCCTTCAAGATGTGCAGCTTCATTCCCCTCCCTTTGAATATGGACTGGACTTAGTGATTTCGTTTTAATGAATAGAATAAGGCAGAAATGACAGGGTGTGACTTCTAAGCTTAAGTCATAAAAACCATTGCAACTTCACTCTTGTTCTCTCTCAGATGACTGATTTTTGGAGAAGCTGGCTGCCATGTCAAGAGAATATCTAAGCCTATGGAGAGCCTTACATGGTGAGGAACTGAGGCTGCTTTCTGACAGCCAGAAAAGAAGGAGTCCTCTGCCAATAGCCATGAGAATGAACCATCTTGGAATTGCAGACTGCAGCCCCAGAGAAGCCTGCAGATCAGTGCTGCCCCAGCCAACACCTCGACTGCAGCCTTGTAAGAAACTCTGAGGTCGAACTACCCACCTGTGTTGCTTCTGAATCCCAGACCCGCAAAAGCTGTGAGCCAGTAAAAGGTTCTTGTTTAAAGCCACTAAGTTTTGGGGTAATTCATCATAAAGCAATGGATAACTAATGTAGCTCTGTTACATTGGAAAAATAAATTGGGACAGTTTCCATATTTTTTATGACATGGAATGGCTAAAATCACATAGAAATGGTCAGTTTCTTGGGAGTTTGATAGGACTCACTCACAAATCCATTTGCAACAGGAAGTTTTTAAAATTTTATTTTGAAAGTAGATCCTTGATAGACATAAAATTTTCTCTTTGGCTTATTTGAGTTTTCACCATAAGGACTCCTTGATAGATTTAAAATGACTTTGGCTTATTTGACTTTCAACCTCATTTTAAATTGACCTTGGTTTATTTATGCTTTCCTAAGAAGAGCATCCATTTAATTCAAACTTGAAAACGTCTTTTCAGAGAGTTGTTTATACCCTACCTTTAAAATTATTATATTTGTGTTTATATCCTTTTGTCATTCATAATGATGTGCTTTTGTTGGAAATCATTCTTCTTGATTAGATTTTCCAGAGGTTATCTTTTTATTGTCTTTTTAATAGAAACATTGGTTGGACTCATCAATGTTTTCATCTTCTTTGTATATTCCAGTTCCATTATTTTCTCCTTTATTTTGATTAATCGTGTTATCATGGCTTCCTCAGGTTTCTCTCTCTCTTAAGTCTTTGGTTGAAAGATAAGCCTATTTTTAATTTTTTTGATTTAATAATGAAAAAGCAAATGAGAGTGTGACTTCATCTAAATAAGGTTTTTACATTTGAAGTTTCCAGTATCATTATTGTGTTAATACTCTGCAATGGCTATTTATTATTTTTTAAATTGATAAAAGTTATATCCATTTATCATGCACATGATGTTTTGAAATATGTATACATTGTGGAATGGCTAAATTGAGCTAATTAACATATGCATTACCTCACATACTTTTTTTGGGGGGTGAGAACACAAAATCTACTCTTTTAGCAATTGTCAAGAATATACTATTAAGCATAGTCACCATTCCTTACAATAGATCTGTGGAACTTATTTCTCCTCACTGAAATTTTGTACCCTTTGACCAACACCTCCCAGTGCCCCCACCTGCAGCCCCTACTGACCACCATTCTGCCCTCCACTCTCATGACTTCACTTTTTTAGATTCCACTTTTAGGTGAGATCATGTGGTATTTGTCTTTCTGTGCTTGGCTATTTCATTTACCATAATGTCCTCCTGGTTCATCCAGGTTGTCACAAATGACAGGATTTCCTTCTTTTTGAGGCTGAATAGTATTCCATTGTGTATACTCCATTTCCTTTATCTATTCCTTTGGTTTTTTTTCTTCCAACTTTTTTATTGTGTTAAAATACATATAACATGAAATTTACCATCTTTTTAAAAAGTTTTACTTTAAGTTCTGGGATACATGTGCTGAATGTGCAGATTTGTTACATAGGTATACATGTGCCATGGTGGTTTGCTGCACCTATGAACCCTTCATCTAGGTTTTAAGCCCCAAATGCATTCGGTATTTGTCCTAATGCTCTCCCTCCCATCGCCCCCTACCCCTCAACAGGCCCCAGTGTGTAGTTTCCCTCCCTGTGTCCATGTGTTCTCATTGTTTGACTCCCACTTATGAGTGAGAACATGTGGTGCTTGGTTATCTGTTCCTCTGTTAGTTTGCTAAGGATGATGGTTTCCAGCTTCATCCATGTCCCTGAGAAGGACATTAACTCATTTTTTTTGTGGCTGCATAGTATTCCGTGGTGTGCCATATTTTCTTTATGCAGTCTATCATTGATGGGCATTTGGGTTGGTTTCAAGTCTTTGCTATTGTAAATAGTGCTACAGTAAACATATGTGTGCATGTGTCTTTATAGTAGAATGATTTATAATCCTTTGGGTATATACCCAGTAAGGGGATTGCTGGGTCAAATGGTATTTCTGGTTCTAGATCCTTGAGGAATCGCCACACAATGTATTCATTTGTTGATGGGCACTTAGTTTAATTGCATTTCTTGGCTATTGTGAATCATGCTGGAATTCACATGGGAGTGCAGATATCTCTTCGACATACTGATTTAATTCTCTTTAGATATATACCCAGTAGTAGGATTGATGGACCATATAGTGTCCTATTTTTAATTTTTGAGGAATCTGCACATTGATTTCTGTATGATTGTACTAATTTACTTTCCCACGAACAGGGTATGAGTTTTTCCTCCATATCCTCACCAGTACCTGTTATCTTACATCTGTTTGATAATAGCCATTCAAACAGATGTGAGATGTATCTGATTGTGCTTTTCATTTGCATTTCTGTAATGATGAGTGATACTGGGCATGTTTTCATATCCTGGCTGGCCATTAGTATGTCTTCTTTTGAGAAATGTCTATCAGGCCCTCTGCCATTTTTTGAAATCAGGTTGTGTGTTTTCTTGCTATTGAGTTGTTTGAGTTCCTTATGCATTTTGGATATTAGCCCCTCGTGAGACATAGGATTTGCAAATATTATCTTCCATTCCATAGGTTGTCTCTTCCATAGATTCCATAGATTGTTTCCTTGCCGGTGTGGAGACTTTCTAGTTTGGTAAAATCCCACTCGTCTACAATAGTCCGTACTTATCGATGAGGATACTTTTTAAGACCCCAGGTAGATGCCTGAAATCTCAGAGAATACCAAACCCTATAAATACTACATTTTTTCCTACACATACATTCCTATGGTGAAGTTTAATTTATGAATTGTGCACAGTAAGAGATTAACAGTACTAATAAAATAGAATAATCATAACAAAATGTTATAATAAAAGTTATGTGAATGTAGTCGCTCTCTCTCTCTCCCTCTCTATCTTGCTCAGAATATCTTATTGCACTGCACTGAAACTGTAACTAAAACTGCAGAAAGCAGTTTCAGTAGGGAGGACAACTGCATTTTCACTTTTGTTGCCTGTGCTTTTGGGGTCATATCCAAAACAATCATTGCACAGCTTGACATCATGGAGCTTCCCCGTTATGTTTTCTAGTTGTTTTGCAGTTTCAGGTCTTATGTTTAATTCTTTAATCCATTTTCAGTTGATTTTTGTATATGGTGTGAGGTAAGGATCTAATTTCATTTTTCTGCATGTGGGTATCCAGTTGCCCCCAATAGCATTCCTTGAAAAGACTGTCCTTTCCTCACTGTGTGTTTTTGTAACTGCAATTTTGATTTTTTTCTTGTGTCAAGTGTTATCTATAAGATTGAAATGTTTTACTTCTCAATGGTTGAATTTTCGTCATCCATTTTTATGTGGTCTGAGAAGGTGATCTAAACAGTCTTAACTTTTAAAAATATTTTAAATTTTTGTACATGGCCCAGGGATATTTCAAGATAATATGTATCATCTAGAGTGCAAAGTTTTATATATTTATATGTTTATATATATTTGTATGTGTTTAGATATACATAAGCATGTGAATAAATGTAAATATATAAAGCTATAGATATTATACATATAGTCACCCTGTCTCTTCCACCTCAAACATCCCCTCTCTGCTTGGCATACTCCTAGTCTCCCTTCAGAGACAAAATCAAACATCATCTCTTCTGCAAAGCTTTTTCTGACTCTCAGCCACAGGAGACCATTTTCTCAAATCATCTCTGCGTCCTCAGAATACTTAATTATTTTGCTGTGATTGGAGTGATCCCATCCGATGCTACTCAGTGTCCGTCTTTCTCCTCGAGGGCAGGCTATGTCTCCCTCCATTCTGCATTTTCAGGGATTAGCGCTGCCCTGGGCATCAAGTAGGAACTTGGTAAATGTTTGTTGAGTAATATATTTCCAAGGTCAATGACTCTAGTGTCTGTTGGGCACACGTTTTGTGAAATGTTATATTTTATTAAAAACATGCAGATTAGCTAACTTTTCATTTAAAGCATAATATTACCCTTGTGTTAAAATTCAGAGCTTGTAGCAGATTCATTGTTATCAACCCTTTTTCAACTTTAGTCTCGTCAAGCTTCATTATTCCAGTCTGACAATCCGGTCTGATATTTGGAGATTAGAAAGATATCCCTTGCCTGTCCCTAATTACCTGGTTATGCAGGTAGCAGACCAGGCGAATTGCTGCTGACTTTGAAGGTCTTGTGTACAGTGACTTTAAAATCCTCAGAATGTTCAAAACTATTTACCCAGTGCTTGCCTAGTGACATTAATGCTGTTCCATATGGTATATGCAAGTTATTTTCATTTTTTAAAATAGCTTTTATGTTTAAAGCAATCTTAGATTCACAGCAAAATTGGGCAAAAGGTACAGAGAGTTTCCATATACCCCCAGTTCTCATAGGCAAGATACTTTCTAAGAAAGAATATTTACCAGTTTCTTCAATGTTGTAAGGGGACAATTCTTTTTATACATTTGTATTCAGGGGCTTAAGTTGTAACATTTTCTTCTTTATGCTACTCAGGCATTTTCAAGGGCTTTTAACATGCAGAGTTTCTTTTTGTGTTTGTTTTAATCTACAAACGGTCCATGGTCAAAACAAGGCTCTTGTCATCCTGCCACTTCCCTGAACACTCATTGAATCGTCTCTGTCATAGACAGAAAGGCATTATTGGAGGCAATGTATACAGAAATTGCCTAATTATTGCTTGAACCCTGACCTGAGAGCTTTCGTTCTGCAAAAGAGAAGTGGCTAACACTTTGGCTGAATGATCATATTCTCATGTCCCTCTCCCAGGCTCACGTGTGAGATAATGACATTTATAGGTGAAAGAAAATGATTCAGTTTACTTCCTTGTTCAATAAAAGTGATGTTGAGACATATAATCCTCTCTCTCTGAGAGATTACTGTCCAAAGAATACAATGTAATCAACGCACTGGACACTCACTCCTATTTTTTCTTCTAACAGTTTATAATGGATGCAGCTATGCCCTCTACAGAATGTAGAGGTGAGTTTTGATTAAGAAAAGTAGATCAACTAACAATAATTTTGGAGTGTTGTGATCAATGACGGAAAGTGAAGTGTTTTAAAAAGGTTTCCCTAAAAGGAACTTTATTTCTTACCTTTTTTTAATGTGGTTGTATCATTTCTTTCACTTTCATAGGTCAATAGACATGAACAATCTCACAGTGCTTCATCCTATTTATTATATTATGAAGATGACTTCTAAACGTCCTAAATATTATGCTCCCATCCACAGACATGAGCGATTGTTCTTGATAAGTTCGGTGGAGTGCATCATTCTCCCAGAAGCTCTCCAGGGAAAATGGAGGAACTTCCTCATAAGAGGTTGCTTTGAACAATTTCTTCAAACTCCTTCACCAGAAAATGTTCCCAGCGCAACAGAAAGAGGTTAAAATGGTTCATAAATTTGTAACAAATCTCTGTTGACAATAAAATAATTCTTGTCAGACCAGAACAGTTAAGAGATAATGAAAAAATAGAATGCCCTCTTCGATTGTTTCCTAGCAGCTAAGTACTTTTTTTAGCAAGTTTGTTTTAATTCTTTCCTCTGATAATTTAGGTAGCTTGAGCTTGAACTAATTAAAACAAACATGGAAACAAGGATTGAATAGCCTGACAAAAAGATTTATTCCATTTGTATTTTAAATGCCAGCTGAAAGGCTATGTGTTAAAGCATTCTTTTTGTTGTTGTTGTTTTTGTTCTACGTCATTAAAGATTTCTATTGTCAGAAAGGTTATAGATTAAACTGTCCCTCCAAAAGAGACATTTGGTTATGTTATTGTCTTAGAAGAAGGATGAACTATTCTCAACCTCTTTATCTTGGTGACCAAGTTATTTCTTTTGGGTTTACAGTTTTTAAGGCTTCTTTGTTGATGGAAGAGGCAAGTATTTTCAGAAACACACATGGAGTTTGGAGAAGCAATGAACATGTATTGTGCCCCCACTAGACATCAGTTCCTTCCCGGCAATTGGTAATCATCACCCCACCTGATTGTCAGTCTCACACTATGGGGCTGGAGGTACGACCTTCAGTTAATGAACGGAGTTAGGACGAGACCTGAAGGGGCCGAGGAATTTTCTCAAGGTCATAACACCTATCTCTGGGTTTTCTATGTAGCCTGGAAAATCTTGTGTGTTTACACAGCCAGTGTTCTCCCATTTTCTGCAAGGCTGTGCCCACTACATCCTCCTTCCCTTCCACTCTCTGTCCCCCATGAAGGGCCCTTCCTTGTTACCCCCAGTACCCACAGCATGGAAACAAGGGATTGGACAGATGAGATGTTCCACTCTCCTTTACTGAAGGTTCCAGTGGTTTATTCATATCCAAACCCATAGAGTGTGGAGCTTATTAGCCCAGGGAAGCAAGAACTTCTACGGGGCTATGTCTCTGCTCTGCTCAGCCCTCCAGGGAGGCAGGGGCCTTGTTCTTGACTCCACATTCACCACTAGGACCACATCCTCCAGTGTGCAGGGAGAGCCCCCATTGCCCTTCAGTTCTGCCACGTCTGCCCCTTCACGACCAACCACACCTGATGCCTTCACTTCAGCTGAGTGCAGATGGGCTTTTTCCTCCCTCATCCAGTAAGATCCCTATGCTGGGTTCACTGATGATACATCTTTCATCATATTCATAGGCAATATTTGGTCCTTGGTTTCACCTCTCCCCAGCACTCCATGCGGTTCACCTTCCCTTTGAGGGACCTCATCTTCCCTGCCTCCAGGAAGCCATACTCTCCTGATTTCCCTCTCACCTCACCAATGGCTTCTCCAAGTACCTTCGCAGAATTTGGCTGTGCCTGTCCAACATCTCGGCTGATGGTTCTTCTCACTCCGTGTCTGGCCCAGACATTTCTCCCGAGTTTCAGGCGCGTATATTCAACCACGCGGGTAAGGGGCCACGAAGATGTCCCCTGGGCCCTCAGTGTCCCCATGTCTGTGATGGCTGCTCTCTGCCTGGCTCTCCCCCATCTCCACCCTGCTCCGTGCCCAGGAGGTGACCCTTGTGGACTGCGCCACGGGCCCCTCCCCCTTGGGTTTCTGCGGGAGACTTGGAGGGCCCAGGCAGAGTTGGGGGCTCTCTCCCCTCCCCTTCCCTGCAGGGCTGGGGGTTGACTTTGTGTCCCCCTCTGCACAGCTGCTCCCTCTGACTCAGTAATGGATGCTCCCTTCACCTTCAGGCCTGGAGGATGTGCTGGCCTCCTGCCCCCATTTTCTGGCAGCTTCATTGTCCCTAGTTGCCCCTTCATCCCTTCATCCCTGCCCAGGTCGTTGCCATTGGTGCCTTCGCTGCCCTCCCCTGGGTTCCCTGACGGGCGTGCCCTCTGCTTCTGCAGCCAGTGTGATGATCCCCCTGTCTCTCTGCCTGCTCTTGCCCACCTTCCCCCTTGTCCACTCCCTGCTCACCCCTGTTTCTGAGTTCAGTGACTGGCCCCTCACCACCCAGTTGCCCCAGCCAGGGCACTGGGACTCTTTCTGATGTTTCCCTCTCCCTCACCACCTGGATTCACCCCATTCAAGCTCCCAACTTCTGTTCTTGGGCTCTCCATCTTCATGGCCACAAGCCTTGTCTAGACCACTGTCATCTTCCAGCAGGACATCACCTGGTCTCCCTCCCTCCTCTGCCTCTGTGTCCCTCAATGACTCGCCACACTGCAGTCAGGACCAGTCTTTCTAGAATTCAAGCCTGATTGTGTCAGTGCCCAGTAAACCTGTATTGAATTTCCACTGGAGAAACCCCTCAAGTGCCTTCTACAGCCCTGACATCCCCGCCAGTACTGTCTCCCCTGTGCTCACTTCAGCCAAGCTGAAATGGCCTCCAACACACCATGCCTCCTCACTCTGACACCTACACGAGGTATTTCCATGTAATTGTAATTGTGTGGAACGTAATCCACCTGGCTAACACTGATCCTTCAGATAGTCATCACAGACATCACTTCTTCCAGGACGCCTTCCCTCCTGCCCCCACAACTGCTATTCTCGTGCTCCTATGACGTTCCTCACACCCTCCCCCTCCTCATCATCAACAGTTGTGACTTTCCAGACACTATGTGGCAAGAGTTGCACTAAGTACTCTGCATGAATTACCCTTTAATCATCACAACATCTCTGAGAGCTGGTGTGGCAGCTGTACACTAGATGAAGCCCATTTTCTCACCTAGAGCATGGACTGGCAAACTTTTCCTGAATGTATTTTTAGCTTTATGGGTCTTAGGGTTTCTCTTGCAAAGATTCAACTCTGCCAGTGCAGCCTAGAGGCAGCCCAGGACCATACGTAAATAAATGAGCCTGGCTGTGTGCCAAGAAAATTATTACTCAATGAGGTGGCAAGCCCAGTTAGAGCTGGGGGCTGTCGCTGAGCCCTGCTCTTGACTAGACTACAAGACTCATGAGGTTAGGGACACTACGTCTCCAGCATGGGGACCAGCACACAATGGTGCTTCAATACCATTTCTCCTCCCACTGCCTCCAAGGACCGATTTGGGGTGGGATGAATATGAGGGAGAATCTAGGTGTTGACAATTGCTGAGCAAGTTGACTTCTCTGCTCAATATGCCATCATGTCCCTAAGAAAGTCTCCATTTTGCTGAGCCCAAGTCTGCTCCATGTGGCTCTTAGCCCTGGTCTTTCCTCTGCTTTTGGGAGCTGCAGACAGAAGGTATGATTCACCTTCCGCGGGGATTCCTTCTTTGGGGTTCCAGCTCCCACAGGCTCTTCTTGGATTAAGCCTCTCCCATCAGTCCCCATCCCCACGGTGTCCAGACTGTCCTCATCCTGTCTCCCTCCTCTGCAGGCTCCCCACTGGCAATTTCCCCTTTAAAGGACACTCTCCCAAAGGGAAACAGAGCTCTCCAGACTCCTGGGATGCCATGGTCTAAACTCTGTGCAACTTTCTATGCAGTCCAGGAACTCCTAGGCTCTAAGAAGTCGCTGCCTGGGCTCTAATGGGACCACTTGTGGGTTCTACCAGGACCAGTGTCTTGGCAATTCCCAGGCCTTTCTTAGCAGAGCTGCTGCTTTGAAAGCAGGGCTTTCCCCACCACCCCATTTTTCTGAGACATTTCTTAGTTTCATTGATTTTTTTTTAATTCTATGTGCAGAATCATGGCAGGAGATTTTGATCTTGGGGCGATACGATGAAAACACTGTTAGAAAAATTTATTCAGCCCTGGATTCCAGGGTGGATTGTGTAGGGGAGAAAGGGAGGCAGAGGGGAGATCTAAATGCAAGATCCCACTTTCTCACGGAGTGGTGTTAAGATGATTTCGTGCTTGAAAATATGGAAAACCATCTCATATTTCAGAAATTCTTATTGCAACATGAGAGGGGCTCCACTTAAAATCACCCTCATCTGTCAAGGGCTCTGCCAAAATGCCAAAGCTTCTGTGAAGCCTCCTGCCACTACGAGACTCCACTGTCATTCCCTGTCTCCCTAATACCCTTTCAGCCCCTGTCGCACACCCGCCAGCACCTGATTTGGGCTAGAGCTCATTAGATGTTTGACTTTTGGATCTATGGGTCACTCTGAGTTCTTCAAGAATGGGACTTGTCCCAGCCCAGTGTTGGGGCCTTGCACACGGTTATGGACTTGCGTGGGCTCCGGTGAGTGACAGGACACTGCCATGGGTAGAGAGCTTGTGGTTGGGACCAGCGGCAGCAACCTGCCGCCTCTGTGCTCTGCATCTCTGGTAGCAGCTCAGCACACCCGCTGTCCCAGCCCCCCTGCTTCTGCGCCTGGGCCCCAGCCTGGCTCAGCCTCCCTGCTGGAGCTCTGCTGCTGACCTTGGTGCTGAGCCTGCCGTGCAGGCTCAGCCACTGAGCAGTGGCCTCTGCAGGGCCCCGTCATCCCTGCTGCTCTTGCTCACGCTGAGTCATAAGACACAGGTCTTAAACCTCCTGGCATGAAGCTCTTAGCAAAATAATTTTGCAGAGGTGATTGCTCTGTGTTCCCAGCATTAAATAATGCAATAACGGAGGCTTCTCAAGGTTCTCTCTGCTTTTCAGTCTCTCAGCATGTGGCTTGAATTTTCCCAGATGTCCTCCATGGACAGGTTAGCTATGCCTGGAATGTGAAGCTTTGACAAACTTGTACACAATCAAACACCTGCTTGGCACATGGGAGGACTCAATAGATGCAGGCTGAGTGAGGAGTAAAGTAGTCGATGATCCAATGAATACTTTCTCCTGGTGACCTTTCCGATAGCCGTAACTGGACACAGAACTGAGCAGCACTAAGCGCAGTGCATTAGGGTGGCTTCAACAATTTCAACATTCTTTCTAAGGGCTCCATTCTTTTCCTTGAAATCCATTCGTTGTAGTTCCCATTTATTTTCTCTACTGATCTTTCTGCTTCTCTGACGTCTCCTTGAACAATTGAGCTGCCAGATTAATTTTTCAGAAGTGCAACTTCCATCCCAGAATGATCAAATCGCTCACTCAAAGACTTCTAATGCCCCACTGCCTAGATGCTTGTCACAACCTCTGGGACAGGTCTTTGAGGCACCCCAGTTTCTCCCAGGCTGCCTCTCCCTCCCTTCTCATACTGTTCCTTCCTCCTCTGAACAGCTGCTTCCTTCCAGAAACTTCTCTCTGTTTTGTTGCCTCCAGACCTCTACTATCCCCTTCAGCAATGAGGCACTTATTCCCCAAGCTGCTGCTGGGACAGCTTGCAGCTCACAGCGCACACCTGAGCCCCTGCCCAGGCACACACAACCTCTAATGGCTGGCTGATGCAAGGGTATAAAGGTCTTGTTCCCTTGCCCTGCAGGTACCTCTGAAAGGCCTGCCAGCTCTTAGTATGGTGAGCTGAGGCCTCTTTTGCAACAGCACCTGCTCAATTCTTCTTCCACATCATTCCAGGTGTTGTTCCTGAATGTTCTCCCCAGCAAACCTCCCAAGCAAATCTCAGTCTCTCACCCGATTCCCCTGAGGCCCGAACTGCTGTGTAATATTTCACTGCATGGCTGCACCACATGTCATTAAACAGTGCCCTCCTTAGGCACATTCAGCTTATTTTCAGCCTTTGACTATTTCAAACGTTGTTGAAATTAACATCTGACCACACATCTTTGAACAAACTTCTGATGACTTCCTTGCAATAGCATCACAGAGTGTGTCTGAAAGTATAGACTCTGAAAGTCCCTGAGACACTTTCAGGAGGTCTGTGAGGTTAAAGTTCTTTTCACAGTAATATAAGATGCCTTTTCTCTTTCACTGTGCAGACATTTGTACTTATGGTACAAAAGCAGTGGTGAGTAAGACAGTGATCTTTAGCAGGAATCAAATTAGCGGTAGCCAACTACACTCCTGGTCATTTTATGTACTCACAATTTTTCATTTTTATTTTTTTATTTTTTTTTTAGCACCAGCCATATGCGGTGACTCATGTCTGTAATCCCAGCACTTTGGGAGGCCAAAGCGGGCAGATCACTTGAGACCAGGAGGTCGAGACCAGGCTGGCCAACGTAGTGAAACCCCATCTCTACTAAAAATGCAAAAAAATGAGCTAGGCTTATTGGCACACACCTGTAGTCCCAGCTACTCAGGAGGCTGAAGCCTGAGAATTACTTGAACCCGGGAGGTGGAGGATGCAGTGAGCCAAGATCGTGCCACTGCACTCTAGCCTGGGTGACAGAGCGAGACTCTGTCTCAAAAGAAAAAAAAAAAACAAAAACCCCAGTTTCACTTAAGAATGTTTTTGACAAAGCATGGTAAATTATTAATTTTATTGAACCTTGGCCCTTGTGTACATACCCTTAATATTCTCCGTGGTAAAATGTGAAGTGTGTGTACCCAGTGTGCGCATTGTCTCAAGTAAAAGCACTTGTGCGATTAATTCGTTCTGAGCTGAATGAACTGCGTCTTCCTTGGACCATCATTTTCACTTCGGAGAAAGACTGACAGACGTACCACGGCTGTTCAGACTTGGGTATTTGCTGGACATTTTCTTTAAAATGAACGAAGCGAGACTGTCACTTCAAGGAATGCAACTGACATTATTTTTTGCCCATGATAAAATTCAAGCTTTCAAGTGAAAATTGGAATTTTGGAACATTCCTACCAGCCACCATGAGCTTGACAGCCTCCCTCGACTTAAATACTTCACTGATGACACAGGTGGTGATTTTAACAAAGATGATTTTTAAATCTTGTACAATGAAATGTGTCAACATTTGGAAGATCTGCATAACTCAGTGACCTGCCATTTTCCAATGACCAATGCGTGATGTTATGTGGAGAAATGATCCTTTCAAAGCACAAGATGGACCAAGAGTTTAATGTAGAAGAGTAGAAAATGTTCCCTGGTGGGGTTTCTGATTCTACGTTGCCATATGCTTTAAGAACCTATAACTTGCTGAGTTTTTATATAGTCTATAAGAAGAATATCCACAATGACTGGAAAAGGCTATTAAAATACTTCTCCCTTTTCCAACGGCATATCTGAATGAGGCCTGAATTTCTTATTATACTTCTACCAAAACCACAGATCACAACAGGTTAATTCTGAAGATCCAGCCATCTTCTACTAAGCCAGACATTAAAGAGATATGTGGCAACGCCACTCTTTGCATTACATTTTGTTCGCTTTGGAAAAAATAGGTATTTTAAAAAAATAAAATAGCATATGTTAATACAGCATGACTTTATTAGTATTATTTTAAACTGTATTAAGAATTTAGAAGCATTTTTAGTTTTATTTTCTAATACGATAAAAATTAATAGATATAATCCACATTAACAAAAGTTCTTTGGGGGTCTTCAAACATTTTCGAGAGGGTAAAACTCTTCTCAGATCCAAAGGTTCAAGAAGTACTGGCCCAGTGAATCCTTGTCCTAATCCCGCTCTCACCTAGGGAGGAGAAGACAGTAGGCTGATAGGACAGTGACTGCATCGCACCTGCAGCTAAGCCTGAGAATCAGCGTGCATTGCACCAAACACAGAAGCACAGGATGCCCCCTCTGCTTCCTACCCAGTGTGGCTGGGGCATGAGCGCCTGGTGCTGGCTGCCTGCCTCTCCTCCTGCCTTTCTTCCTGGCAGCTTGGACATCACATGGGTCCGGCATCCTTGTCGTTCCCGTTCTCGGATCTCCGAGGTTCCAGGAGTCCCAATAGTTTTCTCTCTTCTCACTTCACACCCTAGACTACTGTTTTTCATGGAGTCCCATTGTTTTCCAAATATGTTGCAGTTTTTCCAAGTTTGTTGTTTGTTTTTAAACTTTTTTGCTGGTGTCTTTTGACATACAAATTATTTCGATGTTTTATGTAATGTAAATTTTTATTTTTATTTTTATTTTTGGAGACGGAGTCTCGCTCTGTCACCCAAGCTGTAGTGCAGTGGTGCAATATCAGCTCACTGATGCAACCTCTGTCTCCCGGGTTCAAGTGATTGTCCTGCCTCAGCATCCCAAGTAGCTGGGGTTACAGGCGCCCGCCAACATGCCTGGTTAATTATTTTGTATAGTAATCAGTTAATTTATAGCTTTTGCTTTGCTCTTTCATGTTGACGAAATTACTCTTTACCATAAGGTTATAAAAATATTCTTCTAAATTTTCTTTGGAATTTTAATGTCTTCTTTTTTTTAGATTTATCCCTTTAACACAATTGGAATTTTAAAAAGTTGTTTTTTGAAGTTAATCAGTGTACGATAAAATGAATGCACCCATACTAAGTGTAGATTTGATGTATTTTATATTTCCACTGAACATATTTTTATATAAAAATCTATATACCACACATGTACATACTGTTAAATGTAAACTCACTGTATACCACTATTTAGACATTTAACTATTGAAGCATAATTGAGTTGTTTCTGCTTTGGATTAGAAATAGTATTTTGTTATATTGTTAGTAAAGCTGATAGGAACATTCATATACAAGTCTTTTTGTGAATATAGTTTTAAAGATTATATATTCAAATGGGTTATTACTGATATAAAGGAAAATTGCTTTGAAAAGGATTTTAATGTTATATGCAGGAATTTTAAGAAATGCTCTTGTTAAGGAGTTTTAATCATGTTTCTTAGAAATGCTCTTAGATTTTTCTGGGTAGACATTGAGGTAACCTTCTAATGATTATCATCTCGTCTTTTCCTTTGCAATAGTTAAACATCTTGCTTTGTGTTTTTGCCTTATTATGTTAGTTACAGCCTTCAGAACAAAGTTGAAGAATAGCAATTATTCTTGTTCCCAACTGTATGAGTCATCTATTGTGTGATGTTATGGTTGAATTGCGTGTCTTAAAATTCATGTGTTGACATCGCAACCCCAACAACTCAGAATGTGATCTAGTTTGGAAATAAGGTCTTCACAAAGGTAAGCAAATTAAGATGAGGTCATTAAGGTAGGCTGTAATCCAATATGGCTGGTAGCTCTGAAAAGGAAACATAGACACATACGCAGGAAGAACGCCGTGTGAGTCTGAAGATGGCCGCCCACAAGCCGGGGAGGGAGCCCCTAGAAGAGATCCTTCCCTCACAGCCCTCAGGAGAAACCAGTCCTGACAACATCTTGATCTCAGACTCTGGCATCCAGAACTGCGGCTCCCCATAATGCCTGTTGTTTCAGCCACTAGTTTCCGGTACTTTGATACTGTAGCCCTAGCAGACTAGTACATTTAACAAATCACCCCAAAATGTAGTGGCGTAGAACAGTCTAATGATGTGTTAGTGAGTATGATGCTTGTGGGATGTTTCTAATAGATACTCTTAATTTTAGAAAATTTACTTCTACTCTTGGAATACTTAGAATTCATATCAGAAGTGGATTGTGATCATAGTAAATGTTTTTTTGGCACCCATATAGATGACCATACAGTTTTCTCATTTAACCTCTTAACATAATGAATCGCAGCAATGGCTTCCCTGATATTCTGTTTCTGCCCGTAGTACAGTTTATCTTCTCTCCACTTAGGTGAGTTCATTGAGGGTGTAGCCATCCCTGTATCCTCCTTGCCTGGTGCAGGGGCTGGCAAACAGCAGATTCACAATTAATGTCTGCTGAAATGTGTTATATCAATTATCATTTAAATTCAAGGCCATCTTCTCCCAGTTAAATCAGATGGAGCACTAGAGGTGACATTTTTTTTCTAGTTTTCAGCACAGCTTATTCCTAGACATCCAGTGAGCCACCCACCTATGCAGCCACAACTTTTTCCTTCTTCCTTCCCCCTCCCCAGTCCCCTTCCCCACTGGAGTACGTTCCTGTTCTGCAAACACAGCTGTGTCTTCTCTTCTTCATTATTCAGCAATAGGAGGTGTCTATAAACAAAGCCAAGGGGAAAGTGCATTTTTTGTATTTATAATGGTCGTTCTTTATCGCCTGAAGATGAATTTGTTTTTTTAAAAAACTAATTTTGGGGAATAAGTAATTCTCCGGAGTAGTCTGAAATTCACGAAGAAGTAACCTCTGGGAGATTGTAATGGGAATTTTGGTTCCGAAGTTTTTATTTTTCTCTTATGATTTTACTATTTTCAAAATTTTACTGGAAAAAAATGGGGACAAAAGTAATGCAATTTCAAATTCTTTTTTTTAAAAATAATTTTTTAGCAGTTTAATCACTGTTGTACCTTCATTAGGAGAACAGAATATGATTTCATTACCATGAATCAAGGGCCAAAGCAAAGCTGTCTGGAGGTTTGCAGGCATCAGGCTTCATGCACCTAAGCTGCCTGCACAGACATACCCTTGACCAGGAGTAACGATGGAGGCCCAGGAAGCTGCATGCAGATTGTGCTCGAGTGGCAGAGTGGGGACTGGAACCCCAGCATCCTGATTTTACATTTTCACACTGCTGGACTCAATGCAGAGAACAGCCGCTGAGCCAGGCAGTAGAGAGTCAGCATTGCTTTGGAGGAGGATCAGCTGTGAGCTCATGGGCCTGCGAGAGAATCAGGCAAAGGAAGAAACATTCCAGGAGAGATCCCTTGGGACCAGGAGCCAGGACGGCTTGAGGCACCCAGCCATGCTCTGCGTGGCCCAGCTTCTTCTCTTTCATGAATCTCCTAACTCAGCCTAGAAGAGTCAGAGCCTCTGGGATGGTCTGTAAGCCCCCCTCCTCCTCCCCTCTAACTGCAAACCCTCATTAGAAGCAGGTGCGCTCCACAAACCCACAGTTAGCAATAATCTCTCTCTGACTCAATTTCTTCACCTCTAAAATGTGGTGAATAATGGTGCTCTTCTAGGATTGTCGTAAGGATAGAATAAGGAGACACATGAGTGCCTGATAGACAGTGAGTATTCAAAAGTATTTGTTGAGTACTCTCTATCTCACCTAATATATCTTCCTTATATATTAGTTTTTTATTGATGCTGTAACAAATTATCACAAACACAGTGGCTTGAAACAACACAAAGTTATCTCATACTTGTGTAGGTTAGAAGCCTAATACAGGTCTTACCGGGTTAAAATCAGAGCATTGGCAGCGCTGCCTTCCCTTCTGGAGGCTGGACAGGAGAATTCGTTTCCTCGCTTTCTCGACTTCTCCAGGCTTCTCACATTTCTTGGTGTATGACCCCTTCCTCCATCTTCAAAGCCAGCAACAGCAGGTCAAGTTCTCTTAAAGAATATCTCTGATCTCCTCTCCAGCCTCCCTCTTCCTCATTCAAGGACCCTTGTGATTACATTGGGTCTACACAAATAATCCAGGATAATTTCTCTATCTTAAATTCAGCTGATTAGCAACCGTAATTCCATCAGCAACCTTAGTTTCCCTTGTTTATAACCTAATATACCATAGGCTCCAGGGATTAGCACATGGACTTTTTTTTGGGGGGGTGGGGAAGTGAGCATTCTTCTTCCTACCACCTCTGATCATGATTTTTATAATTGCTAAAACAAAATAATAAAATTAACATAATAAATATGGTAAGAATTACATTGCACTCACTCTTGGCAAGCGACTGGATTCACAGTGTGATAGTTGAGAATGAAGACTTGGACCAGACAGCCTGGGTTGCGATGGCAGCTCCTGTATTTACCTACCGGACAGTTTGAGCAAATTACTTAGTCTCTTTGTGCCTCCATTGTCCAATGTTTAAAGTGGGATGACAATCACCGTTCCTCCCTTATGAAGACTACATGAAAAACCCTCCCAGGATGCTGAAACCCAGCACTTGCTAAGTACTTTTTAAGGACTAGTTGTTAGTTGTTAACTGAATAAAGGTCCCTCAGCTCTGCCCTCTTGTGTGGGGCTCGAGGCCACACTCACCCCGGCCGTCAGAGGGCGGCTCCAAGCCCATGTCCCTGCTGTGCCTGCACCAAGCATTCCCGGCACAGATGTTTCTTCTTTGTGTTTCACTTTGCTTTGCCCCTACTTCCAGCACCCTGTGTTCCCAACGAGCCTCTTAGGAGGGTCTCGTGGCTCTCCCATATTTGAATCCAACTCCTTGCAGTTCCCAAAGCCAACTGCTATGGTTTGAATATCTGCCCCCTCCAAAACTCATGTTGGAATTCAATCCCCAATGTGGCAATATTGAGCGGCGGGGCCTTTGAGAGGTGATTGGGTCTTGGGGGCTCTGTCCTCATGAGTGGATGTATCCACTAATGGATTAATGAATGAATGAGTTATCACAGGAATGGGACTGCTGGCTTTATAAGAAGAGTGATGGAGACCTGAGCTGGCACAATAAGCCCCTTTGTCATGGGATGCCCTGTGCCATCTTGGGCTCTGCAGAGAGTCCTCGCCAACACGAAGGCCCTCACCAGATGTGACCCCTTGACCTTGGACTTCTTAGCCTCCATAACCATAAGAAATAAATTCCTTTTCTTTGTCAAGTACCCAGGTTCAGGTATTCTGTTATAAGCAACAGAAAATTGCCTAAGACATCAACAGAAGTGAATTCATAGACACAGACACCTGTATCCTTCCTGACAGACTGAGTTCTAAAGACTGTTCCTAAGGCCACATATACATATCCACATATACAAAGGCTGTGCACATACGCACATATACACATATAAATATACTCTGTTGTCATCCTTTTTCAATTAAAAAGATCTTCTCTATTATTATTTGCATGACCATACTTCCCTCTGTCTTCATCTGCTGCTATATTAAAATACCATAGTCTGGGTGGCTTATAAACAATAGATACTGACTTCTCATAATTCTGGAGGCTGAAAGTCCAAGATCAGGATGCCAGCATGGTTGCGTTCTTCTGAGGTACTCTCGTGGGTTGCAGACTGCCTTCTTCTCATTGTATCCTCTTATGGCTGAAAGAGGGGTGAGCGCTCTCAAGACTCTCTTTTATAAGGGCACTAATCTGATTCATGGGGTCTCCACCCTCATGACCTGATTACCTCCCAAAGGTTCTAGCTTGTAATATCATCACAATGAGGGGTAGGATTTCAACATAGGAATTTGGGGGGAAACGGGGCACAAATATTCAGACCACAGTACCTTCACATTCACAGTCTCAGCATTTGTTTACATTCTGACTGGCTTGGTGCTTATCAGACATAATGAAGTTAAAACTATTACAGAGCCCCCCCAAACTTGAGCATGAGCTTATCCAGCCAGGGAGCAGCCCAATGGAGGTCTTGAAGACAGTGTGACCACTAATGCCATCCGTTGGTAGTGGGCAAGTTGGTGCAGACAGGCTCTTGCTGTAGCTTTGTTCATTAGATGAAACACCCTGTGCAAAGACACATTGGTGTTCAGATGTCACAGTTGAGTGGGATTCCTTCAGTAAGGCTACCCAGGGAGCCCAGGCAGCTGCAGACTCATTTTTAGCATCTCACTGAAGGGTTTCATCTCTTCACCAGCTTTGAGATACGAGGGGGATCTCATTGTCAAACTTCTATGATGCTCCCTCTGCTATAGAGTTGTCTCACAGGCACTGCGAACCCCAATAGATCACAAGTGAATGAGACAGGAAAATTGCTCAGTGTAATCTAAGTTCAGGAGCAGAAAAGTACAACTGGGAATTTAAACATAACTGTGCTTTAGCAAAAATAAAACCACTGTGAGATACACACTAGAAGAACATTGTTGGTGTCATAGGAGCATTTTTGTTTAATTGTTTTCTGCAATTTAGGGTTATGTTAGGTCTTTTGTGGGTGCATTTGTGTGTTGAATACAGAACTGACACTGTGAAAGTTTTAGAAATTTTGCTAAATTTCTATTTAGTCTGGTTTATGATTCCAAACAAAAAGTTCAATGATAAGGTATAGTTTTAACAAGCTATTTGGCATGAGAAATTCCATCTGAGTTTGGGGACAAGTTCTGTACTATTCTGGCAGATGAAAAATGATGGCATTATTTTGCAAAATCTCCTCCTGTTTGTGTATTATCTGTCCAACAACAAGATGAAAACATTAAGTAAATGAAGTCCTTCATCAAGCAAGGAAACAAACACAAATGCCAAATCTTGATATGAGTATTCTGGAATCTGGAAAAGATAAACCGAAATTAAGTACATTTATTCAAATATGGAATCATTTTACTATAAGATTAGAGTAAAATAAGCCATCATGAGCTATGTGGTGACTCAGGGGTCACTAAATAAGGACAGTGTCACTTATATTTCACATGGCCTTGTCAGGGGTAAGAGCTTGAGGCAGGCTCTCAGTTGGGTGCTCTTCATTCCCATAGGGCTGTCTTTAAAAAAATTAACAGATTTTTTTTCTTAAAGCAGCTCTCAATTTACAGAAAAGTTGAGCAGAAAGAACAGAGTTCCCGCATTCCCGCTCCCTAGTTTCCTCTGCTATTCACCTCTTACATTGGTCTGGTGCATTTGTTACAGCTGATGAACCAGCATTGCTATCTGATTATTAACTGAAGGTGTTGGTTTACATCAGGGTTACTCCTTGTGTCTTACAGTTCTATAGGTTTTGACAAATGCGTAATGTCACATATGCACGATTACAGTATCAACACAGGATCATATCACTGCCCTAAAAATGCCCTGTGTGGGCTTCCCTTTGTAGGAGTCCTGTGGCAAGCATGCGTATTTGTTTTGTCTTAGTCTTCTAATGATCGTCCATCTCAGGATCTTTGTTCCCGCGAGAGCCTCATGTCTGTGCTTTAGTCCCAGTCCCTCTCCTGGCTCTTGCATATCACGCAATGCTATACTGCTCCAAACGTCCTCGCAGGCTGGCTTTCCTTCTTTGGCACTGCCTTGATTACTTCTGCCCTCCGCCCGCACCTCCATGCTCCCTTTCAGTCTTGGGTGGGAGACTGACTTGCTCTAGATGCTCTAGACAGCACATCCTACAGCCTGTTTGATGGAGCTTGATTCATATTTTGCACCTTGCCAGTCCTTCCATCCGTGGCCCTGCCAAAACGTCAGTTTGGTTCCTCCATGGATAAGTAACATCTGTTTTATGTAATGATCCGGCACTTTCTCCATTCTCATGTCCCTGGTTGTATCCCCAGGGCTCACTTCCTGTACAGGAACCTGCCATGAGGAGCTGTTTATCAGTATCTCTTCTGAAGAATCAAAATAGCTGATTCCGTATGCGCTGTCACTGGCCACGCTTGAAGTTCGCTTGGATTCAAGGTCATTCGTTCCACTCCCATGCTGATTGCGGTACCCTCGCCTGCACTTTCCTGCAGAGGGGGTTTAATTGTTTTTTCATGATGCTGGGAAGTCAGTGGCTGGGCCTGCATTTATACTTGAAGTGCACATTCAGGCCAGGTCCCAGATGTGGTTCCCCTCTTAGCCAGCCAATCCTGAACTGTCAGAGTTGAAATCCACCCCACCTCTGGCTCTGGGCCTGAGAGTCTTAAACCCAGATCTGAGACCCTGGCAGTGGTCCCAGCACTTGTTAGGATTCGCACTCCGTAAGGAATCGGCTCTTTTGAGATTCACAGTCCCTTTTTCCTCCCTAGTGGCCTTTGCCTCTCAAAAATTAATCTTGTCTGATTGAAGAGGCTTGTTAGCCTCCAGACCCCAGCAGCAGCCACAGATTGGCGAGGTCCAGTGGGCCACTCAGTTTCCCCGTGCAAACTGCCATAATCACAACTGCTTAACAAGCACTCCTTGCATCTCCTGCGGGCCCAGGCTAGTAGCACCCCATGCAGCTGGGCCCAGGTAGACGCCAATTCCGCCTAAGCCCAGGACTTCACCTCTCCATGCTTGCTGAGCCTGAGCATATTGTGAAGGTTTCCAGAGGGGAGACCATCTGTCTGCTCGCGAACTCACATGGTCCTCAGTCAGCCGCCTCTTCCTAGGATCCTGCTGTCATACCCTGTGGGGCCGGAGCAGCCGCTGCATGGCATTTAGCAGCTGTTGCAGCAGTCAAGGGCACAGGCGCCCACAATGAAGATCCCTAACCTGGCTGCTGTTTGCATCCCAAGTGCAAGAATGCAAGTGGAAACATCTGCAGTGATGAAAAGGAGAACCCAGAGGGCTGGGGCTTTGTCAACTCATCATACCTGGGATGAAATTTTGTGCCAAAACTTGTCTGAAAGATTTGAGAGGTGCAGGACTCTGCAGGTGAAGGAATGAGGACAGAAGTCTAGACAGAGATGGAGACATTCTGAGATCTCTTTTTAAAAACCAGAAACCATTGCCACATTGTAAAGATGGGAAAGTGATTTGATGTGTGGACATGCTCTCCCCGGTGACACAGTGAAGGCTGAAATGCGGGTTCATATTCTTCGCATTCCTTCTGTTGCCTCGCTAAGGCTGACAAGGCAGAGAGTCACGGAGCCAGGCTCTGGGCTGTGCAGGTGTCTGCCCGCCCTGTGTAAGAGTAAAAAGCCACTGGGGGTGTTTGGGCAGAGTTGGCGTCATCTGCATTGGGTAATCACGTGCAGGATACATGAGAGGTGGTGAGATGGACGGCAAAGGCCTACACAAAGGTGATGGCGGCATCCACAGGAAGAAACAGGCAGCCTGGAGAGCCCCGGAGGGACGGGCTGACATTTCTAGCAAGCTGTTAGATATTATAAAGAGCAATGTGAGGGACCTCTGGGTGTGACGAGGAAGATGGCAAGGCCATTAACGAAGCTAAGCAGCTCAGGATGAGTGGTGGGACGAGGACACAGGCAAGAGCGGGTAAAGCGTGGGTGGGCTCTCTACGTGGGAACTGCCGTTAGGCCACTGGAAAAAGTGGCGTGGAGCTCAGAGCCAGGGAGGGACGGGCTAGGTAGACGGAGCAGGAGCAGAGGGATGCGTGGTGGGAATCGTGGGACGGGCACATGATTTCTTCAGTGGCTGCAGGTTTGCAGGAAAACTTGATGGCTAAGAACACAAAATCTTGGAGCCCTGGTGAAGGGGACAGTGGCCCACCCTGAGAAACGATGACCGAGATGTAGGACAAGAGCTAGCGGAGGCTTCCACGGAGGGAGTGACCAACCATGTCTGTGCTTCGGGGAGGTCCGGAAAACCAGCTCAGGGGTGGCTGCAGAGGCTGCTCCAGTATGTGCTGGAATGTGTCCAAATACTAATAGACTGAGGGCTGAGGGGGCACAGCGATTCAGAGGTGACACGTTGCATCGGTCCTCCAATAAATGTCAATTAAGCACTGAGGGATTATGCCTCCCAAGGGCTTTCAGTTAGGAGGGGAGACAGACATCTGAAAAAAATAGACGAGTGCACAGTGTCGATGGGGCCATGGGCCCGAGGCAGGTCGTTCCTTTTTGGAGCATGAAGAGAGGCTTCTCAGAGAGAGCATCTTCTGAGTTGAATTTTGAAAGCTTTCTAGCAAAACTGGAATAAACAAAGCTATCTACCATAACATAGAGCTTTGCTGTGTAAGCTTGTGTGCATTCCCCATTCCCTCTAAAGACTGAGTTTCCTCGTTTAAAAATATGCAGGGCCAGGCCTGTGTTCTGTATGAGTGTTTTTTCCTCCAGAAGTGAAGAGTTTAAAAAAAAAAAAAAACCTTGAAATATGCAAAACAGTATGGATGTTCCTCAAAAAATTAAAAATAGAATTATCATATGATCCAGCAATTTCATTTGGGTAGATGCCCAAACGAATCAAACAGGGACTCGAACAGGTATCTATACATTTGTGTTCATAGCAGCATGATTCATAGTAGCCGGAAAGCAACCAATAGCCAAAAGGTGGAAGTCACCTAGGTGTCCATCAGTGAGGGAATGGATAAGCAAAACGTGGAGTATTCATGCAGGAGAATATTAGGAAGCCTTAAAAAAAAGTATTTCTGACACATGCTACACCACGGATGAACCTTAATGACATTGTGCTAAGTGAAATAAAATGGTCACAAAAAACAGATGCTGCATGATTCCACTTCTATGAGTAACCTAGCATAGTCAAATTCACAGACATAGAAAATAGAATGGTGGTCAGGAGGGGCTGGAGGAGGCGAAGAGAGGGGAACCGTTGTTAAATGGGTACAGAGTTTTCATTTGGCAAGATTAAAGAGTTCTGGGTGGATGGTGGTGACGGCTTCACCACAATGTAAATGTACTCAATGGCAATGAATTGGACATTTAAAAGGATTAAGATGGTAAATTTTAAGTTATGTGTATTTTACCTCAATTTTAAAAAGTGACACTGGGGACTTCAAAAGGAAGGAGGATGGGAGGGGCCTGAGGGTTAGAAAAAATTACCTGCTGGGTACAATGTTCGCCATTCATGTGGCAGGTACACTAGAAGCTCGAACCTCACTGTTATGATGTATATCCAGGTAACAAATCAGTGCATGTAGCCTCTGAATCTAAAATTTTAAAAATGTGCTGAGAATACAGATAGAACTCACGACTCCTAAATTTTTGTAAAATTGGGATTTTGAATTTTTATGAAAAGAAAACCATTGAAAAAGGCAAATCACCTTAGACTTGGTGTCAGAGACTTGAGTTTTATTTAGTTTATTTAGTTTCATTTGAACTGAGGCTTGGGTGGGCAGCTCTGTCAGTGGCAGATTGGCACTGTGGCTGAGGGTTTGGCACCTGTCCTCTTCACATGTTGCTTCTTTGACCCCTGTTACTCGGGGCATAGCTTTCTCATAGCAAGAGGCAAGAGTACAAGGGGTTGATTCAAGTGTACTGTGCCGGTAAGGCCTCCGCTCAGGTCCCATTCACAACTTTCCATTGAGCAAGGCAAGTCACACGGCCAAGGCCAACCTAACTGGAGAAGAACAGTCTGCTGGCAGGGGAGGGGCTGCAGAGTAACCTGGCAGGGGTGCAGAGGCACGGAATCCCATCACAGACGGCGAAGGAGCAGAATCAGTGGTCCAATCTATCTCCATCACATTCCAAAACGGAAGTGGTTTTCCTCTGACTTCAGATATTTCACTGAAATCAGATATTCCAATACTATTTCACAGTGAAGGTGGCCATTTTTTGTTGCTCCAATTTATTCAATTTCTTGCACGATCTTTTCCATAACCAGCCCTTAATTTTCATATGACAGCGTTCGTTTTGCTGTTTGGGTAAACAAATCACGGCCTCCTGGAGAAGCCACTGCTTCTCTGTTTGTTCTATTTCTGTCTGTGAAAATGGCTCGCAGAATCTGAACTCCCTGACTTACGTGTGTTCCGCCGGCATCCTTCATGCCTGCTGGAGTCACTCTTTCAAATTCTTGCCAATAGCTATTTTGTGATTTCCACACTACATCAGCTTCATCACAGTGAGTAGCCTGACCCCGGTGTCTAGCTCTTGTTAATTTCCTAATACCATCTTGGTCATTAGTTGGAAACAAATCTAGACATTAAGCATTCCTGAAAATGCCTCTGACATGTAATCATTTACCATATTCGTCATTTCCACCTTCATTATGCTCTGTGTCAGGAAAGTTCCCCAATTAACTTTGGGGAGATTGAAATCAAACATATTCTCATCACAGCTGAGCTTTCCTATCAGGGTTCTTTTGTTTCAAAGTAACTGCACGGGCAGACATGCAGATGGCAGAATTTTTATTAGATGGTATGGCCCAATTTTCCTGGCTCACAGAAAGTAAAAGAGGTAACAACTCAGGAAGAACATAAAATGCTAATTCTCCTACTCAATTTCTCATCAATGGCAAACATTGGCGAACATCCAGGTTCCACTTTATGTGTCTGCACTTAGAGCTTCACCTGTTAATTCTGGGCTTTAAAACAACGTTCTGGGACATGTTGTCTTGGTTTATCGTAAAATGAATCGCTTTCCAGAGAGAGACCTTTCCCTTTGCCAGGATGTAAACATTACTTGGGGGGGATACACACCTGTGTGCTCCCGAATTCAGCAGCAGGAGAATGCAGTGTAGAGGCCAAGAAAGGGTGTGGACTCTGCAGATATTAAGCAGTAAGCTGAGCTCTGTGATATCAAGTGGCCAAGCGGGAAATACCTTGCTTGGAGTGATGGGTTCTGGTGGAACATCCTTGATCATGTGGTGATATTGCAGAGTTTCAGTTGACACAGTGCTGAATGAGGACCCTAGAAGACACAGTGTCTTTGCAAGATGCTTCTTGTATGAGTGTCAGAGTGAAAGAAAGACAGCTGGTGGTGATCAGGTCTGCAACTCTTGATCTCAGGCAGCAGAAAAGATAAAAACATTAAGTTTGTGCCAGAAGGGCCTTTACATACGGGGCTCCTTTGTGAGCCAGGCAAGCCCCTGCTTGCTCAAAGCAGAGATGGCTCTCTAGGGTAGATTGCCCAGCAATAGGACAATCAATATTCTTCAGTCCTCATCCAAACTCACTGTCCTGGCACACCCCCTGTGCTGTACCTGGGCAAATGCCTGGCTTGAAAACACTCATTCAATGATGAGAAGCACCAAAAAGGAATCTGTATGGGTCTCAGAAGTAAAACTGCAAAAGAACATTTGATAAAAATCAAATGTAGGACCGAAATACACAAATGAAAGAATTATGACCTGAAACAACACGTACTAGTAAACAGACACTTCTCTGTGATAGCAAATAAATAAAAGACGGTGCGGTCACATTGAAACAGGCACACATAAGTGAGCTATAAAAACTCAAAGGTAGATGATAAGACAACAGAAGGTGGTGAAGAGCTTGGGAACAAAATGAAAGAGAAAAAGCAAGTCATTTACAGATATGAATGCCAAATTAGAACCAGTAAAAAGGAGACTGACATTGTTAAAATTGCAGTCAGGGACATGAAAAAGAAACTCGAGGACATAAGATAGAAAAAAGCAGAGTGTGAAGGATTATAGAGAAATGTTATACCTGGAAGACAGACAAAGGAACCACAAACTGCACAAATCTGGTGTTCTTGGAGAAGAGAAAAGGCCACATGGAACTGAAAACATGTTCAAGGATACAGCAGAAGAAAACTTTCCTGTGAGCGTGGAATGACTGAATATGAACTCGGGAAGAGCAACAAGAAAAACTAGTACAGAGTGAAAACTTGAGAGAGAGAGAGTTTGAGATGTAAAGACAAGACGTAAATTGTATAAATATCAGACAAAGGGGAATAAAAATCAAGTCACTTATTTAGCAAGACAAGAGCACAGGGCATACTTGATCCCTTATTTATACCATTACATGATTGAAAACATCCAGCAAAATGAAAAAGTTGGGGTGAAAGGATTGGCGGTGAGCATTCAATCTATTTAAATATGATAATTATGTATACAGAACAGAAAAAATACTGTAAACCTTGAAATGTAGAATCAACTTAAGTATAAATATTGGGAGGTCAAGAGTGCAGAGGAGGTGGGAGGAGACAACTGATGCTTTCAAAGATAATAAATCAAGTAAAGATGATAAATGAAGAAAAGGTTTAAGTATGTTAAAATTATAGGCAACTCCTAAAGGAATTAAAGTGCAATATAACTAAAATTCCAAAAAAGTAGAAATTATACAGAATGTATATTCTAATCAAAATGAAATAAAACTATCCATTAATAATCGAACATTTCTTATCACCTGGAAATCTGAAAAACTCTTTTAAACACACATTGAAAAGGAGATAACCAAAGTTATCTAGAAAATTATAATAAGTAAAGAATTATGTACCCAAACTACAAAAGTAGCTAAAGGATAAAGAAAAGTTTTATAGCTTTAAATACCTGTTACCAAATAAGAATAGCTGAAAATAAATGTATCATTTAAATAATGCAGCATAAAAGCAAACAATAATGAAGACAAATGAAAGCAAGATGAAATAATAAAGTTAAAAGGGGGAATTAATGTATTGGAAATATAGAAACAGAAAACTAATCAATTAACTTTTTTTTTTTTTTTTTTTTTGAGACGGAATCCCGCTCTGTTGCCAGGCTGCAGTGCAGTGGCGCAATCTCGGCTCACTGCAACCTCCAGCTCCCTGGTTCAAGCTATTCTCCAACCTCAGCTTCCTGAGTAGCTGGGATTACAGGCAGGTGACACCACGCCCAGATAATTTTTGTATTTTCAGTAGAGACGGGGTTTCACCATGTTGGCCAGGACGGTCTCGATCTCCTGACCTCGTGATCTGCCCACCTTGGCTTCCCAAAGTGCTGGGGTGCCACCGCTCCTGGCGAAAACTAATCAATTACCTTTAAGAGATGATTCTTTGCAGTGGGGGAGAGAAACCCTAGCTAGAATAGTTAAGAAAAAAGGACAACACATAAATATAAAAAATCAGAAATGGAAGTGAAAAATTAAAAGCAAATACAAGGTGATTAAAATAATTGTTATGAAAGTATACTTCAACACTATGCATAAATCTTAAATACCTGGATGGAATGGATTTCCAGTTGGAAAGCATAAAATTACCAGCATTAGCCCTAGAAGACTGTGGTCACATATTCAAATACTCCCCCACGCCTACCAAAGATATTCCACTCTAATCCCTGGAATTTGTATTTATGATGAAATATTTGTAAATATGATGTAAATATTTGTAAATATGATGAAATATTATTCCCACCATGATGTCTTCTTGTATGTCACATTTGACCTTAAAATAGGAGCTTTTGGGTCATCTAATCACATTAACCCTTAAAAGCAGAGCGCCTTCTCCAGCTGGTGGTAGAAGGAAGTCAGAAAGATTTGAAGTGCAAGAACTCAGTGCACCATTGTGGGTGTGGAGATGGAAGGGGCCACCCACGAACAGATGCAGGTGGCCTCTAGGAGCAGAGAGTAGAGAGCCCTGTCAGGCAGCAAGGACGTGGGGCCATCAGTCCTACAGCCACAAGGGATTGAGCTCTGCCAATGAACTGAACGAGGACGTGGGGCCGTCAGTCCTACAGCCACAAGGGATTGAGCTCTGCCAATGAACTGAATGAGGACGTGGGGCCGTCAGTCCTACAGCCACAAGGGATTGAGATCTGCCAATGAACTGAACGAGGACATGGGGCCGTCAGTCCTACAGCCACAAGGGATTGAGCTCTACCAATGAACTGAATGAGGTTTTAAGCAGATTATTTCCCAGAGCCTTCAGACAAGTGCCTACCTGGCTGACACTTGGATTTCTGCTTGGCATAACCCTAAGAAGACGACCCAGTTGAGTCCACCAGAAATGTGGTCTACAGAACTGTTGGATCATAAATGGGCTCTGTTTTAAGCTGTGAAATTGCGATAATTTGTTACAGCAGCAATAGAAAACAAAGATACAGAACATCAAAGTCGATGAATTTCCAGGAAAGAAATAGAATTATCAAGAAGTCTCAGAGGCAAATTTTGTCAAAACTTCAAAATACACATAATCTAACTTCTTTATTAAAGCCAGAGTAACATGGAAAATAAAACTTGTCAAACACAGCAAAACAAAACAATACAGATGGCTAGGGCAATTTCACTTAAAAATATTGATACAGTAATTTGAAATTAAATATTAGCAACAGATTCCAGCAACTTATTACACAAACTGAAATCTAATATAAAATGTGTTTTTCCCAAGGATGTATGGATAACATGACATATCAAAGATATGACAGAAGACTAGGGCAATTTCACTTATAAATATTGATACAGTAATTTGAAATTAAATATTAGCAATAGATTCCAGTAACTTATTACAAAAACTGAAATCTACTACTATCAAGTGTGTTTTTTCCCAAGAATTTGTAGATAACATGACATAGCAAATCCACTAACATAATGCAAGATATTAATTAATCAAAGAAGAATGAACAAATGAACTTCTCCATGGATGGCAAAGTACATACATGAAAAAGTTCACATCCCATTTTTACACTATAAATACTTCTTAATAAACTAAGACATCGTGGAAATCTTTCTACAGTGTAAAACCAAAAGCTAGCATCCGGTGAGTGGGGAAAATACGAGAAGCATTCCAGTTAAGTTATGACGAAGATGCCCCCAGTGTTAGTTTGCTGGGGCTGCCATAACAAAGTGCCACAGACCGAGTAGCTTAAACAGCAGAAATACGTTTTCTTGCAGTTCTGATTTATAGATGGCTGCTTTCTTGCTATGTCCTCACACGGTCACACCTCGGTCTGTGTTGTCTGCTTCTCAATCGCCTCTTCTTATAAAGGCATCCGCCATGTTGGATTAGGGCCCGTCCATATGACCTCACTGTACCTTAATTACCTCTTTAAAGACATTGGCTCCAAATCCAGTCCCATTCTGAGCTATGGGGGGTTAGGACTTCAATACATGAATTTGGAGGGACACAGTTCAGCCTGTTATACTTGCTATTATTGCCGTGATATTACATTCCTCTGGAAACTAGTAGATGGTAATTTGGCCACATTGTTAAAAGTCAGAATGCATGTAACCTTTGAATTTGACATTCCAATGCTATACCATTATTTTAAAGATAAAATGGCACATGTGCACAGACTGCTATGTTCCCTGTAGCTCTGTTTGACTAGTAATTGGCTGGACCAAAGGTCTCTCATTTGATGAATGGATAGACACAATGTGGGTTATCCATACAATAAACTATTAATCAACCATAAAAAGGAATGAAGTACTGGTACATGCTACAACATGGATGACCCTTAAAAACATGCTAAGGGGAATAAACCAGTCACAAAAGGCCATATATTTTTCTCATTCCATTTATATAAAGTTTTTAGAATAGGCAAATCTATAAATACAGAAAGTAGATTAGCAATTGCTTAGGGATGGAAGGGGAAGTCAAGGGAGCAGGGGGATTGCGTAGTGATGAGCATGGAGTTACTGTGGGGGAACAAAAATGTTCTAAAATTATGTTGTGGCTGTCTGTACAATCCTGTGAATATCCTAGAAGACATCAAATTACACACTTTAAATTGATGAATTGTGTGGTATGTAATTTATATTCCAATAGTTATCTTTTTAAATAGCAAATGACTAGAAGAAAACATAAATGCTTCAACGTATGAGTCCTTTAAAAAAATAGACCATTCTATGTGTCCTGATATAACCTATTTACAATATAATACATTATTAAGTGAAAAAAGTAGGAAAAGATATTTGCAACCCATAAAACTGACAAAGAGGAGATAATCAAAATATTTTTAAAAACTCTGTAAATCACTACAAAAAGACAGACAACCCAGCAGATAATAGATAAGAAACATGAACAAGCCATTCACAGGAATGGAAAGTGGAATGACCAATGATATAAAATGTGGAAAGCTCAGCTTCACTATTAATCACGGAAATGCAGATTAAAACCCCTAATACCAACAGAGTAGCTACAATTAAGAAGATAGACAATATTAAATGCTGGTGAGAATGTGGGGGCAATGAGGCCTCTTGTGCATGGCTAGTGGGAGGGGAAATTGGTGCAGGCACCTTGGAAACGACTTTACATCATGTGCTGTCAGTTCCACAGTTCCACTCCTGGGTAGGTGCCCAGCAGGGATGCATATTTGTGGCAGCATTACTCACAATACCAGGAACTGAAGTCAACCAATACCAGGAACTGAAGTCAACCAAATGCCTATCATAATAGAAGGGATAAATGACTTTTATATGGTCATACAATGGAATGTACAGCAACGTGGATGAATGCATTCCAACTATAGAGAGTAACATGAATGAACCTCACAGATGTCATGTGGAAAAATGAAGCCACATACAAAATGTTAGATACTGTGTTTGTCCACAGACAAGAAGTAAAAAAGCTGTCAAAACTAAACAATGGGCCGGGCATGGTGACTCATGCCTGTAATCCCAGCACTTTGGGAGGCCAAGGTGGGTGGATCATGAAATCAGGAGATCGAGATCATCCTGGTGAACACGGTGAAACCCCGTCTGTACTAAAAAAAAAAATATATATATATATATGTGTGTGTGTGTGTGTGTGTATATATATATATATATATATATATATATATAGCCAGATGTGGTGGCTCACACCTGTAGCCCCAGCTACTCAGGAGGCTGAGGCAGGAGAATGATGTGAACCCAGGAGGTGGAGCTTGCAGTGAGCCGAGATCGCACCACTGCACTCCAGTCTGGGTGACAGAGCGAGACTCCGTCTCAAAAACAAAAAACAAAAAACAAACCCAAAAAACTAAACCATGGTGTTAGGAATGCATTCTTATGCCACAAAATCATAAGAAAAGCAAGTTAGTGACTATCATAAAATTGATCATAATAATGTTTACCTTTCCTAGGAAGAGTGCTTCTGAGACACTGGTCTTCCTTTTTGCCTGCCTGCCTTCCTACCTCCCTTCCTGCCTCCCTCCCTCCCTGCCTCTCTTTTTTCTTTCTTTCTTTTACAGGATCTTGCTATGTTGCCCAGGCTAGTCTCAAACTCCTAGGCTCAAGCAACCTTCCCACCTCAGCCTCCTGAATATATGCTATTTCTTGATATGGGTGGTGGTTACATGGATGTTTGTTTTATTATAATTCTTTAGACTGTAAGTTTATGTTTTATGTATTTTTCTGTATGTGTGTTATATTTCACAATACAAAGTATTTTTAAAGCAAGGTCAAGAGTTTGAGATGTGTGATATGCTACTATTTGTGTAAAACGTAGATGAGCATGGGCTGAGCACGGTGGTGGTTCATGTTTGTAATCCCAGCACTTTGGGAGGCTGACGCAGGAGGATTGCTTGAATTCAGGAGTTTGAGGCCCACCTGGGCAACATGGTGAAACCCTGTCTCTACAAAAATTACAAAAATTAGCCGGGCATGGTGGTGTGCACTTATAGTCCCAGCTACTGGAGAGGCTGAGGTGGGAAGAATTGTTTGAGCCTGGGAGGTGGAGGTTGCAGTGAGCTGAGATCTTACCAGTGCACTCCACCTGGGTAATAGAGTGAGATTCTGTCTCAAAAAAAAAAAAAAAAGAGCATGTATGTATATAGTCTGAACCTGTTTTTGTATCTCCATAGACAATATTGGAGGTCTACAAAACGAACTGCTAACAATGGCTTCCTCTAGAACTTGGAGTCTGGGCTAGAAGACATGTTTTATGGAGTACTTTTTGTACTGTTTGAATTTTTAAATGTGTGTTTAAAATGCATAACTTTGGACCCTCTGACTTTGTAATGCTCTGCCATAGCTGACGTAACTGACTAGTTAGGAGTTAAATAGGGAGACGCTGGTCACAGGTCAGTCTATGTTTCCTTAAACTTGGCATGAGGATACTTGGGAGGGACTGCTAAATACTCAGCGGTACATCCCCTGAGCCCTCCCTCATGGGTCTCAGTTAATGGCAACTTAGAGAGAGAACCACAGGCAAACCTTGGAAGGCTGAACTCCTTTTCCTACCTGCTCCCATCACCTGCCTGACAGATGTACCAAGAAACACTCCCAGAGAAGATGGCAGTGGGGACAGGGTCTGTTGCTACCTTGTGGTTCTTGTACTAACATGAGAACTCATTGTTCACACGGGAATCTCAACACGAGAAACTTATAATTGATTCCATTCGCCTATCATTATCTCCATCAAATCAAGCACCTACAAAGGGAGAATGACAATTGGGAGGAAAAAGAGGTAGGATGCTTTCCTAGATGGCTGAAGTTTCTAGAGCTTGCCATATACTTCTGTTCCAAATCTACTTGGGAAATCAGACAGTCTGAAGAAACCACAGGAAACAACTTCTCTGGTCCACTAGACTCAGGTTTTAAGCAATTCCTTTTCTGAGACATCAAATGTCAACCTCGACACAATATTCAAAAATGGTTTTTTCTTTGAACAGTTCTCCTGGAATGTCCTGTCACTCAGCTGGAGTTGGCAGGAGTGATGAAACCTATTTGTCACCTGAACTGTGATCGCCTGGGGATACTGACCATTCTCCAGAGACTCTGTGGCTTTCAGGTTCCTATAAAAAGATCAGAACGAAGAAGCTACATTTATGGAACATTCACCTTGAGCCTGATGCTGTGCTATACACATTACATACACAGCCTTGTGGAATCCTCACAGCACCTTATGAGGAAGACACCCTGACACTTTTATTATATTCATTTTGCAAATGAGGGCACTGATCTTTAAAGTGATCAGTCACTTTCTTAAGGCTACAGAGTAAACGGCTAGACCAGGATTTTAACCTTTTTCTGTCTGCCAAACCCAAGCACACTATAAGCCTTACACCTGTGTCTCCCTTGGAGGGTGAACTCACGTGTTAACTTCTGGAGACTCCTAGCACAGGGCCCAACACTTCTGCCTCAGTACGCATTCAGAAGCAGGAATGCTGAGTGAATGCAACCCTCTGCTACAGCCTCTAATGAGGGCTGGCATACAGGACACACATTTGTTGAATGAATGAATGAATGATTATCTTTTGGGCCATTAGCTCAGTCTTAGATAGCTGAGATTCATTAAAATCCAAACTTTGGGAGAGAGCAGTGGACGGGACTGCTTTTAACACCTGGTCACATAAGCTTGTTCTTAAAAAGGACTTGGGCATCTCATGAATGACAGCAATGGCCTTGCTGTAATCTCGTAACCCCTTTGCAAATACCACAAGTTTTTCCCATGTTATATTGCAAGGGAAGATCAGATTTGATATTTAAAAGCTTGTTACAGATTCTCATTTACTAAAACACTTTCTGTAAAGTAAAATTTTCCTTCCCTCGTTCCTTGCGATCTTGGCTCTTTAGAAGATGACTTGAAAGGATGGACGTAAGTCAACCCTTCGTGCAGCTGGAGCATTTGCAAAAGGAGTGTTGATGAAAACATTTCCTCCATAACTCTCAGGAGAGCAGAGGTAGACGGCACCCACACAGTAATCATGCACTTCCGCCTTTGGATGTGCAGATTAGATGACAGGAAGCGGCCTTCTTTGAAATTCAGTGAGGTGGATGCTTTAAGCTCATCATGGCTAGAAAAGTGACTCCACACTGCTCAGAACTAGAGATATATGGAAGCACCAAACAATATGCATTTTCAAGAAATTAAAAATGTTTTATGTGTTTATTTCTTCTGAAAATCCCCCAAACGAAAAAAAAAATGCAAGAATATTTCCAGTGTTCTTTGATCACTAATTCTCCATCAGGCTCCTATGAGGAAAAGGTCATACCTGATTTACTGATATTTTCTAGCAAGGACCTGTAAGGTGTCTGCACCGTGTAGGTACTCAGGTGTTCAATAAAGCCACATTAAATAAGGAAAGATTCTTGGAAGAAAATGAGATATAAAATGACTTAGCATGAACTCAGATAGCCCACTCAATTTCATCTACATTGTTTGGTTTTCAAAGGAGAAACCTAGCTCCGAGCTCATTTTTTTTTCTTGATAAACAATCCCTCCATGAATAGCAAAACAAGCCCTGCTGGCATTTAGATAATCATTTATAGCTGTGCTGCTTATTAAAAAGACTCAGATTCCTGGTCTTTGCTCCTAGAGATTCTGATTCAGCAGACCTAGGCTTTTGTAGAAATCTCCACTTTGAAATACCTTTTGGGATGATTCTGAGCAGAGCTGTATTTGGGAAGCACAAATTTATAATTATTCAAAGCCAGCAGCAGGGTCAGCAATACTTTTAAAGAGGATTAAATCACTGCAAGGTAAAATGTTAGATCACCTTAGAGCTGAGCCAAGCAGTCAAAGCATCTCGGTCTTGAGTGCACATTACAACCACCTGCAGCAGCTTTTTAAAAACAGTACTTTGCCCTCTTTCCAAACCACTTAAGTCAGAATCCCTGCGGTGAAGCCAAGGCATTGTTCATCTTTTAGAGCTTTCTTAGAAGATTCTAGAGCAGCCAGCATTGAGAAAAATCGAGTTAAATAAAACCCTGTTCAAATGCACGTCGATTTGGTTGCCTTTTGCTGACTTTTGAGGTCATCCCGGAAAAAAGTCTTGCTTGTCAATTTCCTTAATCATATTCAATACCTTACAAAGTACACAGTATGCACTCTGAATTAGGTAGGGCTGATCTTGTCAACTACATTTTACAGATAAAGAAAGTTGTGTTCAGAAAAGTAAAAGCATGTGCACAAGTTAGCCCAGCTGCAAGTGATGGAACAAGCACGCAGGTTTTCGGAATAGGCCAAGCCCAGTGGTCTTGCCATTGCATCACATGGCCTGCAAACTCTTAAAGGTTTATGCTGAGTGGAGCTTGCCCATGTTAGAAGTTGTTTGATAATTACTTTTTATGTGAGTCTCTAAGCTTGACTGAGTAGGGGGTAGATGTCCAGGGCGTGGGTGAGGAACTACACAATCACATACGCTCATAAAAGACAGGCAGCCGAGGATGGACTGGCTTCCTGTATGCTCATCATTTGCATCTTATTAAAAGATGCTAGGAAAAGAGAAAAAAAACCTTCAAAGACAAGCAGTTAAGTGAATCAAAAACTTGCAAGGAAAGGGATAAATGACTCAGGGAAAGAGAGAGCGAAAACAAGATAACATAATATATATATTTAGGATCAGGCTTCCTAATTTACTGCAATCTGTGATTCTCTGAATCTGACTACATTGGGTATAATTATTTCTGTCTAAATAATTTTGCAGACTTGCAGCATAATAACTCAGGATTACAAATAAGAATCAACTCCACTGTGCTCACAACACAGCAATAATTATGTTCTTGAGTTGGTATAGCTCCTTACAGCTTAGTGCAAAGTAATTATGTTTTTTCTTGGTGCAAAGCATATTAACCTGTGAAAATTACAAACCGTGAAGTGTAAGAAAAGTCTGTGTTTCAAATGGGAAAAATGCCTACTGAAGAATTAGCTGGCACTGGAAGGACTCCCTGGTGGAAATTTCTGGTCACTGGTAAGGTCATCAGCTTCCCACACAGACAGACAGAACTTTCAGTGAATGAGATATAAAAGCAGCTACATATTGCTCAATTAAGATAGTCATGTGCATTTGACTGTGGAAAGAGCATGGAGTTCTTGAAGTCTATCTAGGTTGATACCTGTGGTTTAAGCAATTCCTTCTCATGGCTGTATATTCCATTCCGTGAATATACCACGACTTGTTTATTAATGACTGGCTGCGTCTGGGGAGTGGTGAGGATTGGTATGGTGTGCTATGGAAAGTGACTGAAGAGGGATCCCCGGCAGGCTTCTACTGTATTTGTGATGCTTTTACTTCTTAAGCGGGATGGTGATTGTACAATATTTGTTATCTTATTCTCTACATTTTTATGCATTTTAAATAATTTATAATTTCCTTTTTTTCCCAAAAGAATACAATTCAAAGAAGCTGTCAGGGGACATAGTTTTTGAATTTTGTAGAATCTCCACATAAAAACAGAGCAACTACATAGCAAATCAAAACCCATGGACAAAATTTACAGGAAAACTAGCTAGCAAGGTATTCCTGCAATTTCAAAAATGCAAGCAAATGGGAAACAATCTCCAGTGGTTGCCAGACTTTTGGAGTCAGTATGGGAGAAAGGGGAAGAAAGACTTGAGAACAGGGGGTCCCCAAGATGGTCAGCAGATATTCATGGGTAAGCACAGCGTGACAATCTGAGAACAGTGGTTGAAATGTGGAGAGATTTGGCTTGTTCCAATAATGAGCAATGACAAGAGACAGGGATTAAGAAGAATCTGAGGCTATCTAGCCCTGATGAATCTTGAAACTGACTCTTAGGAACCTCTAGGACAGAGCTTTAAATTGAGAATATGCTGTTAGAAGTGCAATCAAAATTGAGCAGGAAAGAGCCCCAGGGATAATAGAAATGGAAAGTGAGATAAAATTGTAGAAGTGGAGGAAACAGAGCCATGAAATATCAAAAAGTAAGCAGTCGTATTTGTACACCATATGAAAACAGCAGAAGTTAGAAAAGCTGTATCGGAACAAGCCACCTTCTAGAAGTTCAGAAAAACTAATTTCATGTAAAGAATGACAACAGATTACTATCAAGATCAAATCCCAGGCCAAGGTACACTAAGGAAAATTAGATTATGGAACAGAGTAACATCCCCACAATGAAAGCATTCCAAAAAGCCAAACCCTTTCAAAATGTGCTAAGACATTGAGAAAACAACACATGACACAAAAGAACAACATAAATCAGAATTGGAAAAACTCAGAATCAGGTAACAGAACTCAAGAAACAATTGGAAATAAACTTTAAAACGTAATTAGAAATTAGGATTAAACTAGAAGGAATGCAAGAGTAAATAAGCAAACAAATAATGTCTTATTAAAAATAGTAGGTGAAGGCCAGGCACAGTGGCTCACGCCTGTAATCCTAGCACTTTGGGAGGCCAAGGTAGGTGGATGATTTGAGGTCAGGAGTTCAAGACCAGCCTGACCAATATGGTGAAACACTGTCCCTACTAAAAATACAAAAAAAAACTAGCTGGATGTGGTGGTGTATGCCTGTAGTCCCAGCTACTCAGGAGGCTGAGGCAGGAGAATCGCTTGAACCCTGGAGGCAGAGGTTGCAGTGAGCCAAGATTGTACTAGTGCACTCCAGCCTGGGCAACAGAGCGAGACTCCATCTCAAAAAAAAAAAAAAAAAAAAAATACTAGTTGAAAAATACAGTATTAAAAATAAAAAAAAAAAAAAGAGGCCAGGTGCGGTGGCTCACGCCTGTAATCCCAGCACTTTGGGAGGCCGAGGTGGGCGGATCATGAGGTCAGGAGATTGAGACAATCCTGGCGAACACGGTGAAACCCCGTCTCTACTAAAAATACAAAAAAAAAAATTAGCCGGGTGTGGTGGCGGGCGCCTGTAGTCCCAGCTTCTAGGGAGGCTGAGGCAGGAGAATGGCGTGAATCCAGGAGGCGGCGGAGCTTGCAGTGAGTGGAGATCATGCCACTGCACTCCAGCCTGGGTGATAGAGCGAGACTCCGTCTCAAAAAATAAAAATAAAAATAAAAAAATAAAAAAAAGAAATGAATAAAAATATGTTTTTTTAAATTGAAGATAATGCACAACAGGATTAAAGATAGACAAAGAAGATCCAACAGATAAGAGTAGTCCCTAAAGAAGAAAACTAAAGGAAAGACATAGAATAAATAATACAAACTCTAATGCAAGGAAACTTTCTTAAAATAAAGAAAGATATATAAAACTACTTGCCAAAGCAGCACACTATTTGCCTGAGAATATCAACACAGAACAAGCAATAAGAAGATATATTCCAGTGAAATCACTAGGCTTATTTTTTTTTTAAAAAAGGAAAAATCCTCTGGCTATTCAGCCAAAAAATAAAATACAATTAAAAAGGAAAATAAACATAGATTATTAACAGATGATTATTTTTTTCAGAACATTTTGTGCCAGAAGAAAATGAAGTAGCACATTTAAGATATTTAAGAAATGAAAATATAAGTCAGGATTTTACATCTGACAAAGTTTATCTTCAAGTATAAAGAGCACAGATAAATGGTTACCAATGTAAAAAACTCAAGGAATCTTGTTCGAGCGAGATCTTCCTAAGGAACTAGTAAAGAACACGCTTCAGGCAATCAAAATGACCCTAGAGTCTCAGCCTAAGGGCTGGAGTGTGTGTTACATATATATTTCCTTGTAATGAAGACTCAATAAAAGCTGAAAGGGAAATATCATAGCGTGTAATGGCTATAAGCAAAATAAAAAAATTAAAATGTTTTCAATAATCATAACCGGTGATGACAGTATTAGAATGCTTGCCATCTAAGCAAGGGGGTGTAGCTGAGGGGTAGATCATTTCACTGCAGAATAATTACCATCTGACTCTACTATGTGTAAATAAGATGAAACAATTGAGTAATTATAGGTATTCTAATTTTACCATTTCCTGCGTCCTTTAGGACCAACATTTTTAGTGTAAAAAAAAGGCCAGGGGGAATTTCAATGTAATAGAGTTCAAAACCCTGTAACTTTGAATGTAATTTTAAAATATCAGTATGAACTCACACATTATTTTATTTTTACTTGGAGTGGGGAGTGAGAAATCTATTATCTATCTATCTATCTATCTATCTATCTATCTATCTATCAATCATCTATTGATACAGCCCAACTCTGTCCATTGTAACTGTGAACATCCAGTAGCAATGAAAATTGTAAGAACCCAGATTGTGGTCTTGAAATATCATATTCCAATAAAAGAAACAAGAGCTTACAGAAATAATTGATTCCAGGTCTGGAGCAAGAGATGTATAAGATGAATCTGGAATATCACATAATACTGGATAGTAAGTGATATGGTTTGCTGTGTCCCCACCCAAATCTCATCTTGAATTCCCATGTGTTGTGGGAGGGACCTAGTGGGAGGTAACTGAATCATGGAGGTGGGTCTTTCTCGTGCTTTTCTCGTGATAGTGAGTAAGTCTCACGAGATCTGATGGTTTTAAAAGAGGAATTCCCCTGCACAAGTTCTCTCTCTGCCTGCTGCCATCCATGTAAGACACGACTTGCTTCTCTTTGCCTTCAGCCATGATTTGAGGCTTCCTCAGCCACGTGGAACCGTAAGTTAAATTAAACGTCTTTCTTTTGTAAATTGCCAGGTCTTAGGTATGTCTTTATCAGCACTATGAAAACAGACTAATGTAGTAAGGAAGCTTATAAGACTACTTCCTCTGGCCAAATGTGGAACAAGAGGGCTTTGTTATGAATAAGAATTGCAATGCATTGAACTCCAACAAATATGTTTACATCGATGAATTTGCAATGACTTTTTAAACAATTAACTTGTCACCTTTGGAAAATGACAGGAACCAATTCGTTATCTTGGAAGCTGGGAAAAAATAGAGAAAAGAATTAAGCATTTACTTCACCTTTTCTTTAAGAACTATACCACTGATAACCAAACAGTGGGAGAAGAAAGCATCTCTTTATGAAATTATTCCAGTGAGGCCGGGTGCAGTGGTTCACGCCTGTCATCCCAGCACTTTGGGAGGCCCAGGCGGGCGAATCATAAGGTCAGGAGATCGAGACCATCCTGGTCAACATGGTGAAACTCCATCTCTACTAAAAATACAAAAAATTAGCCAGGCGTGGTGGCCCCTGTAATCCCAGCTACTCTGGAGGCTGAGGCAGGAGAGTTGCTTGAACCTGGGAAGCGGAGGTTGCAGTGGGCCGAGATCGTGCCACTGCACTCTAGCCTGGGTGACAGAGAGAGACTCCATCTCAAAAAAAAAAAAAAAAAACTAAATAAATAAATAAAATTATTCCGGTGAAATGAAATGATAGAATGAAATGAAATGATGGAATGAGAACATCACTGTTCTTTAACGCCCAGGGAATTAATGGATACAGGCATTAAGCAACATGGCTGCTAACATTTAAAGAGACCATAAATCAGACCCTCTTTTCTCCTGATAAAAGAATACAACCTGCAGACTTGCCAAAATGTTCCAACCTGAGTGTGACCCAGCTTTGAGATCCAGCTGACAAATTCCAGGAAATACGGAGGCCCAGGAACATGATGAACCACATTGGGATCTTGCAGTCGGCAAAGTCCAATCTATGGGAAACTGTAAGTCAAAGAGCCTGGGTTCTTCTCCATATAAACTTTAGGGAAAGAAAAACAATATGGATTATTCAAAACTTAAAAAACATATCAAGTTTCAAAATATGGGCAAGGTTAAATGGAATATCTGAAGATAACGCAGGTGACAAAAACATAAGGGATCCCAAGGATGTGATTACTTTGAACATCAGAGAGTGGTGACCTAGAGCAAGCAAGGGTCTAGGGTTGAAAGGGGGTGACTGGCCAAGTTCATGATTGCAGTGATGGCTGCAACATTGCTTGCTTTAAAATTATTCACTAAACTATTGAATCAATAAATGAATAAATGGCAAAAAGGAAGAAAGAATAGTAGACTTGGGATTAGACCACCTAGGATTAAAATCACACCTCCTGCCCTTGTTAGCTATTTCACTTGGGCAAGTCACTCAGCTTTGCTGAGACTTCGTTTTTCTCATCAAAATGGAGTCCAACTTGCAGTGTAGTGGCAAAAATGCTTCCTGCCTCCATATTTTTGTCAACATGGAATAAAATGTGATAACGTAAGTACATTTCCCTGAGCCTCGCTGACTAGCACTAAATAAGACCCTGGGAAATGATCTTGTGATATGAATATGGATCTTAACCATCTAGAGTCAGCTTTGCTTTGGAAACAGGAGAACTGGGTCTGCCAGTCATACCCTTCATGATGAGGGAAAATCACTTTTAAAATAGGAATAAACAAAACAAAACACACACACAGCCCTGGGTGACTGTAACAAGTGAGGGCTAGAACAGGTGTGGACACTCTGTGAACGGTCAAGAGAAAGAGCCATTGTTCGAACCCTCCAGGGCCTGGGGAGGGATATTGTGCCTAATGGCAGGCGGGAAGGGTGGCTGTGTTTCAGTGGCTGCTCTAGTCTACGCAACATTTTAAAGTTCACTTATTAAAACAAAGTTTAAAAAAACATAATGAGAAGCCTTTATTGGCCAATTGCTATGATTCAGGTAGCAGTGTGAGGCAATTTATATCAATTGAAGCATAAGCTACAGTGTTATTTCCGCTGGTTATGAATGGGGAGAGATACCCAGGATTAAGTCAGAGGCACAAAACCAGTGCCACAGAGTGGGGAAGCAGGATTCAGACCAGGCTGGTTGGCCCCATGGCCTGGCTTTTCATCCCTAAGAGGCCCAGTAAAGAATGTGCAGAGGCAAAAGAAAAGCCTCAAAAATCTCATCCTCTTCCGGATCCTCTGGTGCCCCACCTCTGAACGTGCTTCTGTGGGGAAGACCTTGCTTAGGGAATCACAGCTACAGCTGGACCCGCAGGCCCCATAGCTCCTTATCCTCCTTAGCTGCAGATCACCTGGGAACCGTGGCCTTGTTTCAGTTCTCAAGACGGCTTGCTGTCCTCTGAACTCGGGGGCCACGTTTCTGCCTCCCCAGAGAGTGATTCCTTTTCTCCTCTCCACCATGACGCTTGGACAAGCTGCTGCTACGTGAATACAGACGGACTCTGGCAAGTACTTTTATTGGAAAATGGTCATTCTGATCTACGGCTTCCCTTTAAAAGTAGGAGGCAAATAGCCTAGATGTTAAGGGCTTCAGTTTAGGGGTTAAATTAACTGGGGTTCAAATCCCATCGTCATCCTCTGCTAACTGGGTGGCCTTGGACATATGCCCTAAATTATCTGTGTGCCTCAGTTCCCTCACTGGTAAAAGGGGAATCATACTGCCTACTTCATAGAGTTGGTGTGAGAATTTAACATAAAGTGCTTAGCCTAGCACCAGGCTCATGAGGAGTGTTCAATAAATGGTAGCTATTATTATCATTTATGACAATGAGGCCCAAATTAGAAAGCCCTACCTCTCCAATGCCCTCAAAAGCCACGACTCCAAGGATCCTAAGAAAGAAAGCTCTTTACATTTCATATTTTATGTTCAAAATTCATGTGATTTTTGCGTTCTACTTCTGTGTTTTCTGGGAGAAAGCATTTCCATCTTAAACCCAAGGCAAATGGTTAATATCTTAGCATATAAAAAGTTCTCTAAAACAACAAGAATAAAAGATTCATAAACCTGATTTCCAAAATAGATGCCAAACACAGAGTTTAGATTAAAAGAAAGGTAAACGGCCACTTGGTGTATAAAAATAGGCTCTGCCTCAGTCCTGATAAGAGAAAGATAACTGGCCGGGTGCGGTGGCTCACACCTGTAATCCCAGCATTTTGGGAGGCTGAGGTGGGTGGGTCACAAGGTCAGGAGCTTAAGACCATCCTGGCTAACACGGTGAAACCCGGTCTCTACTAAAAATACAAAACATTAGCCAGGCGCAGTGGCGGACGCCTGTAGTCCCAGCTACTCGGGAGGCTGAGGCAGGAGAATGGCGTGAACCCGGGAGGCAGAGCTTGCAGTGAGCCAAGGTGGCGCCACTGCTCTCCAGCCTGGGCAACAGAGCAAGACTCTGTCTCAAAATAAAATAAAATAAAATAAACAATAAAAAAGAAAGATAACTAAAACTACCCTGAAATGTCATTTTTTACCTGTCATTTAAAAAATGCAGACATTGAAAAACACACTCTGTTGGAAAGTCTGTGGACAGATAGGCTTTTATATATTTCTGGTAGGAACACACAATTACGTGAACGCTATGCAGTGGAATGTGGTGTAAGCCAGCAAACCTGCTGTATTTGTCCTTGACCAGACTATCTCCTTTCTAAAAAGCTACCTTGAAAATAAACTTCCACAAATACAAAAGCATGAATGGAAGTGGCTGCCCACGGAGGCAGGAAAGTGGACTAAGGTGGACCTGGTAGAGAAGGAAATGCGAATTCTCAAAGAATACCTTTTATACGGTCATGGCCTTGAATCCTGAAAATGATTTATTCAATTCAAATCCTATTATTCAAAAAGTACAATGTAATCCTAAAAGGCAAAAAAAGAGAAAATCTAAAAAGAAAATTCAAATAGAATCAACGAAACTAACTACAAATCGAGTTGGTTAAAAAAAAAATCTGCAGGAGTGAGCTACTGCTGCTTACATTTGGATACACTCTCCAGATGGTCAGCACACAGGAAGAGTTATCACCTCCAAAAGAACAGCAAAGAAAGAAAGTTTGAATGTTTCTTAGTGATTTCATGGGTAGAAATTATATTGGTATTGTAATTTTGAAAGTTTAATCTACATTGTAGGATAAAGTAAATAGGAAATACATTAATGCTATTAGAAACTAAGATATTCATGGTACCAGAAAAGAAATACAACTATAAAGTCTAAAAGCGTAAAAACAAAACCCTATAATGTTTAATTTGAATTGGAATAGCAATATGAACTCATGCTTTTTAAAAATAAAATCCTACCTTCGCCTCCTGAGAGAGCCTAGAGACTCTGACTCCTCAGTAGCAACAAACCTATCTAACACCCAGACCTTTGTTTCTAAATATCGTTTTCCCCTAAAAGGAAATCAGGATTCTTGGGGCAGAAAATAATGATTTCAGATAAGAAAGATGGATGGTAAAACTGGGACATCATTTTTATCCGGAAAACATGGAAATACTCAAAGGCTAAAGGGGTCTTATTAAAATGACTGGGGCTCTACTGGTTAAATGAGATAGGGGGAGACAAGCTGAACTTCAAAAAATAAAAAAAAAAAGACTGATTCATAGAATACATAAAAATACATGAGTCCCCAAGTGGTGCACCCTGAGAGGTGGCTGGTGGAGGCGGTAAGTTTTCCAGTGGCTTTGCATTAACTCTTTACTCTGAAAGTTGGTAATTGAAGGGGGAAAAGCATAAACTGCATTTTTTGAGAAATGATCTTTATCTCCAGTTTATACTAGCAAGCTCTTCTTTCAGAAGAATGCTGGCTAATAAATGTAGAAATGATGATAAATGTGGCAAATCACCATTCTGCAGTCCTCAAGGAAATAACTGATATCAGCAAGGAGACTTAAACGATGATAAAACCATTCTGAAATGTTGGGGAACAGAATATTTGCATAGTGCCGAAGTGTCCCATGTGGATTGAGGACTACTCACAGTGGGGAATCCAGCCTTTACAGGGGGAGATTCCAGGGCCACCCTTTAACCAAGCGGTCGGACTTCGCATCACTAATAGGAATGTAGTCTGACATCCTGACCCACACGGTATTACCTTTGAAGCATTCTTGCCAAAAATGTTTAACCAGAATCTAACAAAGACTTTTGACCTCATTGCCAGTTTATAGCAAATTTAGTGGATAAGAGAACATAGACAACATCACAGGAAATAATAAAAGAAATCCAGAACGTTATAGAATTTAGCAGAAGGCTATATTCACTCAGCATTCCTGTTTCTGAATCTGTACTGAGGCAGAAGCACTGGGCTCTGTGCCTGGAGGCTAGCGAGGTTAAGACATGACTTCGCCCTTAAAGAGCAACACAAGCGTGAGGCTTACAGTGTGCTTGGGCTTGAGAGACACAAAGAGGTCAAAAGCCCGGTCCAACCATTTACTCTGTAGTCTTAAGACAATGACTGAACACTTTAAAGACCAGTGTCCTCATTTGCAAAATGGATATATTAAAAGGGTCAGGATGTGTTCCTTGTAAGTTTCTGTGAGGATTCCATCAGGTAATACATACAACACACATTGTACAATTACCTGGATCAGAGTAAATTTTTATCCTTTTTAATTATAAATAAATTACAAAGATTATAAAAATATGTACATATGAAAACATGACTTAGAAAAGCTTGGCAGTCCATGGGTAAAGAAAAAATTAAGGAAAACCTCAAAGAAATAATCAGACCTAGAACATGGAATATTTTTCAAGACAACTGGAATTATCTTTTCAAAGAGTCAATGTCATTAAAACCAAGTAAAGGGGCAATTTCAAATTAGAGATATAACAAAGAAATGCAGTACGTGAAACTTGTTGGGATCCTGGCTGGAAAACAAATGAGCTATAAAAGACATCTGCCATAGATTAAATATGAACATGACCTGGACATTAGACAAGAAATTATGTCATACTCTTAGCTGTGATAGTGATCCATAATTTCAATGTTCATATTTTCTTTTCTTTTCTTTTCTTTTTTGAGATGTAGTCTCGCTGTGTCGCCCAGGCTGGAGTGCAGTGGTGCTATCTCAGCTCACTGCAAGCTCTGCCTACCGGGTTCACGCCATTCTCCTGCCTCAGCCTCCTGAGTAGCTGGGACTACAGGCACCCACCACCACGCCTGGCTAGTTTTTTGTATTTTTAGTAGAGATGGGGTTTCACCATGTTAGCCAAGATGTCCTGGATCTCCTGACCTCGTGATCCACCCACCTCGGCCTCCCAAAGTGCTGGGATTACAGGTATGAGCCACCGCACCCAGCCAATGTTCATATTTTAAAGAGATCCAGTTGAAGTATTTAATAGTGAGGCATCAGGATGTGTGCAACTTACTTTTCAATGGTTCAACAACAACAACCTCTGTCTGAGCTGGTAAGACAATTATTTCAAGTGTTGATTTGCATGGTAGGTATTCAGTTGGACATGACATTCTTCCTTCAATGTCTCTGTATGTTAATTATGCTTAAACTCTGTGTATGCTACTTCAAAATAACAAGAGCCATCTATGACAAGTCCACAGCCAACATCATACTGAATGGCCAAAAACTGGAAGCACTTCTCTTGAAAACCAGAGCCATGCCTTCTCTCACCGTTCCTATTCAATGTAGTATCGGAAGTCCCAACCAGAGCAATCAGGCAAGAGAAATAAATAACGGTATCCAAATAAAAAAAGAGGACGTCAAACTATCCCTATTTGCAGACACCATGATTCTATATCTAGAAAACCCAAAAGTTCCTTGATCTGATAAGCAACTTTAGCATACAAAATCAGTAGCATTCTTATACACCAACAGCATCCAAGCTGACAGTCAAATCAGGAGTGCAACTCCATTCAGAACTGCCACAAAAAGAATAAAATACTTAGGAATACAGCTAACCAGGGAGGTGAAAGATATCTTCAATGAAAATTATGAAACACTGCTCAAAGAAATCAGAGATGACACAAACAAATGGAAAAATATTTCATGTTCATAGATAGAGGAGTTGATATTGTTACAATGGCCACACTGCCCCAAACAATTTACAGATTCAGTGCTATTTCTATCAAACTGCCACTGACATTCTTCACAGAATTAGAAAAACTATTTTAAAATTCATATAGAACCAAAAAAGAGCCCAAATAGTCAAGGCAATCCTAAGCAAAAAGAACAAAACTGGAGACATCACATTACCTGACTTCAAACTATACTACAAGGCTACAGTAACCAAAACAGCATGGTACTGGTACCAAAACAGACATATAGACCAATGGAACAGAATAGAGAGACCGGCTGTAAACCCAGACACCTACAAACATCTGATCTTTGACAAAACTGACAAAAACATGCAATTGGGAAAGGACTCCCCATCCAATAAATGGAGATGGGATAACTGGCTAGCCATATGCAGAAGCTTGAAACTGGACCCCTACCTTACGTAATATAAGAAAATCAACTCAAAGTGGATTAAAGACTCAAATGTAAAACCTAAAACTGTAAAAGCCCTGGAAGATAACCTAGGAAATACCATTCTGGACATAGGGACCGGCAAAGATTTCATAACAAAAACACCTAAAGCAATTGCAACAAAAACAAAAATTGACAAATGAGACCTAATTAAACTAAAGAGCTTTTGCACCACAAAAGAAACTATCAACAGTGTAAACAGACAACTTTCAGAATGGGAGAAAATATTGGCAAGCTATGCATCTGATAAAGATCTAATATCTAGAATCTATATGGAACTTAAACAAATTTACAAGCAAAAAAGAAACAACCCCATTAAAAAGTGGGCAAAAGACATGAACAAACACTTTTCAAAAGAAGACATACACACAGCCAACAAGCATATTAAAAAAACCTCAGCATCACTGATTATTAGAGAAATACAAATCAAAACCACAATGAGACACCATCTCACATCAGTCAAAATGGCTACTAATAAGATGTCAAAAATAAGAGATGCTGGCTAGGTTGCAGAGAAAAGGGAACATGAATACACTGCTAGTGGGAATGTAAATTAATTCAGCTATTGTGGAAAGCAGTGTGGTGATTCCTCAAAGAACTTAAAATGGAACTACTATTTCATGCAGCAATCCCATTATTGGGTATATACCCAAAGGGATATAAATCATTCTACCATAAAGACACATACACAAGTATGTTTCTTGCAGCACTGTTTACAATAGCAAAGACATGGAATCAACCTAAATGCCCATCAGTTGTAGACTGGATAAAGCAAATGTGGTGCATATACACCATGGAATACTATGCAGCTATAAAAAACAAGATCATGTTCTTTGCAGCAACATGGATGGAGCTGGAGGCCATTATTCTTAGCAAGTAATTCTGGAATAGAAAACCAAGTACTGCATGTTCTCACTTGTAAGTGGGAGCTAAACAAGGAAAATGCTTTGGGCGCAGTGGCTCACACCTATAATCCCAGCACTTTGGTAGGTTGAGGCGGGTGGATCACTTGAGGTCAGGAGTTCAAGACCAGCCTGGCCAACATGGTGAAACCCCATCTCTATTAAAACTACAAAAAAATGAGCTGGGGGTGGTGGCAAGCGCCTGTGGTCCCAGCTACTTGGGAGGCTGAGGCAGGAGAATGGCTTGAAACCAGGAGATGAGATGACAGTGAGCCGAGATCGTGCAACTGAACTCCAGCCTGGGCAACAGAGTAAGACTCCATCTCAAAAAAAATAATAAAATAAATAAACAACCCCCACCCCCAACAAAAACCAAAAAAGCAAACAAACAAGGAGAAAGCATAGATGTAAAGAGGGGAACAACAGACACCTGGGCCTACTTGAGGGTGGAGGAGAGGAAGAGGGAGAGGATCAGAAAAAAACACCTGTCAGGTACTATGCTTATCACCTGAGTGACGAAATAATCTGTACACCAAACTTCCATGACATGTAGTTTCTCCATATAACAAACCTGCACATGTACCCCTGAACCTAAAATCAAAGTGAAAAATAAAATAAAATAAAATGCATTCGTAACCCCAAAAACACTTTTGGTATACTTGATTACATTCTTAAGAAAACATGGAAATTATTTTCTAATTAAATACTTATTTTTTTTTCCAAATCTTAAAAAGAAAATTGATACGTGGGAAGATGTGCAGTGTGTGTGTTTTGGAAACTTTAAGAGCTGCCCCCTACCCCAAGGCAGGCGCAGTAATGTCAGAAGTGGGGAACAGAATGGCAAACTGTTGAGGCTCAGATACCTTGGACCCTATATTACCAGAGCTCAGGAAGGTTAACCTTGAATCCCTGGCTCAGGATCTCCCCTCCTCCTGTGGCTTCCCCTTCAGATGCCCAAGGCCAGCTCCCCAGGTCAGCCCTGGCCAGCTGCCCTCTTCAGGACTGTGTGAAGACAGACCCTTTTTTAAAAAAATAACTCCAGACACAAACTGGCTAGATGGAGAATTCCTCACTGTGTGACCTGGGGCAGTGACAGCTCCTTTGAGCCTCAGTTTCCTCATCTGTAAAGCAGACTCAATGACAGAACCCACTTCATAGGCCTAAGGTGGCGAGTCGCTGAGATGATGCACGCGAAGTGGTTGGCCGAGTGACAGTCCCATGGCAGATCCTCCATCAATGTTCGCCCATCCTCATTCTCGCTCTCCCCTACACCCACACGAAACGCTGGGCTGACACTTTCAAAAAGCATTAAGGGACCTTACAGAACTGGTGATTACCAAATGACAGAAAAGACTGCAGGTTTCAGGCCAAACATCACCTCCCATGAGTGACCCTCACTGTACCTGTCTAGACGAGGATCTTCCCTGAACATCTTTTGAAAATAATTCTACATCACTGTCCATAGTTTAGGTGTTTTCTGAAACAGAAATCACCTGCTCCCATTTTATTTCAGTCTTTGTAAAAATGAGCTCGTGACTTCTTGCTTTAAGTGTGGTCAAAACGAGACTTAAGCTTAAGCAGTTCAGGGTCCTCTTCCCTGTTTGTCTCCCACTCCTTTGGGTTGCAGTCCAGACACCACACTGGGGTGGGTGGGGTGGTGAGGGGCTCTGTGTCACCTGGCCCTGGGGGCACGGCCTGGGTCAGGCTACTTCCACACTGATGGCCTCCTCTGGATGTAGCTCATCCACCCAACTGCTGTCCTCGTCCACCAGTCGTGGCTCCTGAAGGCTGACTTCTCTCTTTTCCTTAGACTTTGGGCCCTCTGATTCCTTTTCAGCCCTTCTCTTCCAATCTGGAGGGAAATGAGAACATCTCAGGTGCATGTCCGCCCCACTGTGGGTTGTAGGGAACTCCAAAGCCCATAGGATGGGAGGCTGGAGAGGCACCCACATCTGGCTGTCCTTGAAGAAACCCAAGGGCAGCTTCACAGTCCCATGGTGACCTGGTGGTTCCCATTGCCCATCCTTCTTTTGAAGTTTTGACCTCAGCAGTGGGTCAGGACTGCAGACTTCTCAAGGTTCTACAAGTTCTAAATTCATGCCAGTCCCCTCTGCTCTTTCTCCTACAACCAACTGGGCAAAGCCTTATCCCCTTTTGTACAGAAACAAACAACTTCTCTTTCTAATCTATTATATATGGATTAACTTTCTGCCTTCATCCTTCAGACTTCAGCTTTTGATTTTCCCAGCGAAGTTTTTTGGAATTCAAATCAGCCTTTTCTCTCTCAAGGGCCTAGCTCTCGCCACTCAGTGCTGTGGCTTTCAAGACCGTCCTTTGCCCCAGCCTGCTCTCATCTTCTTAGAGCTCCTCCAGGGCAAGGGAGGTGTTCATAAAAGCCCTTCATGCTGCTTGAGTGGTGGGGGGGAGGGAAGAAGTAAAAGGAACTCAAAGAAAAAACAGATGGTAATTATTGTAGGCTAAACAATAGCCCCCAAAGACGACCACATTCTAATCCCTGAAACCAGTGAATTTACCCTACATGGCAAAAGGGACTTTGCAGTTGTGATGAAGTATCTTGAGATGGGAGATTATCCTGGATTATCAGGGTGGGCCCAACGTAATCAATGGTGTCTTATAAGAGGGAAGCAGGAGGGTCAGAATCAGAAAAAGGAGATGAGACAACAGAAGCAATGGTTGGAGGGATGAGATTTGGAGATGGAGGGAGGAATGAGGCCAGGAATTCAGGCAGCCTCTGGAAGCTAGAAAAGGCAAGGAAACAGATTTTTTTTTTTACTGGAGTTTCTGGAAGGAATGCAGCCTGCTAACACCCTGGTGTTAGCCTCGTGAGACTCATTTTGGACTTCCGCCCTCCAGAGTTGTAAGATAATAAATCTGAGTTGTTTTAAGCCACTGAGTTTATGAGAATTAGTTACAGCAGCAATAGGAAACAAGTGTAGTAATATGTCAAAATCTTATGTGGTGACCCGCCACTATTGGTGGGGTTGGGTGAAGAATGCTGCCTTTCCCCTAGAGGACTGTCAACATCACAGGGTAGAATCCAGGTTAATTTTGCTTGCTCTTGTAGTCTACGTGGGGTGGGCACACAGAAGGTATTCACAAAAGGCATGAGTGAATTGTTCCCTTTCTCAAAGATAACTTCTGCTCTGATGATAACCATCTGCCAGTCTCAAGGACCTATTTCCTTTTCACTATGGTGGTGTCTGGCCTGTAGTCTCTGCAAGATGCAAGCGTCTTACTCCCCGCTATGTTATTATCTGTTTTCCAAAGTCAAAACACTCCCATCTCATGCCTCCCTGCAGGTCCAGGCGACATGCTTTATCTCAGCCAAATGGTAGGACTGGAATGCTTGCCACGACAGTGAAAATGCCCCTTCCAGGCAAGACTACACTCTCTGCCAATCTTTAGAATTATTTGTGAGGACTCAGGTAAGACCCTGTCATCCTATCCGCTCTTCAGTGGCCTGGTCTAAGCGGCTTCACTTCTCACTGGGATGGAACCATACCCTAGACTTCACATAACATCAGGGAATGTAAGGTTGCCCGCAGCAGTCATGACACTCCACTAGGAGAAATCCTTCCGTGCTCAGGCATTTTGCTACAAGGGTTAAAACCCTTCTGTTGCTTCTGACTTAGCTTGGAAGAGGTGTGCTGACTGGCCTTTAGAATATCAGCAGACATGCACCAAGTCTGCCCAGAAAGCTCAGAAGGCTAAATGAATATTATCCCTGATACCTGCCACCCTGGTCTTAATCAGTGGTGGAAAAACTATCTCACAACTGTTTGTTTCAATTGGCCATTTCAGTTTCGTAGTAAAAGACTGGTTAATGATAATAATGCATCATAAAACCTTCAGAAGGAAAGGAGTATGTTTTGTGGACCACTTTGGTTTTCTTTTTTGTATGTGGCAGTTTTGAGTTATTAGTTTTTAAGATCAGTACTTTTTAATGGAAACAACTTGACCAAAAATTTGTCACAGAATTTTGAGACCCATTAAAAAAGTTTAATGAGAAAAAAGAAAAAAGAATATCAGCAGACATAGATCTGTGGAGGAGTCTCCTTCTCCTTCCCAGCACCGACAGTCTACCCCAGGGATGGCACACAGGTGTCCTTGTACACAGCTGTAACTGATTCATAGTGGCTGCCTGGAGGACCACGCTGGGGAAAATTCGGAAGCGACATCTCAGTTCAGACACAAAGAGTCCCACAATGAGGGATGCCTGCTGTGGGCAGGAGGGGTGGGGAATGAATTTCCCATTTCCGTGCCACCCTGTTGGCACATTTGCGCTGCTGTGAGTCACCCATTTTCTTTGTGCATGTCTCTCCAGCTGTGTTATAAACTTTTGAGTACAGAAACCAGGACACAGGCTTCTTTGAGTCCCCAGTCCATAACACAGTGACTGACACACAGTAGGGTTTTTATAGACGATTGTTTCATCATTCTCTGAGTATTAAAATATGGACTTAGAACCAGAGTGTTATTAAACCCCTTGGAGAGCAGCCTTGTCTGGTTTCTATCCTCCCCGTTCACTGGAGAGAAGCCCAGGCACAAATGGGCGTGCTCTGATCACTGCTGACAATGTCCTGCTGATTTCCCCCAGTTCCACTTACATTCCTTTTATTCTGCCTTCCATGAAGCCTTTCTTATCAGAGTTTGAGATACACACAAATAGCAGAGCTCTAATTCTGGCATTCAAGTAGTTGTGGACAGGTTAATTCTCTAGGACAACATCTCTAAACTGGGTAGCAACATAGGTAGTTAGCAACTTGAAGAAACAACCACTGGAAATCCATGTACACACTAATAGGGTTCTTTATTACATATTTTTGAACTGAACATACGGAATAGGATACCGATAAAGTAGCAATTGTGATGCTGGATTGAGCAGAAATAATGATCCCAAATTCTTAACCATGTTGTAGTTAAGAATGAATCAACTATCATACAAATGTCAATGAAGACATTCTCCTCCTAAATCATCCTCCCATATTTAACTGTCATTCATAGATGACTCAGCTCAATGAATAGATGAGTTTAATTCTCCCAAAACCTTTCTTCAGCCTGACTACTAACCAGCTGTCTTACCTCACAAAGTTCTTTCTGGCTTGCTAAGTATACACCAGATGGCTTAAGCCCCATCTTCCCCCCTATAAAAGTTGGGGAGACAGGCCTGTAACCAAGATATTTTATTAACTGTTGGAAATGCGTTGTACTCAGGCTTAAAGCTTTTAGTACTGCTTTGAATCTCAAGAAGTGACAGTTCATGCTAAAAAGGGTTAATCAGATTTAGTGGATTGCCATCCAAGTTTTATCAAATGTCAGGCTTTTCTCAATATGCTGCACATCAGCAAGATGAGAATATCATTGAGAGGAAATTTATAGAATGTGTCTGTGCTGATCCCAGGATACAAAGGGAGTCATCTCCCAGGCAACAGAAATGTCTTCATATTCATCGGGTTCAGGGTCCTTTCTCAGGCTCTTTGTTTCCTAGACTTGTGGGTTTTGTTGGGCGTAGGACACATCCTCTTTGTTAGGAGGAAGGTGGGGCTATCCTGGCTGAGCTGACCTGGGCTCCCAGCCTCCCGTGGCCAATCTTTCAGGCAGAAGGGAGGGGGAGTATTGCGGATGGTCAGAATGAGGGGCAGATTGAATCCATGCCAGAAAGGTTATTACCCTCTTGCCTGACTGCGGATAAGTGGATTTTGGAAACAGATGGTGCTGTCTGCAACCCAAATTATAGGAGGCAGGTACAATGAAGAGGTAAACAGTACTTACCTTCTTTGCCAACAGATGGACAGATTCTCCACTTATTACCCAGCTACAAGATACAGTTTCAATTACTTTTATTTAAAATTCCAACTGGGAATGGTTATATTGGTACAAAATAAGGGGAGGCAATATCAAGTGAGAGATTAAATATTTAGGAGCAAAGAAGAACTTGAAAATTAATGCTATGCATAATCATTTCAATCACAGTTTTTCAAAAATGGGACATGCAGATACAAGGCTCTTATGACAACATATTGGAAAGGCCCACTTTAATGAATCAGTGCCCCAAGCCGTTCTGGATGTTTCTATAGTGCAACAAACATCGACCATGATTTCTTATCACATAGGCATGGCCTCCCTGAGCCCTCACATGTGACTGATGATCAGAGGCCTTCAAGGCACAGGACCCCGGGTCTTTCAGATGGGCAGTGACTGAGCAGAGGTTGCCTTCAGATTCTTCTCCTAGCCCAGGGAGCCACATAATTCATATCTCAGCAGAGATGCCATTCTTCATCAAAACCTGTTTCCTCCCCTTCCCCAGGAAGGAGAGAAAGAGACAGGGAAGTGGCAAGAAAGCCAAAGTTCAGTTTCACACGTGTGAATTCAGATCTCCTAGGAATATTCTTGTGGACATGGCAGTTTGAAATATGAGTCTGGAATTCAAAGGGGAAGCTTTCGTTTTAGATGCACTTTTGAGATGATCAGGTTTGGAGTGGAACGTTATGAAAGGCACTATCAAAGTTCTAATAACAGCTCAGCCACCAGAAAGTGATTTCAAATTAACCCAATTCCTTCCTTGTCTTTTGCACTCTTGTTGAATGGCATGTCTCATGCAGGGCGGTACTTCTCCCAATCCTTCCTCTTCCTCTGTCTGCCTTTCTCCCAGGCTCCGGTCCCCCAGCATCCCCTTCCTACACACCTCTCCCATGACTTCTCCATGTACCTGTCCCACCTTTTCCCAACTCTGCAACACAATGCAAAACCCTACAAACGCTGGTTGGCAATTCCTCAAGGAGAGAAAAGAAACATAACTCATTAAACCAGAATCTTCTAGGAGTGAGAAAAGCTGTCCCACCAAATGAGCAACAGAACTTCCGATGCCAAAGTTTCTTCTGGGTAGAAGAGAGCACCTTTTCATCACACAGGATAGGAGGAAGCTTTCAGAGGCAGCAGGAGAGCCGGTGTCCTCATCTGGCTGAGGGTCTCACTGAGATGATGAACCGACCCTACGATTTACTCCTTGTTCACCTGCGTCAGATGAAATGTTGTAAGAGAATCCACATTCGCGATAGAAAGCCAAATAACATGTATGAGAAGGTATCTTTGAATCTTTTTGGCATATTTTGGAAAGCCTCTTCCTGTTTCAAGCCATCATTGTTTTCATGAGAGGAAGTGATCAGCTTGGGGCTGTGGTGTGGAGCCAGGATGTTCACAGCCAGCCAAGCTTTGTCGAGAGAAGAGCCAGCTGTGGGCGGGACTGCCATGCTGGAAATACTTCAGAAAACCAGACTGCACTGAAACCTCCTGAAGATCGTCTGAAAATGTGGCCCTGACTGTGAGCTGTGAAGTGTTACTAAAAGAAGAAAATAATACAGCAGTTATCTGAAATCACGAATTAGCACTCCGATGTGAAAATAGGACTTGAGAATGTCAAATAGCTACAATAGAGAAAAGACTAGAAATTCTCGGTTGTACTCATTTGCCAAATTGGAATAAAGATTCGGTCTTGCTGAACCAATTGTGGCCCGCTTCCCACATCAGCCAAAATTTTCCTCCTCCTAGTTTCTGATGCTTATGACAATGAAGCATTATGAAGTGTGTGTGTGTGTGCATGTGTGTGTGTGTGTGTGTATGTGTGTGATCAAATTTCCACTTTGCTATGGAAATAGGGAGTTAGAGAGGTCCTAGGTCCTTATTAGAGATTGCCAAAATGTTTGGATAAACTGCAATTTTGTGGCTTTAGTTGACTTTGAAAAGTACATTACATTTTCAAAGAACTGTCAGATCGTCATCACATGACAGAGCTCGGAGATTTAACAAGATTTTATTACAATGGGATGAGAATGTGATTTTTAATATAACCCTCAATTGATGCATTTTTGGAAGTGCCATTCCCATTCAAAATCATCACTTTTTGAGTCTACTCATGGTTTCCAGGGCTTCTATGATCACTCAAACAGCTGTTTGATCTGGTGTTCAGAGCTACATTATTTGAAACTCTGGAAACTCCAGAAAATCATTCTCATGTCTTCCCAGCCACGCCTCATGTTCTACCCTAATCATACGGTATTGCTTGGTTTGATCCCCCACTGAATTCACAGCTCTGATTCAGAATGACTTTTCCTTTCTGAAAGTCAGCACCATCTGAGGCTGACTGGTTGAAAGTCACAAGGAAAATTCAAAGGTATCGTGTTTCTTATTTTCCCAAACTTGGAATTAAGCTCTAGGTTTTTACAGATAATTGCTTTTTGGTTAAAACGTTGTCTGTAGACTGTAATTTGTCACAAAGAAGTATTCATGAAGGAATGAATGAATTTAACAAGCATTTGTTCAGTGTTTATATGTGTCCTTTATTATGGGTCCAACACAGTGCTGGGTCACTGGGACATGCACTTGGACAAGGCGTGTCTTGGTCTTATGGGGTTCTTAGACAGCTGGGGACAGGCTCACACATGGATAAGAGTGTGGGGAAACATGGTTGAACGTGGGTTCTACAGACATCAGGGCATCTCGGCTGGCGAAGGGGGACTCAGGCAGAAAGTGCTCCTGGGAATAGCAGCAGCAGGTGAGGAAGCAGCCGCAAGGGAACTACAAGGGCGGGAAATGAAAACATTTCTTTCTTTAAAATTTCTGCAAATTTATTCTAATTTGGCAAAGGACCTACAAGACCTACAAGACCTACAACTTCTGCCCAGAATCAGCACATCCTGGAGGCACAGTGGGACCTCTGCCTGGGGCTTATGGCATTTTAGAACCTGTGAAGATACTTTAATTGTTTTTAGAATCAGAAGACTATAAACCAGCCTGATTATATTTTTCTTTATGCCACCAGTCATAATATATAAAATTTAATATTCCTTTAAAACATTTTTTTTTTTGAAGAAAGGGGCCTATGAGGACAATAATGTCTTTGACCCATGAAAGTCACAATGTGGCCTTGCTTCAGGCTGACCATCTATGAGATATCTCAGAGTTGTCCCTAATGGAGTCAAAAAAGTTGGGTTTTTGCCCTCATGCAGGGACTGTCTCTGATTAGCAATTGTCCAGGCAGTGTGAACTGTGTGGTTGAAAGCCACAAGGAAAATTCAAAGGCATCATGTTTCTTATTTTCTTGGCTGCACTTGGCTCTCTGCTCCAGGATCTCCCAGGGGCAGTCTCTGAAGGAGAGCAGCAGGTGCTGGCCCTAGGAGCCTGGAGGAGGAGCTGGGGCACAGAATCAGCAAACAGGGGCCTGAGGGCTGCCGGGGCCCCCTTGTTTGCAATGCAAGAGAAGTGCCCAGGGCTGGGCTCAAACGTGTAATCCCAGCACATTGGGAGGCCGAGGTGGGTGGATCACCTGAGGTCAGGAGTTCAAGACCAGCCTGAGCAACATGGTGAAACCTCATCTCTACTAAAAATACAAAAATTAGCAGGGCGTGGTGGTTCTCGCCTATACTCCCAGCTACTCGGGAGGCTGAGGCACGAGAATCGCTTGAACCCAGGAGATGGAGCTTGCAGTGAGCCGAGATCACACCATTGCACTGCAGCCTGGGCAACAGAGTGAGTCTCTGTCTTAAAAAAAAAAGAAAGAGAGAGAGAGAGATTGAGAGAGAGAGAGAGAGGGAAGTGCTGAGAAGTTACAGCGGGAAGCTGGGACCAGGGCAAGGAGATGGGGCTGTCATGGTCACCAGGGACCAAGCTGATGAGCAGTAGCGCTGAAGCTCAGCAGGAAAGCAGCTTCATTGTTCTCTTTTGAAAAACACTGGGGACACGGGAGACTGCACCAGAGGGAAGGACATGCGTTGGTTCTCCTCTGACTTCCAACAGATGGTCTCAAATCGCTAACAGACAAAATGGGACCCAGCCATCCAGAAAGACACCTTCGAAAGAGAAGTCTGAGACTTGGTGAAAAGGGGACTGAGACGAGAAACACTCCCTGGCACAAGGTGTATGATGTTCTTGGACAAGCGTCTGCTCCTGAGTGGAAACCAGGCCGGGAGCTCAGACCCAGACAAGGTGTCGCTTGGGCTGGGATTATGCTGCCGTGACGCTGGCTGCTTTCTCTGAAGGGAACCTTTTTGCAGAAGATGATAGGCATCAACTCCTGGACTCCTGCTGACATTTTCTGTCGTGTGGCTCTTTCCCCTACCAGTCACTTCTTAATAAAGCCTGTCACCTGGAGATGGTGAGGAGCCAAGCTGCCTCTGGCGTTTCGTGCTCCCTCATGGCCTTCTTGCTATCCCTTGAAACCTAGCTCTGTACCCACAGCCTTTTCTCCCTGGAACTCCATGCCTGAGAGCTTCTGGAGTGGCCTGGCTGATTTTGGTGACTGAGCCGCACCACAGTCTCTCTGCAGTCATCTGGAGAAAGCAGCAGCTTCATCTCGGCTTCTCTTTCCGGATTTGCATGTCCCTGAGCTCCTCAGAGAACCCCGCTACTTTCTGTATGTAGTTCTTTAGAATGAGAAGGGAACCCCGTAGAGAGGTGATATGGGGGAACAGAGATGGTCCAGCATTTCAATTCCAACCTTGGGCGGCTCCATGGGTTTGTGACCCATGCAGTCCCATGGGACCCATGCTCAGAAAGACTCCTCATTTGTGTAATGCTCTGCTGTTCTTGTCTGGAAATTCTTAGTAGTTTTGGAGCAAGGAGCCCCATATTTTCATTGTTCACTGGGTGGCTCTGCAAATATGCAGCAGGTCCTAGATCTCGGGCAAGATGGTGACAATAATGGCGACCCCGTTGAGCTGTGCCAGGCACTGTTCTGGGCACTTGTGTCTGCATGCATCTCACTGCAAGTCTATCAAGTAGTTATTGGTATTTATTATTAGCTCCCCTTTACAGATGAGGAAACTGAGGCACAAAGAGGTTAAGCCACTTGTCTAAGGTCACAAAGCTACAAGGTGGGGGTTCAAGGCTCCAGAGTCTGATGCTCACAACCTCACACACTGCTGCTTCTGAGGCAAGTATCTGATCTCCCTGAGCTCTCTCTGTGCCTTTGCCCACCTGGCATTCCCAGGATTCTGAGGCGGCAGCCCTCTGCGTGAACTCTATGGAAAGGCCCGACTACCTTCCAGGATGCTCTAGTGGAGTAGTTCATGCTTGCCCTGAGCCCACCCTAGCAAAGCCTTATGAGCCAGATAGACCATTCTAACTTTTTCCTCTCTGGAATTTTCCTAGGGGACAGAGTTGCTAAGTGCTCTGTCACCTCGCTGCGTCCATGCGTTTCTGCTACCAAGATCCCTGGGTCTGCCTGGATCTGCCAGCCCCAGGCCCCGTTGCTCAGCTCCTTTCTTCCTGTGAGCCTCCCACAGACTTCCTTGGTCTGGTTGAATGAGCCCATCTCCGTGTCATACAATTGAAAACTCCACCCTGTACAGGGCCTGGGGTGCTTGTCTGTGGAGCATGGTGACAATAACTGCCATGCTAGATTGTGGCAACAGAGCAATGCCTGCCACGTGCCTGGCTCAGACCCAGCACACAGTAGGTGCTCAGAAAAAGATGGCTGTGGCCATTTGAGCTCAAAGTCAAGGACTCTGCTCTTTACATTCTGGCAACTTTACTGGCAATTTATTCTTGTGGCTGCTCAGAGAAATTCCATGTTTATCACATGCTCAGCTGAGAAGCCAAAGGAGCTCTTTATTCTAAAGTGTGATGAGGCTTCATCTTTGACAGGTATCTTTTCTGTAGCACTGACATCTTTCTCAAGTAGCAACTTGCCGTAGAATCTCTCTGAGCTGCCTATGAAATCGTCATCCTGGTTGGTGGACCCAGCTTCCCAGGTTCTCTAGCTGCTGCCAGGTGGAGAAGGCACATTCTGGGCCTCCTAAGCCAAATTCCAAACAGAAAGAATGTCCCGCTTTCTGCCGGTAGCCCCCCGCCTTCCTCCCAGAGCTTCACATATGAATGTAAAGGAAATGAATAATCTGCCATGTAGATGTGTTGATTCTTTAGACTGAATTGGCCAAGTCTTTCATGAGCTTTCATGGAAAATAAGTAAAATAATTCTAAAAGGAGTGAAATTCAAAAGTCCTCACAAATCTTTCAAAACCAGGATATTGGTGCTATTCAGACATGAAGTTGAAGTTGGCTCTTGGAGGCCCTGCCAGCTCTTGGCTACCAGCGAGGGTGGGCTGGGCACAGAGCAGCCCGGGGAAGAGAGGAGGGCAGACACCGGCGGTTCCACTTCGCCCATGCTGGTGCCAGGCCTGCCTGCCTCTGTGCTTCTCTTCCTCTAGAACTTCCTCAATCTTGTAGTTAGCAATCTCTAAAATATGGTACACCCTTCCTCCACCTTGTCCATTCTTGAGGATTCGCCAGAAATCTGTATTAACAAGAAGAAAAAAATACGCAACTACCAGACAGACTTTGGGGCTGATAAATCTCTTAGGCAAGCTTGTCCAGTCCATGGCCTGGGGGCCACATGCGGCCCAGGATGGCTTTGAATGCGGCCCAACAAATTCATACACTTTCTTAAAACATTATGAGATTTTTTTTGCAATTTAAAAAAATCTCATCAGCTATCATTAGTGTTTTAATGATATTTTGTGTATTTTATGTGTGGCCCAAGACAATTCTTCTTCTTCCAATATGGCCCAGGGAAGCCAAAAGATTGGACAGCCCTGCTTAGGAATCACAGACTATCAGGGAAGGATGAAGCAGTGCCAAGAAGCCATAAACACTTCCTCAAGCTCAAGGCAAGTCCCTTCAGGAATGGCCACAGCACAGAGGAGGTGTCGTCGGTTCCTGGGGGTGGACCTGGCATCAGGTAGCCAGTGAATGCCATTATAATGCGATTCCTCCCCAGGCTGGAATCTTGCCTCTTTCCTTTGCAGTGTCCACCATGGCTGTTTTTGCTGCCTATTTCTCAGGCCAGCAGCACTCAGATAGGCTGGCAGAGCTCTGGCTGCTGAGATGAGGTGGTTGGCAGTGCTGTCGGGCAGTCCACTCCAGTGGGAAGGGGCACCTGCCCCCGTGCACTCTTGAGTAAGTGCAGAGTCTAGCACTAAGCCTGGGGGTATGTTCCAGCAGGAGGAGTGGGCGTCCCGCCCCCTCAGGGAAGTTGAAAAGCAAATGGAGGCCTGAGGACTGACCTGCAGGCAAATCCCCAGTGGCTCCCACTGGGAAATCAAGAGAACTCAGCCAGGGCTGCGGAAAGGGGTGTGAGGAACATTTGGGACAGAACACGTCATCAGCAGAAGGCCTGCAAGTTTACCCTCTGGAATCCTAAACCATATCTGCTCCGACCCTCAGGGGCCTTCCCCTCATCTTCCAGTCTTTTGGGCCAACTTGATCAAGGCTACAATATAGAACTTACTATTGTCAACAAGAAACCCTAACATTTTTTTCCCCACCTAAGCTACATATTGCAGAAATGGAAGCAAGTTTTAAAGAACTTTGCCAATTCCACCTAATTTCAATGCACTGCCATGGTCATCGTTGCTTTTACAGGCAAGGAAACTCTGAAAGGTCACCAGTTAGAGGACGTTTCCTAGTTGGCTGACCTAGTGTGATGGGTATGTTTTCTGAGACGGTTAATTAAGGAAGCTTACATAGCTTATCAACCGTGTTTGTCTTTTGCAATTCCACTGGGGAGGGGAAGCATGAATGCTACCTTAAAAAGGCAGAAGCTATGACTTAGGGGATTCCTTGTAATTCAGAAAGTGAAAGTCACACAAATCCTTTCCAGTTCCGAGGGAAGGAAGGAGGCCAGTGGTGAGAGGTCAGTGTTCGCCCATCTCCCCTTCCCATCTGCAGCTCTGTCCACAGTGGAAACTTGGTGGCAGAGGGAATCAGTAGAAAAGTCTCAGATAAATAGAAATGGCGCAGAAGCAGAGGGGTTTAACCTCTCTTCTCAGTCTCTGGAAGGACTTCATTGTTGACTCCCGAACCAGAATGGGTGACCACAGAATAGAAACCACAGCTTAGGGTTATCTAAGCCAGAAAGAGGACCAAAGATAACTCCGCAGGGCTCCATGAACCATCAGGTGGAGAGGGAGGAACAGAGGCGTTTCTATTGCTCTCAGTGGAAGGCAACTAAAAGTCGAAAAGCCATTGTCCCCACCTGAGGGGACCAGAGCAAGAAAGCCCAGGCCCCTTGGTGAGGCTGCAGGTGAGCAAGCTAGGGGCAGATGGAGCTGTCAGGACAGGGTGGGGACAGGAGAACATACCAGTCTCAGACACCTGTGGGACGGCCCTGCTCCGGGAAGGAGCAGCCAAGAAACAGGAATCCCTTACCTGCAGCCACAGCAGAGCAGTTCCTACCGTACCCAGGTGCCTCTGGGAGAGGAGCAGGAGATGGCAGGAAAAAACCCCACCAACACATGGTTGACCTACAGGCTGCTGTTTAAATACAAGGAGATCCTTATTGGCAGCTGAGTTACCTTTCAATGCTAAGTTTAAAACATCTCCAGATGCCTCCCCCGTCGAAGTGTCCTGATGTGAGCATGATGAGGAAACAGATAGAGAAAATAGAGAGGCAATAGTTATTGCTCATTTACCTCTCTGTGTCTCGGGCATCCCGTGTGTAAAATAAAAACAAACATTCCCAAATGTATTCATCTGTGTTTATGCTGCTGATAAAGACATACTTGTGACTGGACAATTTACAAAAGAAAGAGGTTTAATTGGACTTGCAGTTCCACGTGGCTGAGGAAGCCTCACAATCATGGTGGAAGGCAAAGAGGAGCAAGTCACGTCTTACACGGATGGCAGCGGGCAAAGAGAGAGAGCTTGTGCAGGGAGACTCCTGTTTTTCAAAACCATCAGATCTGGGGGGACCTATTCACTATCAGTAGAACAGCATGGGATAGACCTGTCCCCATGATTCAATGACCTCCCACCGGGTCCCTCCCACAACATGTGGGAATTCAAGATAAGATTTGGATGGGGACACAGCCAAACCATATGACCAAATTTATGAAGTTTTTTTAAGGACTAAATACCTGAAAGTGCTTGAAAAAAAAAATGAGTGTGTTATCCAAATGCAAGACTCAAAACACACTATTATTAGTGGTTTTCAGGTTGGAGCCCCACCGGCGAATTCTCCACATATCTTCTTGCCTTTCTTGCGGCACAAAGAAGAAAGCAGGTGACAGCCATGGCTGTCTCTCCCTCCTTCTTTCAGCGAAGGGGGCCACGGGGTAGAATCTGTAGATCACAGTGACATATCCTCGGCCAGAGGAAGGAAGGGCCAGGGAATAAACGCAGCAGCCCCAACACCAGCCATCGCAAACCTTCTGCCTCCCAGGAAGCCAGACACTGCCCCCGTCCTGGTGGAGGGATCCTGTGCCCTGGCTCTGCTCCCAGCTTGGTGAGATTTTCTGTCAAAGCAACCCCATGCCTGAGCCTTCCTTTTGCTCATCTTTGCCCCCAGCCACACCCACTCTTATTAGGCATTTAACTTTTCCATCTGGCCAATGTCAGATGTGTGTTTCAAATTTTTCCCACTTAAGCATCTAACAAGATAGGAATAAAGGACATAGATATTTAGAGGAAACGAGCTGCTTTTATTGGGTTCAGCAGCCTCTCATTTGTGCAGGAGTGAATTGTGGTATCTGTTACTAATTGTGTAGTTAAAATATTAGTTGGATGCCCTTGCAATTTTCACAAGCAACTGTATTCATAATCTGTCTAAAAATGAAAGGTGACAACCAACGGAAGTCCACTCCAAACCCAAACCACATGTAGTGTAGATGCCATGTTTATAATCAGGCTTTAATGTTCATTTCTGCAGGGAAATTATATACTTAATAGTCACAGATAGCTTCAGAATTCTAAATAAAAAATTCAAAAATGGTAAAAAAGATTCACAAAATAACAAGAGGGAGTTTGAGTGAAGAGATAAATTTATCATTTTCTTGTGTAGGGGCCTGAGATTCAGAAAGCTCTGTCTCTCAGAGGAGCTTGAAAATGACACAAAATTATTTTAGCTGGGAGATCAGGATCGTTCTGTAGGCCAAAGCAGAAGCTTCCAGTAGATAAAGTTTCAAGTGCCTGGTATTTATTTGTCCGTGAATACAACCCTAATAAAAGACTGTAAAGTTTAAAGGGGTATGTAGTTGGAAGATAACTATGTACTCATAAAAACTCAATAGTAGAATCTATGGATGAGAGGTCTGAAACCTTGCAAAAATGAAAAAAGAGAGAGCAAGAGATGAGGACAGAGATGGAAAACAGAACATACCCAGCAGGTTCGTCCGAGAGCTGGGATTTACTGGCATCACTGAGGTGTGGAGCACTGCCTCCAGAGAAGTCTTTGAAGCTAGCAGCCCCTGAGGGGCCTGAAGACTGTTGTGTTGTTTCTGAGCCTTTCAGCTCTGGAGCCCAGGCAAAATTCTCTCCGGGATGTGAGAAGGTGAGGGCTAACAGGGGCTGGCTGCGCCTCCCTGTCCAGGCCAGCGTTGCTCCCTGCCCCATCACCTGCTATCTGCATTGCCATGCTTAGGGAGATCATTCGGGAAGCTGCCTCTGGAGCAGGAGGGAGGGAAGCAGGAAGGGGAGACAGGGCTGGGCCCCTGGAGCTGGTGGCTCTGCAGGCTATGGTTCTTCCTTGGGCACAGCTGTGTGGGGTCACGCCCTGGCTGGGGCATTGTGAGAGTGACCTCGGATGTCTAAGCTGGAGCCCAGATGATGCCTGGGTATCCACATCCTTGAGCAGGGATGAGAACAGCCCTTGCTTCCCATCACCATGGGGAGGATGCAGTACAGAAGTGAGTGTGAAGCAACCGCACAGCGCCTGGCACACACGGCTCTCTTCCTTGGTCATCTTAGTGTAATCTCTGAGATGCACAGAAGGAAGAGGAAAGTTCTGTACCTTCCAGCAGAACACTGCACCTGGCATAGCTCTGCCCTTCTGCCTGGCCCACAGATGTCTTGAGAGGCCGTTCATGATCCTGGCTTCCCCTTCTCCGCGGTGGGACCTTTACAGCCACTTGGCTTCTCCAGCGTTGTGATGCCCACCAAGTGAGGGGCTCCAGTTTCCTCCTGTGACCGTGTCTCCCGTTCTTCCTCCTCATTTCTGCCCCTTATGTACTGCGGTGCCCTCTTCTCCCTCAACCCCATTGCCACCCTTAATCAAGCTACCCTGTCCCCTAAACCCGGCTCTACTCAGCCATGACACTCACCTGAACATCTGGTCAAGCATCCTGGGCACATCCTCATGGCTACCCTAGGTTACCTCTGAAGACTCTTGGACACCCATTGCCAATTCCCAGGGGCTGTTTCCAGTGCTGCTCCCTTTGCCGGAGAAAACATGTAACACGCTCATGGGATGTGTCCCACAAAGGTGATTCCGGTCTCCCCAGACTTTCATGGCAGTGTGGGCCCCTCGCCCGTTTCGAACCTGGCCCCCACCTTGTCCGGAAGAGAGTGGGGGTGGGTGATTGGTGGCACATTAGGCAGGGAAGGGAAGGGAGGAGGAAGACAATCCCTGTTGCTCTCATCGTTTAGGCTTCTTCTTCATCCACCCTGTGCCTGGTGAGAACAGGGCACGGCCCTGAGAGAAGCTCTAAACGTACTTGTTGCATAAATAAACACACAGTTTCTCTAGAGTAAAACTGAACATATGATCTCCCTCGTGAAATCAAACTTTGCCATAATCCTTTTGCTGTTGACGATGCACGCATTCTCTTCTCTTTATTTCATTAATGAATTCATTTGACAAACGACTATTGAGATATTTCTGTTCTGCTCTGCAGAATAAAGCAGAGAACAAGATGGTAAACTACCTGTTTCTGGTTGGAATGGGACAGGACACCAAAAATAAACAAACAGAAGAAACGAAGTTATCAACGATGAGGGTGAAGTGTTGTGGGGTGGGACAGCGTAAGGGGTGGTGACTGGGAGCACTTCAGGTGGAAAGGGACTGAGTAGACATCTGGAGGAGGCACGTTTTTGAGTGGCTGCAGTGAGTTGGTGGTAAAGATCCCCTCATCACACCCACATATCCAATTAGTAACAGTGTCAATTTGCTCCTGTGCCCATCTCATTGCCACCGCCGTGGTCCACGGCCCCATATTCTCACCTGGGTTCATACCACAGCCCCTAGGGTGGGCCCTCTACCTCAGTCACTGACCCTCTCATCCCACTTGTTTCTGGCAGAGCAAGCCTCCAAAACACAGATCTGCTCAGGCCCCCACCCCTGTCTCTGTGGCCCTCAGGAACAAGTCCAGATGCTCTGGCCTGGCGCATATGCCTTGCACAATGGGGACCTGCTGGGGCCACCTAAGTGGGCCCTTGCAGCAGTGAGGCTGAGCCACGTGCATGTCCTCAGATCACCGTGGGCTCCATCCCTGCCCCGGTTGTGGCACATGCTGCTCCTGCCCTCTCCTGGGTTCTGCTCCACCTCAGTCTCACCCTGACATTCCCATATCTCCTGCTTTTACGCCTCTTTGGTGTTGACTTATCACTGCACCCCAGAAGCTCATCCAGTCCCCGGTATGTAGAGGACCCTCACTGGTTCTTTGAGAAATGTATAAATGCAGGGTTGGCTCCTGCAAAGAGCTGTCCTTGAAAATGCTTTCAGGAGGCTGTGCTGTCCCTGGCAGGGCAAGGCGCTTTGTAACAGGATTTTCCCTTCTTATGGTGGTTCCTTAGAAAGGCCAATACTTGGCTATGCCTGTAGTCTCAGCACTTTGGGAGGCCGAGGTGGGTGAATCATGAGGTCAGGAGATGGAACACTTCCTGGCTAACACGGTGAAACGCCGTTTCTACTAAAAATACAAAATACCAAAAACAAAACAAAACAAAACAAAAACCAAAAAAGCCAGATGTTGTGGCACGTGCCTGTAGTCCCAGCTACTTGGGAGACTGAGGCAGGAGAATTGCTTGAACCCAGGAGGCAGAGGTTGTAGTGAGCCAAGGTGCCGCCACTGCCTCCAGGCTGGGAGCATGAGCGAGACTCCGTCAAAAACAGAAAGAAAGGAAGGAAAGAAGGAAGGAAGGAAGGAAGGAAGGAAGGAGGGAGGGAGGGAGGGAGGGAGGGAGGGAGGGAGGGAAGGAAGGAAGGAAGGAAGGAAGGAAGGAAGGAAGGAAGGAAGGAAGGAAGGAAGGAAGAAAGAGGGGCTATTACTTATTCAGAAAGATCCAGGCATATACGTAGTAAACCATAGATACCACATCAATGATTGATGGGTATTTACTAAACAGAATACCATGTAGGATACGATGAAATAATGCCTGGTGTGACATCTGCCTTCTTAAAAACAAATTCAGAGTATCATTTACAAAAAAAAGTACAAGAAAAATAAGACCATATGTAGAAGTTTGTAACTAAGAACATATGTCAGTGAAAAGAAAACCTAATAGCGTATTTTATTACTAATTGCTTAAATCATTATGTAATACATAAGCCTTTTGTTCCAAATGCTGTTGCCTTCCATATATCTAAAAGTAAGTGCCATCTTTCATTGAATCTAAGACTTGATCGATCATAAGATGAGCTGTTATTTTATGTACAGCACTGCCCCACTCATTCACCCTCCCATTCTTTTCTGCCTGCTTCTGGCAGCCAGATCATTCTTCCAAACCACAGATCTGATTAGGCCCAATCCCTGCTTGTGGCCCTTTGGTGGCCTCTGGGGCCCTCAGAATTAAGCCCAGATGCTATGGCCTGGCACCCATGCCCTGCACGGTGGGGATCCTCCGTGTCCTCCCACATGGTCCTTATGGCAGTGAGACCGAGCCATCTGCAGGTCCTCAGATCACCATGCGCCCCTTTCCTTATTTTATGCACTATCAATAAAGAAAAATATGCTGCCAATTAACTGTGACCCCAGGTTGTAAAGCGTGTGACTGCCCTGCCTGTTCACCTCCACCAGGAGAGTCTGAGTATAGAGTTTACCTCTAGAATAGTGGTTCTCAACAGGGGATGCTTTTGCTCCCCACCTTGCCCCAGGGGACGTGGGCAACATCTAGAGACATTTTCACTTGTCACAACTGGGCTACTGGTGGGACTGGTATCTAGTGGGCAGAGCTCAAGGCTGCTGCTAAATCTCCTCCAATGCACAGGGCAACTTTCAACAACCAAGAATCATCAGCCCAAAATATCAGTAGCACCAGTGTTGAGAAACGGTGCTCCAGAAAAAACAAGAATTGCTTGCACTTTTTGTATTCTGCCACCATGAGTACTATCATCTTCTGGATTTTCTTTGCTTTTTTTTTTTTTTTTCTGTAGAGCATTGATCTTAAACACCAGGCCCATTCGGAATGCATATATGAAAACTCTAACAAAGCATTTTAGGAGCCTCCGTGAATTGGAACCATGATTTATTCCAATAAATTAACCTAAGCTCTGCACACGCCTTTATTTCTCCCACTCTAGTATAAAACCAGAAAATTCACTTAGACACATTCTGCATTTTAATTATACTTTCAGAGGCTATAACGGTTATATGAATTAAGAAGCAGTAAAATTAAATTGATTTTTCCATACATGCAGAAGGATGCAGGACTTAATGTGCATTATAATTAGGGACAATGAAATCAATTGTAGAATTTGTTTCAAAGTCACTAAAACCCTAAATCGTGTTGAACTGCCAACCTCTTCCAGCTTGTCACTTGTTTCCTTAAAATCAGTGTAACACCTTTCTAAGTCCTGCTTTTGGCAAGCTGCTAAACCCAGTAGCAATAAAGTTGGCCCTTGTAAGATGTTTTTTTTGTATGACAACAGGAAGCTTTAGGAATAAGAAAAGGCCTCCTTTGATCTTTTCAGTCCAAAATATGTCTGATTTGACATACTGAACTTCTGAGGGGTGATTCCAAAAGCGTCTCAAACATGTTAGCATTGACAAATGAAAAGCAAAAGTCAAAAAAAAAAAAAAAAAAAGAATTTGCTCACTCTCTCTTGCTTTTGCACTGATGTTAGGAGGAAACGTGTGAAGAGAGCTTGGGTGACTCTAAGACAGTTACCTCATGACAAAGAGGAGGGTCAACATTCCATGAGAAGTCGTACAAATTCCAGGACGGGGCTGGGTGCTGACCTTTGCTTTTGGTGTAGACAGTTGGTCTTTGCACATTCTAATTGCACACTACATGCTCATTGTAGACATCACACTTCAGAAGCATCACCAAGAGATGGTCCAGTGCCAGGCAAACCCTCGTGATCCTGTACCAGTCAGAATCCTTTCGAGGTTTCTGACACTCTGTTCCCATTTCTGCCCTCCTTCGTGTGTGACACGTAGCCACCTATGATTTTAAACATCCATAGCACAGTTTTCTTTCTGTCCTCGCCACAGTTAAAATCTGGTTGAAAGAAATATCTTGCATTAGTCATTTGCAGAGGAGGGTGATGCTGTTGCTGGGTTGGGACATGTTGATCCTAGACCCTAATTAGAGTAGTGAAAGGCTCTGCTTCTCACTGAGGAAGTCAAGCCTCTATCAGTGATTTGGGAAGGAAGCTGATATGCTGAAGCCTTGGCCCTGCCTCAGAAGTCAGGGCCATTTACATAACCTGAGCCCCAGCCCTGCTCTCTCCCAAGGGTTTGCACAGCTGCTTCCTGGGTGCTGCTTTTAATAAGCTCAGAATTAAAAAGCAAATCCTGCTATTTGAGCCTTCACTGAGTGCTCCATGAAGACAAGAGATAGGGGTCAAGGGCATCTTGCTCACTCTTGGTCCCCTGCATCTGGCACAGGTCCCAGTATGTGGGTGATGACCAAGCAATATGGATCCAATGAGTAAATGGTAGACTGAACGCCTCTTGAACTAAACATTGTGATGGATTCAGAGGTTCCTTTCAAAGGCAGGAGGTGTTCCTGTGGGCAGACCCAGGCCTTGAAAACTTAATTTTATTATTTATTTATTTATTTATTTATTTATTTATTGATATTTCAATAGGTCTTTGGGGAACAGGTAGTGTTTGGTTCCACGCATAAGTTCTTCAGTGGTGATTTCTGAGATTTTGGTGAACCCATCACTCGAGCAGTGTACAGCTGCTTCCTGTGTACCCAATGTGTAGTCTTGTATCCCTCACTTTGTCCCAACATTTCCCTCAAGTCCCCAAAGTCCATTGTATCATTCTTATGCCTTTGCATCCTCATAGCTTAGCTCCCACTTACGAGTGAGAAAATACGATGATTGGTTTTCCATTCCTGAGTTACTTCGCTTTGAATAATGGTCTCCAATTCCATCCAGGTGGCTGCAAATGCCATTATATCTTTCCTTTTTTATGGCTGAGTAGTATATACATGTATACATGCATATATATTATATACTTATGTATATATTATATATAATATTTATATGTTAACATATATTATATATAACTATATATATACACACACACATATATATATATAAAACATTTTCTTTATCCACTTATTGATTGATGGGCATTTAGGCTGGTTCCATATTCTTGCAATTGCAAATTGTGCTGCTATAAACACACGTGTGCAATTATCTTTTTCATATATTGACTTCCTTTCCTCTGGGTAGATACCCAGGAGTGGGATTGCTGGATCAAATGGTGGATCTACTTTTAGTTCTCTAAGGAATCTCCACACTGTTTTCCATAGTGGTACTATGTTTACATTCCCACCAACAGTGTAAAAGTGTTTCCTTTTCACTACATCCATGCCAACATCCATTATGTTTTGATTTGGGCTGTTCTTGCAGGAGTATGGTGGAATCGCATTGTAGTTTTGATTTGTATTTCCCTGATTATTAGTGATGTTGAGCATTTTTTCACATGCTTGTTGGCCATTTGTATATCTTCTTTTGAGAATTGTCTCTTCATGCCGTTAGCCCACTTTTTGATGGGATTGTTTGTTTCTTTCTTGCTTATTTGTTTGAGCTCCTTGTAGATTTTAGATATTATTCCTTTGTCAGATATACAGATTGCAAAGATTTTCCCCCACTCTGTGGGTTGTCTGTTTACTGATTATTTCTTTTGCTGTGCAGAAGCTTTTTAATTTAATTAAATCCAATCTATTTATCTTTGTTTCTGTGGCATTTGCTTCTGGGTTGTTGGTCATGAAGTCTTTGCCTAAGCCAACATCTAGAAGGGTTTTTCCAATGTTATCTTCTAGAATTTTTATGGTTTCAGGTCTTAGATTTAAGTCTGTGATCCATCTTGAGTTAACTTTTGTATAAAGTGACAGATAAGAATCTAGTTTCATATCTCTACATGTGGGTTGTCAGTTTTACCAGTGAGAACTTATTTTAAACCACTTATACTCCATAATCTTTATTACTGTGTATGAGAGGTGATCACTCATTGTTCAGTGGTCAATGTTAGCGGAGATGTTCCTACCCCTATTCATGGTGCCAGGAGGTGTTTGTGTTTGGGGATGGAAGGCCAATGGGATTATGTCTGAGAAGGAGCTGCATTCAAGACTTTCAGTGATTGTTTACCGAACACCTACTGTACCAGTCTTCTGCTACCAATACTCCCCAAAACTCAGTGACTTAACAACAGCCATTTATCATGGCTCCTGAGTCTGCAGGCTGGGGTGGCTGATCTAGGCTGGGCTATCTGGAAAGCACTGCTCCATGAGTTTCTTGTCTTCCTGGGATCAGCAGCCTGACATGGGCATGTTCTTCTCAGGGCAATAACGGACATGCAAGAGAGCAAGTGCCTTTCATACCTTTTGTAGCATTATGTCTGACTGAGATCCATGCACCAAAACAACTTACATGGCTGTCCTCAAATCTGAAGGGTGGGAAAGTTCACTCTGCATGGAGAGGGGAGACAGGAGGGAGTGAATATGTCTGAACAAGAATCTCATCTATCAGACCAAATACATGCCAGAAATATCCCATTAGCGTCATTCACGATAAGACTTTGTACTCTTTGCTCTCTTTATGAACCTTGTCCTGTGAATGAGTGAATGCGTGGGTGCTGTGAGGATGATGGCAGAGGTGGGAAGAGCTGCCATCTGTCCAGCTTCCATCTGCCTGGGGGTGAGACAATTTGGATTTGTTATAGGTGTATGTCTAAACCAGTAGTTGTTATCTTGGAGGGAGGCCCATTATTATTTTGTATTCAGCCTGGGGTATGTTAGTCAAACTTTTTCACTTACAATCACTAGTTTGTATAAAGGGGGTGTGGGAGCTGGTATATGTAAATGGGGAATTGAAGGAGAGAAATTAGTTTCAAGCATGGTTGGAGCCAAAAGTTTAAACAATATCATCACCTCTCAATTTCTCTCTATCTCTGTTTCTCCCTCTCTCTCTCTCTCTCCTTCTCTGCCTCTCTCTCTATGTCTTCATCTTTCCCTTTCCCCCTCCACCTTTCCAACTCTCTCTACTTCTCTATCTACCTCTTTCTCTCTGTCTACCTCTCCCTTTCCTTCTCTCTCCCCACCTCTCCATTTCTCTCTCTCCCTCTCCATATCTCTCTCACCTCCTCTCCCTCTCTCTCTTTCTCTTCCTCTCCTTCTCTCTCTTTCTCTTCCTCTCCATCCTTTTCCATCTCTCTCTCTCTTTCTCTCTCTCTCTCTCTCTCTCTCTTTCAGCCCTCTCCCTCCTTTTCCCTCTTCTCTCCATCTCTGCGTTCTGGCTTCTGGTGTATGCTTCCTTATCAGGCAGGCTTTCTCAATGCAGTTGTACAGGTGCTTTCTGGAATCTCCAGGCATACCTAGTCCATAATGATGTAATTTTTCAAAGCTTTAGTTTCTTTGCAGTTAATGGTGAACCATATTTAAGGAATCAGATCTTTCTAAGGGGCATTTTTACAAAAGCAGCAGTCTCTGCTTCTCATTCAATTTCTTCCCCTGGAGTCATCAATTTCAGACTTTTTAGCTGATTATCTTACTATTCTTTCTAAATTACATAGTACATTTTGATTTTTATTTTTTCATCCTGTTGTGAATTCCTTCTATGTAAGTTAGGCAATTCACCTCACCACAGAAATATACCCTTCCCTAAACCCAGTTCCCACTATAGTTAAATTATCCTATTGTTAGATTATTATTTGGTAATGACATTATTATAACCATGTGAATACTACTCCAAGCTGAGTGAAGTAGTTAACTATGAAATACATACTTCTTTTTTGTATATAATATTGTTTCATTGGAGGGAATACGTGTTCCTCTTTTTCTGTTCTTTTGCTTAGTTTTCTATAGATTTATCACTAGTTCAATCACAAGTTCTCTAATTTCCTGATTCTCCACTCAAGACGTCCAGACATTCTATGGCTTTCACACTTCTGCAGAAGTGCCTCTCAGAGTCTTCTAACCCACAGAAATCTGGATCTGTTGCCCTCTAGGTCTAGTGTACAGTTCTCACTGGAGATCTCTCTTTGCTGTCATCCTGAAATTTTTCTTTTGTCTCCTGTACTTATGGCCTGTTTATGTATGTCTCATGTTTTTCTCTTTATAGGTTTATATACTTATTTTGTTGGAGTACATCCTGAAGTAGTTTCCTGAGAAAGGGTCGGGGGAAGTATAATTTTGAGATCTTACATATTTGAAAATGTTTATTATAGTATTAATGGAGAGTAATACAGTCTGGTTATTCTTGAATCATTGGAAATAAATTCTAGATTAAAAATATTATTTCTTTTCTTCCAGGGTTTTGAAGATGTTGTTCCATTGTCTTCTAAGCTCCCAGGGTTATTTTTAAGTCCAAAGTGTTTCTGACTTCTGAGACTTTGTAGGTCATCTGGAAGCTGGTAGGATCCAATTTGCTGAAATTTTATGAGATGTACCTTGGTTTGGGTTGAATGTTACTCACTGTGCTGGAAACTTGATTAGTCCTTTCCATCTGGAAAGTCACAGCCTTGCATTATGGGACATGATATTGTATTTTTTATTGATAATTCCTTCCATCCTCATTTTTCTGTTCTCATTTCTAGAATTCTTTTGTTTCTGTGTTGGACCTGTTAAACTATTCTTATTTTATTATTTTGTTAATTTTCTCTCATTTGTCTTTTTTCTCTGATATCTGGGAAATTTATTTGACCTTATCTTTTAATTCTTCTAAGTTTTTTTTTATCGTTTTAATTTTTCATGAGCTTTTTCTAAGTCCTTGATGTTTCTCTTTTTAATTTTATTTTATTGTATTTTTTGTTAGACTTTAAGTTCTAGGGTACATGTGCACAACATGCAGGTTTGTTACATATGTATACATGTGCCATGTTGGTGTGCTGCACCCATCAACTCGTCAGCACCCATCAACTCGTCATTTACATCAGGTATAACTCCCAATGCCATCCCTCCCCTTCCCCGCTCCCCACAATAGGCCCTGGTGTGTGATGTTCCCCTTCCCATGTTCAAGTGATCTCATTGTTCAATTTCCACCTATGAGTGAGAACATGCGGCGTTTGGTTTTCTGCTCTTGCTATAGTTTGCTGAGAATGATAGTTTCCAGCAGCATCCATGTCCCTACAAAGGACATGAACTCATCCTTTTTTATGGCTGCATAGTATTCCATGGTGTATATGGGCCACATTTTCTTAGTCCAGTCTGTCACTGATGGACATTTGGGTTGATTCCAAGTCTTTGCTATTGTGAATAGTGCCACAATGAACATACGTGTGCATGTGTCTTTATAGCAGCATGATTTATAATCCTTAGGGTATATCCCCAGTAATGGGATGGCTGGGTCATATGGTATTTCTAGTTCTAGATCCTTGAGGAATCGCCATACTGTTTTCCACAATGGTTGAACTAGTTTACAATCCCACCAACAGTGTAAAAGTGTTCCTATTTCTCCACATCCTCTCCAGCACCTGTTGTTTCCTGACTTTTTAATGATTGCCATTCTCACTGGTGTGAGATGGTATCTCATTGTGGTTTTGATTTGCATTTCTCCAATGACGAGTGATGATGAGCATTTTTTCATGTGTCTGTTGAATGTATGAATGTCTTCTTTCGAGAAATGTCTGTTCATATCCTTTGCCCACTTTTTGATGGGGTTGTTTGTTTTTTCTTGTAAATTTGTTTGAGTTCTTTGTAGGTTCTGGATATTAGCCCTTTGTCAGATGAGTAGATTGCAAAAATTTTCTCCCATTCTGTAGGTTGCCTGTTCACTCTGATAGTAGTTTCTTTTGTTGTGCAGAAGCTTTTTAGTTTAATTAGATCCCATTTGTCAGTTTTGGCTTTTGTTGCCATTGCTTTTGGTGTTTTAGACATGAAGTCCTTGCCCATGCCTACGTCCTGAATGGTATTACCTTGGTTTTCTTCTAGGCTTTTTTTGGTATTAGGTCTAACATTTAAGTCTCTAATCCATCTTGAATTAATTTTCGTATAAGGAGTAAGGAAAGGATCCAGTTTCAGCTTTCTATTTATGGCTAGCCAGTTTTCCCAGCACCATTTATTAAATAGGGAATCCTTTCCCCGTTTCTTGTATTTGTCAGGTTTGTCAAAGATCAGATGGCTGTAGATGTGTGGGATTATTTCTGAGGGCTCTGTTCTGTTCCATTGGTCCACGTATCTGTTTTGGTACCAGTACCATGCTGTTTTGGTTACTGTAGTCTTGTAGTATAGTTTGAAGTCAGGTAGCATGATGCCTCCAGCTTTGTTTTTTTGACTTAGGATTGTCTTGGCAATGCTGGCTCTTTTTTGGTTCCATGTGAACTTTAAAGCAGTTTTTCCCAATTCTGTGAAGAAAGTCATTGGTAGCTTGATGGGGATGGTATTGAATCTATAAATAACCTTGGGCAGTATGGCCATTTTCACGATATTGATTCTTCCTATCCATGAGCATGGTATGTTCTTCCATTTGTTTGTGTCCTCTTTTATTTCACTGAGCAGCGGTTTGTAGTTCTCCTTGAAGAGGTCCTTTACATCCCTTGGAAGTTGGATTCCTAGGTATTTTATTCTCTTTGAAGCTGTTGTGAATGGAAGTTCACTCATGATTTGGCTCTCTGTTTGTCTGTTGCTGGTGTGTAAGAATGCTTGTGATTTTTGCACATTGATTTTGTATTCTGAGACTTTGCTGAAGTTGCTTATCAGCTTAGGGAGATTTTGGGCTGAGATGATGGGGTTTTCTAAATATACAATCATGTCATCTGCAAAGAGGGACAATTTGACTTCTTCTTTTCCTAAGTGAATACCCTTTATTTCTTTCTCTTGCCTGATTGCTCTAGCCAGAACTCCCAACACTATGTTGAATAGGAGTGGTGAGACAGGGCATCCCTGTCTTGTGCCAGTTTTCAAAGGGAATTTTTCCAGTTTTTGCCCTTTCAGTATGATATTGGCTGTGGGTTTGCCATAAATAGCTCTTATTATTTTGAGGTACGTTCCGTCAATACCGAATTTATTGAGAGTTTTTAGCATGAAGAGCTGTTGAATTTTGTCAAAGGCCTTTTGTGCATCTATTGAGATAATCACGTGGTTTTTGTCTTTGGTTCTGTTTATATGCTGGCTTATGTTTATTGATTTGAGTACATTCTTCTCTCTTTTCTTCTTTATTAGTCTTGCTAGTGGTCTATCAATTCTGTTGGTCTTTACAAAAAACCAGCTCCTGGATTCATTGATTTTTTGATGAGTTTTTTGTGTCTCCATCTCCTTCAGTTCTGCTCTGATCTTAGTTATTTCTTGCCTTCTGCTAGCTTTTGAATGTGTTTGCTCTTGCTTCTCTAGTTCTTTTAATTGTGATGTTAGGGCGTCGATTTTAGACATTTCCTGCTTTCTCTTGTGGGCATTTAGTGCTATAAATTTCCCTCTACACACTGCTTTAAATGTGTCCCAGAGATTCTGGTATGTTGTGTCTTTGTTCTCATTGGTTTCAAAGCACATCTTTATTTCTGCCTTCATTACGTTATATACCCAGCAGTCATTCAGGAGCAGGTTGTTCAGTTTCCATGTAGTTTGGTGGTTTTGAGTGAGTTTCTTAATCCTGAGTTCTAGTGTGATTGCACTGTGGTCTGAGAGACAGTTTGTTATAATTTCTATTCTTGTACATGTGCTTAGGAGTGCTTTACTTCCAATTATGTGGTCAATTTTGGAATAAGTGTGATGTGTTGCTGGGAAGAATGTATATTCTGTTGATTTGGGGTGGAGAGTTCTGTAGATGTCTATTAGGTCCACTTGGCGCAGAGTTGAGTTCAATTCCTGGATATCCTTGTTAACTTTCTGTCTCGTTGATCTGTCTAATGTTGACAGTGGGGTGTTGAAGTCTCCCATTATTATTGTATGGGGGTCTAAGTCTCTTTGTAAGTCTCTAAGGATTTGCTTTATGAATCTGGGTGCTCCTATATTAGGTGCATATATATTTAGGATAGTTAGCTCTTCCTGTTGAATTGATCCCTTTACTATTATGTAATGGCCTTTTTTGTCTCTTTTGATCTTTGATGGTTTCAAGTCTATTTTATCAGAGAATAGGATTGCAACCCCTGCTTTTTTTTGTTTTCCATTTGCTTGGTAGATCTTCCTCCATCCCTTTATTTTGAGCCTATGTGTGTCTCTGCATGTGAGATGGGTCTCCTGAATACAGCAAACTGATGGGTCTTGACTCTTTGTCTAATTTGCCAGCCTGTGTCTTTTAATTGGACCATTTAGTCCATTTACATTTAAGGTTAATATTGTTATGTGTGAACTTGATCCTGTGATTATGATATTAGCTGGTTATTTTGCTCCTTAGTTGATGCAGTTTCTTCCTAACATCGATGGACTTTACATTTTGGCATGCTTTTGCAATGGCTGATACCAGTTGTTCCTTTCCATGTTTAGTGCTTCCTTCAGGGTCTCTTGTAGGGCAGGCCTGGTGGTGACAAAATCTCTAAGCATTTGCTTGTCTGTAAAAGATTTTATTTCTCCTTCACTTATGAAACTAGTTTGGCTGGATATGAAATTCTGGGTTTAAAATTCTTTTCTTTAAGAATGTTGAATATTGGCCCCGACTCTCTTCTAGCTTGTAGAGTTTCTGCCGAGAGATCTGCTGTTAGTCTGATGGGCTTCCCTTTGTGTGTAACCCGACCTTTCTCTCTGGCTGCCCTTAACATTTTTTCCTTCATTTCAACTTGAAGGAAATGAAGGAACTTGAAGGAAATGAAGTGCATCTGACAATTATGTGTCTTGGAGTTGCTCTTCTCGAGGAGTATCTTTGTGGCGTTCTCTGTATTTCCTGAATTTGAATGTTGGCCTGCCTTACTAGGTTGGGGAAGTTCTCCTGGATGATATCCTGAAGAGTGTTATCCAACTTGGTTCCATTTTCCCCCTCACTTTCAAGCACACCAATCAGATGTAGATTTGGTCTTTTCACATAATCCCATATTTCTTGGAGGCTTTGTTCATTTCTTTTTCCTCTTTTTTCTCTAGACTTCTCTTCTCACTTAATTTCATTCATTTGATCTTCAATCATTGATACTCTTTATTCCAGTTGATCGAGTCGGTTACTGAAGCTTGTGCATTTGTCATGTAATTCTTGTGTCATGGTTTTCATCTCTCTCAGTTCGTTTATGGCCTTCTCTGCATTGTTTATTCTAGTTATCCATTCTTCCATTCTTTTTTCCAGATTTTTAGTTTCTTTGTGCTGGGTACGTAGTTCCTCCTTTAGCTCTGAGAAGTTTGATCAATCGAAGCCTTCTTCTCTCAACTCGTCAAAGTCATTCTCCATCCAGCTTTGATCCATTGCTGGTGATGAGCTGCATTCCTTTAGAGGGGGAGATGCACTCTGATTTTTTGAATTTCCAGCCTTTCTGCCTTGCTTTTCCCTCATCTTTGTGGTTTTATCTGCCTTTGGTCTTTGATGATGGTGACGTACTGATGGGGTTTTGGTGTGGGTGTCCTTTCTGTTTGTTAGTTTTCCTTCTAACAGTCAGGACCCTCAGCTGCAGGTCTGTTGGAGTTTGCTTGAGGTCCACTCCAGACGCTGTTTGCCTGAGTATCAGCAGTGGAGGCTGCAGAAGATAGAATATTGCTGAACAGCAAGTGTTGCTGTCTGATTCTTGCTCTGGAAACTTCGTCTCAGAGGTGTGCCCAGCCATGTGAGGTGTGAGGTGTCAGTCTGCACCTAGTGGGGGATGTCTCTCAGTTAAGTTACTCAAGGGTCAGGGATCCACTTGAGCATGCAGTCTGTCCATTCTCAGATCTCAGCCTCTGTGCTGGGAGACCCACTGCTCTCTTCAAAGCTGTCAGACAGGGTCATTTACATCTGCAGAGGTTTCTGCTGCTTTTTGTTTAGCTATGCCCTGTCCCCAGAGGTGGAGTCTACAGAGGCAGGCAGGCCTCCTTGAACTGCGGTGGGCAGTTCGAGATTCCCAGTGGCTTTGTTTACCTACTTAAGCCTCAGCAATGGTGGGCGCCCCTCCCCCAGCCTTGCTGTCACCTTGCAGTTAGATCTCAGACTGCTGTGTTAGCAATGAGGGAGGCTCCGTGGGCGTGGGACCCTCCAGGCCAGGTGTGGGATATAATCTGGTGTGCCGTTTGCTAAGACCCTTGGTAAAGTGCAGTATTAGGGTGGGAGTTACCCGATTTTCCAGGTGTTGTGTGTCTCAGTTTCCCTTGGCTAGGAGAAGGGATTCCCTTCCCCCTTGCACTTCCCAGGTGAGGTGATGCCTCACCCTGCTTCAGCTCTCACTGGTTGGGCTGCACCAACTGACCAGCACTGATTGGCACTCCCCAGTGAGATGAACCCGGTACCTCAGTTGAAAATGCAGAAATCACCCATCTTCTGTGTGGCTCGTGCTAGGAGCTGGAGGCTGGAGCTGTTCCTATTTGGCCATCTTGCTCAGGATCCAACCGATGTTTCTCTTTCATAGATTTCTTTTCTTATTTGTAGATACAATATCTCAGTATCATCCCTTTTCATGAAGAATATTAAGGTGTTTATTTTTAAGGTTTTCTTCTCCTATGTTTTCTCTTATTTCCTTTGAGTTATTTTTTTCTGCGTGTTTTGGTCTCCATTTTTCATGATAAATTACTATTGCTATAGAGTTCTTATCTTCTTTGTTTTTGTTAGATTATGACTTCACAAATATCCTTCATTCATTTCAGTGTGTCTCTGGGTTGTCTGTTTAAAAGTGGACACTAAAAAGTTCATGGCAGGATTTTGTGTGTTATTGGGAATTGTCAACTGTGAACTTCTGTGTACTGCAATTGGCTGAGATGTTTTTATTAGAAATCCTAACATCTGTATCTCTAGGTTTTTCCTCTTGGGCTTCTCATAGGAGGATCTTCTGTTGATTTGTCTTGAGGTTTAAGACCTGTCTGGCAGTATGCTGAGAGTTGTGTCAAGGAAGAGGTCCATGGGTCTCAGCATTGAGTGTAATCCTTATTCAATCTTTGTTTTTAGAAAGATACTCTTTCATTTCACTATACCTGATCCCCTCTGTTTACCTTCTCCTTAGAATAAACCTCTCTGACCAGATGCAGTGGCTCACACCTGTAACCCCAACACTTCAGCAGGCCAATGCAGGAGGATCATTGCTTGAGTCCAGGAGTTTGAGTTTGAGAACAGCCTGGACAACACAGTAAGAGTCTGTCTCTACAAAAAAATAAAAAATTAGATGAGTAAGGTGGCGCATGTCTGTAGTCCTAGCTACCTGGAGGCTGAGGCAGGAAAATCACTTGTATCCAGGAGGTTAAGGCTGCAGTGGGCCATCATCGTGCCACTGCACTCGAGCCTGGGCAACAGAGGGAGACCCTGTCTCAAAAATAAAAAATAAAAAATGAAAAAATAAAGATAATAAACCTGTCATCTCCTGCCAATTCTAGACAGTAGACAGTGTCTGGCAATGGGAAGTTGGGAGGGGATGTGTTATTGATTGAGCTGATTCTTAAACAAATTTCCACTTAACCCTCCATTTTGATACTGTCTTCACTACACGCAAAAATAACTTGAGTCTGTTGGGGGTATTTCAGTAAGCTCCTTTCTCAGATCTACTTGATCAATTGTTTATCGCTTGATAAAATCCTTCTGCATTCTTTTTTGGTTTGTGTGTGTGTGTGTGTGTGTGTGTGTGTGTGTGTGTGTGTATTTTAGCTGAAACAACCAAAAATAAATGTGTATGTTCAGTCCCTCGGTACTCTTAGGTCCTTTGTCTTCTAATATCCACACAATGTCCCATATGAACACTGATCAAAGACGTTTGGATCACTTGCCTCAGCTCCTCAACTTGGCTCTAATCCTGTGAGGTTGGTTCTCTTGAGAGTCTGGGTCATCTGCTTTTCCTTGTGAAAGGCAAACTGTGACTATATGATTGACAGCTACATAACAATCATGCAAATGGCAGTTCCCCAAAGAAAGAAATGCAGTGCCAACAAATTGGCAGCAACTGTCCCAGACACAGGGCAGCTTTGTCCTCCAAAAGGTGCTGATCTCGAGGACGCATGGATTATCCTTGGTTGCTTTGTATTCAAAAACTGTTGGCATCATCTCAGAAACACTAGTTATCCAAGCAGAAAGCACCTCCCTTGGTGTTTTTCTCCATTGTAAGCCTCAGCAACATCTGTTCACACTTAGCGCTCCTGAATCCATTTATTAATGCAGATGCCCATTGAAGTGCAAGGACAGCAAAGGCTTCCTGGAGAAATCCCATACCCTGGGGAGGAAAAAGGAAGCCACGACAAGCAGGCTCTCCCAGAACTGTGGGCCTGGGACTTTGGGAGTGCATGTGGCATGGACAGGGCATACACAGTGTCCTTCCTTTATTTGGATGACTAGCAGAAAAGGTGTGACGTTTGTTTTCCTACTTTAACTGCTGAAGTCCTAAAGGAAAGAAATCTAAAGTAGAAAATGTAAATAATCTGTATTAGTTGTTTGAATAAATTTTTTTTTTTTTTTTAGCTAGAGTCTGGCTCTGTCACCCACGTTGGAGGGCAGTGGTGCGATCTCAGCTCACTGCCACCTCTGCCTCCTGGGTTCAAGCAATTCTCCTGCCTCCTGTCTCAGCCTCCCAAGTAGCTGGGATTACGGGTGTGCACTACCATACCTGGCTAATTTTTGTATGTTTGGTGGAGATAGGGTTTCACCATGTTGGCCAGGCTGGTCTCCAATTCCTGACCTCAGGTGATCCACCCACCTCGGCCTCCCAAGTGCTGGGATTACAGGTGTGAGCCACCGTGCCCAGCTGGGTTGATGTTCTTTATTCCTGTAAGCATTTTGTGTTAGTTTCTGAAACATAATGTCTGGGGCATTCAAAGAAAGAATGTCATCCTTCTTAAAGGTTTAAATTCTAAGCTAAGAAAACCTTTTGTTTCCTTTTGAGACCTCTGGCCACCCATGCCACAATGATGCAGTCTCGAAGACAATGGTTTTGAAGGACATTCTTAATGGCAAACTTTAAATGAAGTCCATCATTGGCAGCTCAATGACAATGCCTATATGTTATGTCCTTTTCCTACTTAACAAGAACAAAAGGCCACAGCCAGAACAATTAGTCATATAGGAGGGATGAGATGACATTTTCACTCCCAAACTTTTCTGGTATAAAAGGGCCACCCAGTGAGGGTCTGACAGTAAGTGTGAGAAAATTGGCAATAAAATCACCTATCTGCACAGATTTTCGGAAGTCCAAAATGATTAGGTAAAAGGCTACGTTTTTCTGCAAAGAAAAATGTTGAATTTTTATATGCTGTTTTACTTATTTTTGCCTACATGAGACTAAATTTTGATTGTGATTTTTTCTACTTTGCAGCTCATTAAAACTCAGTCTCATCCTAGTTCTGTCGCTGTCCACAATGCATGTGTTTTGGTGTTATCCAGTTCTATCTTCTAAGGTAAGGATTTGCCTCCATTTTAGATACTTAAATAGATAACTAGAATGGTAAAGTATGTAAATTCCAAATACTTGCAAGGAACATGTGACAGAAAAGTAATTTCCTTTATTATTAGTGTTCTCAATGGGAAAAAGTCAGCAGATTGATGATGTTAGTAAAAGAAAATATTTGTGTGACAAGTAATACTGGACTATATTCAAATTTTTTTGAATTATTCAGGGTTTGCTCCTGCAAAGGGAAATATTCATTCCAATCTAAAATAATGTGTTTTTTTGCCAATGGCAATTTATTTATTCCACTTGCATTCATTCATAATCAAAGTGAACACTTAACTGTGGAAACTATATTAAAAATAAAGTGGTCATTTTTCAAAAACAGTTGAATTTTTTTCAGATACAGAATATAGATAAAATCTTAGATCTAAATAAAATATCACATAAAATATTAATTCATATATTTATTGGAGAATATTGATTGAGCTCCTATGTTCATTGAACTGTTCAAGACATTCAGAAAATAAATATCTTTCTTTGGAATATTTAATACTATTTCTACATCATATTTCAGTTGTTTTTATGTCAATATTTTGTTTACAATTTTAAAATACCTTTTGTCATTGACGGCATTTTGAACTTTTTTTCACTAAAAATCTGTCACATTATAATTACTGAAATCAATGTGATTTATGAAACTACTTTTAGGATAAAAGGATGTCACATAAATCCTAAATGATAAAAGTATGTCCAAACATAATGATTTAGTTATTTATATTATTGGCCTTTTCACTAATCTTTGCATCTGTCATTTTTCTATTTCTTGTTTACTTAATATAGCTTCCTTTTTTTGGTTTTACTCCTATGAGCATTCAACACGAATTTAGTCATCAATTCTTTAAGACACCACATTGATCAAGCTGATGAGTCACAATCCATAAATTGGTATATTTTCTCAAGTGTCTTCCTAATTACTTTTTGTTCTTTCCCCAAAGGTTTACTCATGACGTTTCTGTTGAATAACAGACTCTTCTCTGTAGCTTTTTAAAAAGAATTTAAGAATGTACTTTGTTCTAAAATACTTATGAGACTTCCTTGTCCATAAATGAAATGTTTCTCCTTTCGTTGCATTTTCCTTATTTCTGTTTTTGCATGTGACAGTTTTGTTCCTGTTATTACCTAGTCCTGTAGTGAGAGTGTGGATGCTATTCATGCTAATTTGATTGCTTAGGGTGAATGATTATGAGGGCAGAAGACGCATAGTCTTTTATAGTATTTGTTGCGAACGTCACTGAGTCCATTAACCAGGCAAATATACAACCCTATTATGTTAATGAGTCCGCCCTGGCAAGGGCTGCCTTCAATGACCAGCAAAGTGCATCAGTGTCTTTTTAGGGATGTTTCAGGAATCTCATAACCAGAACTGATACATTCCTTTTGCAGTATAAAGGTGGCATCATGAGTATTTCTGGAAAGAACTGGCTTGCTTCCCTTCCTGCAATGACTCAGAGGCCCCTCCCTGCTGGGGATTTTAAATAGAAGGCATTCTATCTACCATGTTTAGATTTCCTCCGTTAACACACGGAAAAACACATAGCAGTTGTCCGACTAAGAGTGTTTGATTGGTTTTCTCATGACCAGTATTTTGGAAACTCTCTGACCAAACTCTCTGAGATGAAAAAGGGAGAAAAAAACCCCAATTTCTTTTTTCCCCAGAGGCCAGTGAGAGTGATTTGTCTGGGATGCACTGAATCTTCAGTAAACCACCCACTCGTGGGTGAAGAATTACAGGGAACGTTTTATGCCCTCTGGCCCCATTTCAACTTCCAAATACAGTAACCTGAGACCACACTTGTTTTCCTGCACCTAGATAGAAAAAAAATGTCTGAGTTTTGCATTTTAGTACGTCTCTTTATTGATAATAAAAGCACTCACTTTCCTTTTCCTCTTGTAGTTCTAGTCTAGTTGAGAAACCTAAACTTGGAGTCAGATGCTTTGAAAATAACAGTATCTACTTCACAGAGCTTTGTTCAGGAGTAGGACAAGAGGATGCCCATATCGCAAGCAGCATACAGATCATGGATAAATCTGTGTTTTGCCTTATTGGTGAAATTTGTATTAGCCTCTTATCAGTGTGTTATAATTCTTCTGAAACCATGCACGAGGGAAAACATGACAAGTGTTGATGATTCGTACACAAACCCTGGGGCAGAGCTACCTCTTGGAATCCCAGCCCTGCGACACAGGGCATGCACCTTTGGTCTTGTACTTAGTTTGTTTTCTGCAAAATATGGGGTTGAACTTCAGGTTCCTGAAGGCCAGTTTGAACTCTAAGATGGCAGATCTATTTCTTCCAACACTAAGTGCCCTACACTCTCCTACACTATCCAGGCCTCGAGCCACTGATGAGGACCTGAACTGAAGTCAGAAGTTGAAGATGCCGTTGTTCAAGTAGGAAGACATCCTTATGGGGAACCTTGGCAAATGGCCCAAGACAGGCCCCAGGAGAAAGGTGGTTCTGATTGACACCTACAGTTTGATCCTCATGGATTGTTTTTCTAAGTCAATTTTAAAAATGATTCCCAGGGCTAATTAGTGCTGCTTGAAATATTCTTTATAAAATAACAGCAACAAGATGACTTATGTGTAGTGCCTGATGTAAATACAGAATAGCAGCAAGTATATAAGCAGTGTAAAAATTAGACAAGTAGGTAGATCACGCCAAATAATATTTTGTATCTAGATAAAGTAGCTTATTGTTTTAGCAAAACTTCTGCCTTTAAGATGATGGATGTATTGGATTTATCGCCATAAGGTTTTGAAAGTTGTTACTGTTGAAATACACTTTTAACCCTAAGGCTGTATTCTCTTTCTCCTCCCCCATCTGAATTGCCAGGTGTCTGGAAAATCTGATTACTTTCTCATTCTGCTGAACAGCTGCCCAACCAGATTGGACAGGAGCAAAGAACTAGATTTTCTAAAGCCAATTTTGGAGAAGATGTTTGTGAAAAGGTCCTTTCGCAATGGAGTTGGCACAGGGATGAAAAATACTTCCTTTCGAAGAGCAAAATCATGACTAAGTGTGCAAAGGACTCCGGGAATTAATCTCAAATTGTAGAGTGTGACTGACATGCTCAAAGTCCATCGTCTCCTTATCATTGAGTGTTGGCATGCTCTTGATTCTCAAATATTTTTCCTCTCCTAACTGGTACAGAGTAAATTGTGTTAAAAAAAAAAAAAAAAAAAAAAAGTAAACCTGTCTCAAACTTCCACTTGTGAGAGAAAAAACGATTTATGTGGTCCATTAGTGACTTTTTCCCGAATGAGATGGACACTTTTGCTTTGGTTTTAACTTGGCCAGAATGCATGAGCATGTTGACAGTCATCACAATTGTATGATTTTTTTTCCTGCCTATAATATCATAACATGAATACTGCGATATTTGTTTTTCTTTTTAATACCATTTTCTCAAACGACTTAACAGGCCCAATTCTGCGGGGGCGGGGGGGCGATGTGCTATTTCTGTTTCTAAGGGGCTTGTGAAGTTAACCAACATTAAGGTGAATGGTACAGCTGTATCCATCAATCAATTAATTGAAACCAAGAACAAACATTGCCAGAGCCCTCTAGATGTCATTCTTGTCTCCCTTTTCCTATTCCAAATATACTTAGCTATAGGGTGTTGTTTTGTTGTCTTGTCTTGGAAATTTGTTGCCTTTTAAAATCTTTAAACACAGAAATGCTGCCAGTAACAACAACAACAGAGACTGACAGTGCCCTGTGTTATCGGGGCAGCCGTTTGGAAATCTATTCCCCAAACTGTGCTGATTAACACCCTCTCCTTTCCCCCATTCTTCCAGGAAAGACCCCCGACTTTTTGCATTGAAACTCCTGACACTGCTTTTTAAAAAGGGTAACACGACATTGGTTGACATGTTATTTCAAATGCATAACTTTAATATATATCTGTTCACTCATATTGGATTCTGTAGCACACTAAGGGTGTTCGCTGTAAGCCATGCACAGCTCCTAGACTGGGGGCAGCGGAAGCCTCAGGATGACCTGTCCTTAGTCATCAGCTTTGGATAGAAACACAGTCTTCAGAAAACAGTACTCACAGTGAGCTGGTCTCACGGTAACTAGCTAGGTCCACACAACCAAATCGGTTTCTACACAAAGCAGTCTTTACACTTGCCGTATTGTTGGTGATGTGCCAAGTGCCCACTGAAAGAAACAGAGGCCCCTAAAGGTCTTCTGTGGTTTGTTGCTGACTTCTATGAAAACAAGTGGTTTCACGGTTGTGGGGTGTGCTTATTTTACTCTTATTATACAGATTCGTCCTAAGTATTGGGGGATGAAGTAACACAGATCATGCAAATGCAAGTTATAGGAAGGAGCATTTATTTTAAGGATCAGAGAACTTCAGGGAAACACATTTTGGGAAGCACAGAGGAGCTTGGTAGAAGTAGAAGCCATCAGGCAGCAACCCTGCCCTCCGGGGTCCCTTGCGCCCTTCTAGCTGCGTTTTCTTCCCTGCAAACCGGATGGTCTGCAAGACCTTTGTTTCTGCTGTCCCATAACTTCCATCTGCCTGGGGCTTTGTGTTGCTCTATAGGGCCTCACAACATCAGGCCCAGAACCTCCCCCAGGCCAGCATCTTTGATTTCCCTTTGGGGTTAGGGATCCACTCCTGGTTCTCTCTGCAGAAGCCAGAGATACAGGCAGGGTCATGTGTCTGTGACTGCTGTATGGTCTGTGGTAGGGCAGACCCCTACGAAGGGGTATGAGAGAGCAGGAAGAGGAGGACATTGCTCATTCTGCTGCATCACCCACTGTACCCTCACTGTTCCCTGGATCCAAGGCCACACACGTGGCCTTCCAGTCTGGTCCTTCTTTCAGTGGATGCTTGATGTATAGGAATGCCAGATGTACCCTTCAATAATTTTTAAACAGTCTGCTTAAACAAATCCATATTTTCTTTCTAAGATCACCTCCTTCTCCCCATCAGTGTTCCCCTAAAGACACACACATGCACAGGAACATACACCAGAAGGGGCAGCTATGGGCCGAGTTTCTAGATGCAAAGGCATGGCCTTGAGTCTTGATGCAAACGTGGACTGTGGGCATCCGCAAGGACAAACAGGTGGGGATACAGGGTGTGGGTGGCACTGGGAGAGGAAGAGCTAGCTCAGGATGGGTGTCCTCCACCTGCTCCTCTGCTGCTCCCTCATCTGTTCATGGGCCTGGTCCTTTCTCAGTCACAGTCACATTAGCAGTGGCCCTGGCATCTTCCCCTACCAGCAGCCACATGAGAGGTCATACCAGCCCACTGCCATCCCTTCAGTGGCACCGTGGCCCCTGTCTCTGTTCCCAGGGGCAGATGGGAGACTTCTGTGCAAGTGTTGAAATGAGAGATCAGCCCAGCAGTGCTCCAGGTCTTGGATCTGGAGGCATTTCCCTTATCAATTAATGACATCCAGTTGCCTTCCTGCTTGGTGGCCACACAAGTGGCTGAAGTCATTGAGATTTTAAAGAAATATTTGAAATCAGAAACAAGCAAAACCCTTCAAAGTGGATGTACCTTTAATTCTTTTTTAACCCCCAAAAATCAGTCCGTTTCCCACTACTCCCTATGTATGTGGACACAGATGCAGTGAAGTCCTCAGGCAATCCTTGTGTCCTGCCACTATGGCCTCTGCCACTATGTTTTCTGCCATTTACTGCCACTATGGCCTCTGCCTTTGTTCCTATGAGGTGGCTTTAAACATCTAAGCCATCAGCCAGTGGCAGCACCACTCTCCTTACCCTCGGCCCCGAAACTGGAGTTCTCTCGGAGCATCTGCAAATGCGGCAAAGGGCTCTGCAGCACCGTGAGGTTTCAAGGGTAACATGCACAGTGCTTCCAATAAAGTGTGCAAAATATGACAGAAGTTTGTCAGGGAAATTGGCGTTTCTTATCTGCCTAACGTTATTGGCAGGGAAGCTAATTAGATAGGCTGATAGGCGTTATTTACTCCTGTGGAGTAGAATGCGAGTTACTGCATTAATAAGCTCATGGTGACTGTGGTGTCAATGAGGCATCTGGTGTACAGAAAAGATTGTTATTTCAGGAGAATCTTCCTAATTTTCTATTATTTGCATTTATATGGATTGACTGGAATAATAAAACACCAAAAACATAATTGGAAAAATTCACTTCCCACTTCTAGATCTAAGATATCATTTTAACCTCAGGGGGAAAAAGGCCTATGAAAAACTATTTGCACTCCAAAAATCATAGCAGATGAAAAGCTGGTAGGCAAGAGCATTTTCTTTCTGAAGAAAAATTGCACCTCTTGCTAAAGTTTTAGGAATAAAATGTTTAAGAGCAAGGCCTGCTCTCAAGGCTGCATTGGCGGGTAGGAGAGTGGCTTGGGGTGACAGGGGGCAGTGATGACAGAGGGCCCTGGTGACCCTCTACCCTCCAACACCAAGGTTGCTGCTGGGGGCCTGAATTTCACTTTTAGTTCTGGATGCATCAGGCAAAGCTTTGGAAGCCCTTGGACTGCAAGCATCCCAAGGGATGAATAATCTTTTAGTCAATTTTGGCCAACTCTACCTGAATGTGATTGATCTTCATGTTCTATCTGGAGAGATTTTATTGGAAGGGAAGGAAAAGAACTCATGAGGGCCACGATACCTGGAGAGAGCGAATGCTGGTGTGGAGGAGGAGAGTGCAAAGGGAAGCTTAGGAGGCAAGATACCAAAGGCACCCGGGCCACATGAACTGTACTTGAATCCTGAGGTCCTTGTTCACTCAGTGGTGCCACCTTGCTCAAGCTTCTGGAATCCTTTTGAGCCCAAGTTTCATCATCCATAAAATGGAGCCAGTATTACTTACATTAGAAGATTTTTCATTTATTAATTAATTTATTTGTTTGACAAATATTTATTGAGAACCTTCTGTGTTCTCGGTACTAGGAATGCAGCAGTGAAGAAAATAGAGCCCAATTATTGGGTTGGGATGGGTGATGGAGTTAGAGAAAATAAGTATATATTTAGTATATAATCCTATATATGCATGTATATATAAGTGTGTGAATGTACATAGTATTTCGGATGGTGATAAGGAGAAACAGTAAGGAAGGGGGAGCTGGAGTATTGTGAGGTGGAGATGGGGATGCGATTTCTGATTCAGCAGTCAGTTAAGGGATCTCTGAGAATTGTGAGAATCCCAGTTTCCTGGCTTGCAGTGAGCAGGGTGAGGGTGGAGAGAGATGGCACCTTACAGGTAGGAGGGCTTCTGTGTGGCCTTGCAGGACTTTTATTTTTCCTCTGAGTGACAGAGGAAACCACTGGAGGGTTTTTAAGCAAAGAAATGACATCATCGAATGTATTTTTGGTTTTCGTAAATTCCTAAGAATGAAAAATACGCACCTAGTAGGTTTCAATAAAAGTAGGAGAAATTCGTTGTGTGAATGACATCCGGCAACATGGATTCCCTCCTTCCTTACCTGCTTTGCAATTCTGCCCTGAGAAGTAATTAAGCCGCGATGTGAAGCCCTGGATTGGGCCAGGACCCTGGGACTGGAACGCGGCTGCTCTCCAAGGTGCTGAGGGGATTTGGGGCAGTAGAGCAGATTCCTGGCCCATCGTCTGAAACTGGTCTTGAGGCTAGAATGCCATGCCCCTGGATTATTTTTCATGTGTGAATGAGGAACATTTTGTTCTCACAAGTATCTACTGAGATTGTCATAGAAATATCCCCCATTATTTTTTGGAGGGATGCATGTTGTGATGGTTAATACTGAGTGTCAACTTGATTGGATTGAAGGATACAAAGTATTGACCCTGGGTGTGTCTGTGAGGGTGTTGCCAAAGGAGTTTAACATTTCAGTGGGCTGGCAAAGGCAGGCCCACCCTTAACCTGGGTGGGCACCATCTGGTCAGATGCCAGCACAACTAGAATATAAAGCAGGGAGAAAAATGTGAAGGAGAGACTGGCCTGGCCTCCCAGACTACATCTTTTTCCTGTGCTGGATGCTTCCTGCCCTTGAACATCAGACTCTTCAGTTTCGGGACTTGGACTGGCTCTCTTTACTCCTTAGCTTGTAGAGAGCCTGTTGTGGGACCTTGTTGTCGTGTGAGTTAATACTTAATAAATTCCATACATATATTAGTTCTGTCCCTCTAGAGAACCTTGACTAATACACGTGAGTATGGGTGGAAAGTCTGTGGGTTAAGGCTCAAGCAAAGAAATAAAATAATATAAAATAATTAGGATTTCTACTCTTGCACCTGAATTTTTAGGGTGCTCCTCTCTTTTTTTTTTCTGTTGGTTATTTATTTCTAATGCTAAATCCTTAAAAAACAAACAAAGAGGTCTGCTATAAAATTTCTACTGCAAACATTCATCCCATTCATCTTTGAGTACTTGCAGTAAGAGATCAACATTTTAGGGAAGGGAAATCTGAAAACAATTCGATTTCATCTCCCACATGCAGTAAGGCTGAGAATATGGCAATTTGATATAAAAGGCCTGTTCCTACACTCAATATTCTCATCTCTCCTTTTGTCCCATCAGAAAATAATAGTGAGGGTCCAGGAGCCTCCCTTCCACTCTTTCCCTCCTGAACTCCTTGTTGTTAATGTTCAGACACACTCACATGGTGAGGAAAGAGGCAGGCTTCTCTGTTGGTGGAAGATTTTGGCTTGACTTCTCCTTTATGGGGTAAAGATGGTCTTTTGGTTGACCGTGATGGCTCTCTCAGGGCTGTCTGGGATGGAATCTCACCTGTGTTTCTCCTCTTCATGTGGGCTGTGCACACTTTCAACTTCCTCCAGTGACACCTTCCCCCAAGCCAGGTGTGCAGGTTTTCTGAGCAGCTGACCCCACCAGCTTAGTGTTTGTCCCCAGCTTGCAAGGTCATTCTCATGCTTGCCTTACACAAAGGGAGATGAAAGGCAAGATGCCTCTCCTGGAGTGCAAACCATGGTGGTGCCACAGATGCAGCCCTTGCAGCCCAAACATCCTTCTCCAGCATAATAAAGACCAAGAGTGGGTCCTGCAGGATCATTCCATCTGCTGGGCCTTGCGCCTATGAGCTCCATCTTGCACTGTGCATTGTTTAGTGTGTCTGAGCCTCTGGCTGGCACCTACCTGGCTGACATCTGCCTATCAAGTTTTAAATCCAGCTAATGCCCTTTATGGAGAAACTTTGCCAAGGAATCTAACCCAAGGAGACAAGTGAGACTCAACATGTGGTTACCAACTGGCTCCTCCTCAATGTTCACCTAATTTCCACTTGACAGGACTGAAGTTGCTGCCAAGTGCTTTCCATATAGTGTCACATTTGCCCCTCCACAGCCATGTGAGGGGCACTGGGGTGTTCTTAGTCTTGTGTGCAGACAAGGAAACTAAAGCTTAGACAGATGCAGTGATTTTCTTGAGGTCACATATCTGGTAAGTGGCAGGTCTGCCTGGCTTCAAAGCTGGTGCTCTGTGATCTGTGATGTCCAACTACCCACAGTATAATCTCAAGGCTAGTTGGGGGGAAAATTTGCTTCCAAGCTCATGTGATTGTTGGCAGAACTCATTTCTCTGTGGCTGAAAGCCTGAGTGCCTCAGTTTTTTTGCTGGCTATTGGCAGGAGGCCACCTCAGTTCCTAGAGGTTGCCATCAGTTCTTTGCCACATAGGTACCCACTGTGACTGCTAGCTTCACCAACACCATCATGAGGGAGAATCTTCTAGCAAGAGGGGTGCTGTAATCTTAGGTAACATCATCATGAATGTGACATCTCATCACCTTTACTGTATTCTAACGGCTAAAATCAAGTCACTAGTCCTGCCCACACTCAAGGGGAGGAACTTAAACAAGGGAATGGACACGGGGACATAAAGACCATGGGGGACACTGTGGAGTCTGTCCAGCACTGACATTAAGAGTGGCCACCTCAGCTATGGGAGAAGACCATCCCATGCTGGAACAGAGCCCTAAGAAGTGAGATCCATACCAAATTTGACTAGTACGTGAGCAACACCTACAAAAAAGAATCTGTTAAGTGTTAAACCACAAGTATATGTGTTATATTAGTCCGTTATCACACTGCTAATAAAGACATACCTGAGTCTAGGTAATTCATAAAGGTAAGAGGGTTAATTGACTCACAGTTTAGCATGGCTGGGGAGGCCTTAAGAAACTTACAATTATGGCAGAAGGGGAAGCAAACATGTCCTTCTTCACAGGGCAGCAGGAAGGAGAATGAATGCACAATGAAGGGGGAAGACCCTTATAAAACTGTCAGATCTCGTGAGAACTAACTCACTATCTTGAGAATAGGATGGGAAAAACCGCTCCCATGAATAAATTATCTCCCACCAGATCCCTCCCACAACAGATGGGAATTATGGGAGCTACAATTCAAGATGAGATTTGGGTGGGGACACGGACAAACCATATCACACATGTAAGCAAGCTTCTCCTTCATAGGGCTTGTCTGTGTCCCTGCGTGCTATAGAACAACCTTGAGGCTCAGACTTAGATTCTTTTAGGGCCTAAACTCATATAAATAATTGTGCTATTGTAGTCCTACTATGTGCCAGTCACTGGTTGAAGAGTTTACACATGGTTTCATTCAATTTCCATAACAACTCTAAAAATACAACAAAATACCTTTTAGGTAGATACTCTTATTAGCCCCATTTCACAGATAAGCCACTAGGTACAAAGAGGTTAAGTTCTCTGCCCAAGGTCATGTAGCTTGTGAGCAGTAAAGCCACGTTGGGAACCCAAGCAGTCTGACTCCAGTATATGAATGTGTCCCCAGCCCAGTGTCTGAAGCCTTTATCTTACTTGAGTGTCCCAACGTTTTTGAATGGCACAGGTTGGTTAAGAAAAGCTGGCTGCATTTGATTACAGGAGAGACAGGGTGCAGAGTAAGTAAACAGAAATGGCAGAAAGGACACAGTGAGGGGAAACCAAGATGTCTTAGGAATTTTCAAGATATATTTCCTGTGGTGAAATGTATTCCCATGGGAAAGAACAAAGGAGCAATTAGAAAATGACTGGACGCAGTTCAAACAGAAAATTATGAAATTATAAAGAAGCTGATCTTGCACTTGGTAAACACTGATATAACATTGTAAGGTAACTCTTCTGTAAAGAATGGATCTGCGGTGTCTTGTCATCTACAACAGTAAATGCACTAAAAGTTTTACTGGAAAAGACAGCCTGCGGGGGGTTTGTAACTCTTGTTCCCCTGTCCATGATGGGACTCCATGCATCCTTGGGCAAGCAGGTTAGTACTCATCAAAGTGAATTACGGTCACTGCCAAAGGATGACACTAGCTAGAATCCTGCTTCCTGCAACCGTGATGGAAACTCTCCAGGTATATAAAAGAATTATGGGTTAAGATTCCTTTATAGTCTTTAAGAAGCAAGATCTGCAGCTCAGAGCTGGTGCATTGCGTTCTCTTCCAGACTTCTCTGGGATTTGGTAACCCAGGCCGGATGTGTGGTCAAATCATTTTACAGGGTCTCACATTTCCTGGGATTTATAAGCACTGGCTTTACAGTCAGACATACCTGAGCTCAAATGGCATACCACTTAACAAGGTCCATGACTGTGGCCATGTTCTTGGACCTCTCCAAGCCTCAGTTTCCTCATCTGTAAAATGGAACTCAGTGATATCCCAATGGGGCTGTAGTGAGATATAAGAGAAATAGTACATGTTATGCACTCAACCCAGTGCTTGATCCCATGTGAGTGCTCCATAAATGGCAGCCAGAGTCACAGCAGGGGTGTTATGAACATTCCAGTTTAATGCTGAATCGAAAGTTGGCTATATAACTCATACTTATAAATTAAATCAGTTAAGAATAGAGGCAGATAATACTTGCTGATAATGGAAATATAGATTAGATATTATTCTGAGTATACTGCTAAGCCAGTATAGATGCTGGTATGGCTGAGTCCCAAGGGAAAAATTCTATATTTTTTAGAAATGATGTGGCCAATAGTGTAAATTAATTGCAGCACACTGAGAGATGAATATACAAACGGGCAATGGTCAGACCATGCAAAACGATGCAAACCCACAAGGCTGCAGCAGCCAGTTCAGGAAGCCAATCGCTGCAGTAATGGGCTCAGAACAGCCAGGACACGGTCAATGACTGCCAGCATTCCCAATTCCCTCCCCCTGCCCCCAACTTCTAACTCAGAACCAGCAGAAAAAGCCAAATATGTTCTCCAACCAATTATATACGATGTCTTACTTCATATTACTCCACCTGCAGTTTCCCCACACCAATACCCTGCCAGTATATCACACTGGAAGCCATTCCGTTTTTCACTACGAAACTTTCCACCTCCCCTGCTTGCCTTCAAATCTCTGCCAAACGCAAGTGATGATGCCTGACCCTTGCCATAGAAGTTCTGAATGCATAGCCTCTCTTTGTCCTAATTTGGGTGCTCTTTAGTTGTGGAACACTAATATGGTAAAAGTGGCACACAGCAAGACCAACGTCACAGGAACTCTCCAGTGAAAGTCACAATCTTTTAGTATAAAAAGATTAAGTAGTGTTTTTCTTAAATAAAGGCAGTTGTATTAATGACTCTTACTGTAAATTTAAAAGTCAGACAGTTAGAAAATTTACACTAAGAAAGGACAAAGAAGTAAAAATGTAACCCCTATCTCTCTCCCCATGGAGAACCATCCTCATGCGTTCAGATACCTTTGTGATGTGGGTGGGAGTATGCGTGTGTGCACACACACACATACTTTTTAATACATAAACGTGATTATAAAATTCTCATTCTGAAATCCAAAATATTGACGGATATCTTTCCAGGTCAAAGAATGCTGAAATACAGCATAGTGCTGAACATCTGTATGATATTCAGTTGAATGGATATATCATACTTAACTAAGCTATCCTCTATTAATGGACATTTAGATTATTCACAGCACTGTGCTAATGGGAAGATTGCTACAAATGTATATTACTACACATCTGTCCTCTGGTTTTATAATGATAGAATGCTAGAAGTGGGAAAGCTGGTCAACGATTATACACATTTACAATCTCAACACTTACTGTAACTTGCCCCCCAGAACAGTCATATCACTATAGGAACACTGAACATTGTCTACCTTTTTCAATTTTGCCAGTAGGTTAAGTAAAAAGCAATATCACATTCTTGTTTGAATATGCACTTTTTCATGATGAGTAAGAACAAATATTTGTACACACACACACATGCACATTTGGAATTCTTTTATAAATTGCTTTTTCATATATTTGGTCCATTTTTCAGCTGGGTACCTTTTCTTACTGATGTTAAAGCTTCCTGATGTAATTGGATATTAGCATTTTTGTCACATTGGTAATTATATCTTGCATTGTTTGTGTTTGCCTTGCAAATATCTTTCTTTTTTCTCCTTTACAGTTTCTGGTTATTGGGTCATGGGAAAGAAAATATGTTCCCATTCGAAGATAATAAAAGGTTTTAAGGTTTTATTTAAATCTCTGTTCCAGGACAGTATCACTTATTGGGTGAGATTATATCAAGCGCGTTTCATATATTAATCCCTTTTGGATATTTCGAGCGTCCTTCTGCAGACTTCTCATGTCATAAGTTTCTTGAGTATACAGTTTTCAGACTTGCATTTTTTTCTGTTAAAATATTATAGACATTTTATTGCTCCATTTTATCCTGCAGTCTTATGTTGTTGACGAGACATTCTACCCAATCTTTTATTTTTTATTTTTGCTTATAAACCACCTGTTTCTTCTTATTGAATATTTATAAGTTTGTTTTAGTTATTTTGAAGTTTAGTAATCTTACCAGGATAAATTCCAGTATTTATTGTTCCCTAATAATATTCTAGGTCATGGTACATTTCTTGAAAGTCCTTTTCTCTTGCATTTTTATTATTAATTCCATTGGCACATTCTCTATTCTATCTCATTCTCTAATTCATGGAACCCAATATCATCTCTATTGTCATCACATTTTGATCATTTTCTAAGTCTGAATTACCCCCAAAACAGATTATGAGCAAAACCTCATGGAACCGTTTGTTTGGAATCCAATTCCAGGACAGCAAGGATGAAAGAACAACGACAGTGAACGAAGCAAAGGAAAAGACAAAGCAAAAGCAAGGTGCATTCCTGATTTGGTCTCACATCCATAGAAGACAGCTCGTGTTCCGCGGCTTCAGGAACCACTGTGTCCTGGAACAGTTCATCAGGCAGCGGGTGGAGGTCCAAATCATTTGTCACCAAGTCTTTGGTAACATTTGTCTGCTTGCTCCTTTCCATCCAAGTTTACCACAGGGTTCACCACCTGCTCCTTCATACTGGGTTGTGCTACCTGAGCCCTCCGGCAGCTGCTGGGCAGTCGGAGTCCTCGTCCCAGCGCATGATGCTTCATCTGAGCCTGGAGTTCATGGGAGGAGAAGGGGGTTAGATGCAGATGTAAGCCTAAGCCTGTGGTATTAGGAGAAATGCCTGAGGTCCTGACCTGGGGCCAGGTGTGTGTGTTGGTTGTACTGTGTGTGTGGCTGTAGCCCCTGATGCAGGTTGTCTTCACTGCGGGGCAGGGCAGCCTCCCTGCTGAGGCTCCCCAGGGGGTCCAGAGGTGTGCAGCCCAGACAGTCTGGGAGGCTTAAATGTCGGACACCCGAACAGTAATTTTCTCTGTATTTTTTTGTTTCTTTGTCTTCTGCCTCTATGTTACCTGTGACTGTTCAGTCCTGTCCTGAATGTTATTGAATTGGTTTCTGCAGTGTCCATTCTGGTAACTGCAGCTTCTAAAACATTTGGGATTTCTGCAGTGGCACTGTTTTTCTCTTCGTTATCTTCACTTAGGCCTGCCAGGTCTGTTTTAATCTCATTGTATTATCTTCTTTAGGCGTTTATCTTTTGTTCGTTTTACTTTCTAAGTATGTGAAGAAATTCTCAGATTTGTTTGATTTTCAAAAGTGACCACTTTGTGTCTTCCTTTCTCCCTTCTTTCCTTCTTTTCCTCCTTTCTGAAAGTAAAATTCCAGAATAATCATGCATTTTTGAGTGCTTACTAATGGCAAGTATTTTGGTAAACATTCTGAATCCTTACAACAATCCTTACGACAATAGTATGACATAGGTAGTGTTATCTCAGTTAAACGTAGAGAAATCCAGTAAATTGCCCAAGGCCATACAGCTAAAACATAGAGGAGACTTAAACCCAGCTGTACTTGATTCCAAACTCTGTTTTCACATATTGAGGGCTTTCTATGTATAAGCACTTATTATGCCTTCCCAAATAGACCTTTTAGCCTTGTTTATTTATCTGATTAGCTGCAGAACTTTGACCAAGTCATTGCACTACTTATGCTCAATTTCCTTATCTGTGAAACACTGAGCTTAAATTAATTTTCCTCTAGCTTTGACATTCTTGGCTCTATTTTCTCCCTACTCCATGCTGTATTGTTTTGGAGACACAAACCGTACTTTCAATATGGGCTGCTCGTTGTCCAGGATTAAAACAATGGGGCTGCAATCTCAGCTCCTCATCTGCCAAAAGGGAGGTTTAAAAACCTGATAAAAATGACCGACTTTCTTCCCTGCCCCCAGCATTCATCTCGATTGGGTAGCAGGGTGCAGTGCACTGCTGATTACCAGACACAGAAAAAAACTGCTAGAAATTTGCTTCTCAGCATTCAGGAGAGGAACAAAGCTTTGGTGTGGACTCTTTCTTGGTTACGGGAGGATAACTGGAGGAAGCCCTCCTGACCACCAGGTGTAGGCCAAGCAGTCACTCTGCGTCCTCTGCATTGCTGCAGATATTGAGTGAACACAAATTCAAAGGCAAGCACCTCAGGCCAGGATAGTAAGTGAAGCATCTCTTTTAATAATATAAAATACTGTCCCAAAGGAGAGGGTGCATCTCTGTGGATTTTTTTTTAAAGTTATAAAAATTCTTTTAATTGGAAGTTTCCTCTGGTTTTCAAGAGAAGACATCGGAGGATGCTGGGGATATAGGTGGGGACACAGCTCATGAGATGGGTTCTCCATTAAGGACAGAAACATGTCTGATATTTAATCACAAAGTCCAGGATTTGGACTTCATTTGTAGAAATTAAGGAGGTGTCATGAAGAGAGCTGGTTGTGATGTCCTTATGCTTTCTCCAGGTTTGCACAGTGGACACTAGCTGTTTGTCACCACCTAGTATCCTTTCCCCCTTCTGGTAACACAAGATTGCATGTCGGGGACCCACATTCCTATACTGTTGGCCCTGTGGTTCCTCTGGGTTTGACCTCAATTCCAGGGGTGGCCATGTGACCAAGGTGCAACTAGTCAGACGCCTACTAAGCTCCCTTCTGCAGGGATGGGTGCAGGGATGATCACGTGGAGTCCAGATTTTTGCTAAACCCGCCTAGAAGGAAAATTCCTTTCTTCCATGGTCTTGGGGCTGTTGGTAGCCATTTTTCCACAGCAAGGGAAAACTTTCAGTAGTATTAAGGGATACAGGAAAACGGAGAGGCACCAGTCCCTGGAGACAAGGGCTGGGGCTCTGGAATCCATCATGCCAGAAGCCATATCCACCCTAGCCCTTCACTTGATGTAATCCAATAAATTCTCTCTTATTTAAACAGCTTTGAGCAGAGTTTTCTGCAGCTTGCAAACGAATGCTTCTACAGCACACTGTTCACCGTGGCTGCTTGGATGCTTGACCAGGAGCCTTACTGTTTTTTCTTTCCATTGAAATCGGACGTCAGTGCTTTCTCCAGTGTCTTGCTTTCTACTAAACAACTCTGATGTCCTCTAATAATTTGGCCATAACATTTCAGTTGCCCAATGCACCTGCCGTAGGGTGTTATTTTACGAAGTATTATATAAAACTTTCAACAAGCACAATTAATATAAAGTTGCCCCTTCTTAGGTGGGAGACTTTATTTCCTTTGTTTCTGGGGCGTGTGAGTATGAGAAGGTTCTGAATTACCCTCCATCCAAAATGTGTACTGACTAGCTCTCTCATAAATTGGGAGCAGGGAGGGAGAATAAAGGCAGTGGCATCTTTGGTTATAAACTCCTGCCAATAAGCACAAAAATAGAAGATACAACAGAGGACAGGGGCAGTTGAATGAGGCTTTAAAAATTCTTTTGTTTCATTTTGTGGCTATAACCATAAAAAATCACTTCCATTTGGATAAGGCTTTTTTCTTTTTATATCTCAAAAAGCTTTCACATCCATATTTGAACTGATCCTTATAATTCTCTGATATAGCGGAAAAAGATGCTGCAATTTCAGATTTTACAGCCGATGAAACTGAGCTCCATAGAAATAAACCAGGGACACACTCCTAATTATTAATCCATGCTCTGTGGGTTCTAAGGATTAGAACTTCTCTGTTTTCTGACTTACAGATGATATTATGCTATATTTCAAAAAGATTATGCATAAACTTGCCACTGAGAATATGAACTCTCTTGTCCACAATCCCAGAAGTTCCAAATTATGAAAGAATTTTGCAAAGGACCAGTGTTACCACTGATACTATGCTTTCATTAGTAACTCTTAAAAAATTAATTTTAAATGCTACATTCAATTTTTTTATAAGAACTTTTGGAAGGTTTAAATAATTATCCAATTTCCAAGCTCTCCTTAAGTTTACCATTTCAGAAGCAGCAAATTGTATCAGGTTGGAAGAACAGATATTTGCAAGATCCCAGTTAAAATACAACTGCACTTTACTTAAGAAACAGACACAGCTACATTGCAAATCAAGTGTGGGCAGGCAGATCTCCCTGGGCTCCTGGCCTCAGATCAATGAGCAAAATCAGGTGGGACTGGAATGCATTGTATGCTATCCAACCCCCATCAGGGTCATGGGCACTGGCATTATAGACCTAGGGGTACTCCCAGCTCACCATTCACTAGCTGGTTGCCTTAGGTAAGTTACTTACTTATCTAGGAATTATGTCCTTACACTGTAAAATGTCCTGAATAACAATAATGGTTTTACAGGGTTTTGTAAAGATTAAATGAGGTAATACACATACAGTACTCAGTACAGAGCCTGATCCTCTGTAAGTACTCAAAAAATTGCTACTTTTAGCATTACTCTTGGCATAGCACTCCCCCTATCCCCTGAATCACCATCATCATCATCAGCAGCAGCAGCAGCAGCAGCATCACAGTTATGGAAACCATGTTAGGTCTTCTTTTGGGGACTCTAGTTATCGACTTTCCTGAGATCCAACACAGTTTAGTGTCTTGACTCCATGGCCGTGACCTTGCCTGTCTGCTCATGATATAGAGGTATGCTTTGTGTTTCTTACTTCCTTTTTCTTTTACTTGAGACAGGGTCTTGCTCTGTTGGCCAGGTTGGAGTGTGGTGGTGCAATCTCGGCTCACTGTAACTTCTGCTTCCTGGGTTCAAGCAATTCTCATGCCTCAGCCTCCCAAGTAGCTGGGATTACAGGTGTGCACCACTGTACCTTGCTAATGTGTGTGTGTATGTGTATTTTTAGTGGAGACAGGGTTTTACCATGTTGGCCAGGCTGGTCTTGAACTCCTGGCCTCAAGCGATCCGCCCACCTCAGCCTCCCAAAGTGCTAGGATTATAGGCATGAGCCACTGTGCCTGGCTTGTGCTCTGTGTTTCACATGCCCAGCATCACACACAGGAGTTGGCATAAAATATGACAAGAAATATAATTCTCAAATGGTAACATAGTGCTTATGTAATTGTAGCTGAATGACTCAGTAGCTCTATAAACACTCCACTAACAAATTAGAGGCTCATGTGGATATTTACCATTTTATAGTTATAATCCTAAATGATGGAAATTGGCCTTACTTGCTGACTGTAGTCACCTCTGTATTTTTCTCTCATTCTGCTTCGCACTGGGCTCTAATACTGCATAGCCCAAGAGAAAATCCAGGACTTTTCATTAGGCACTGCACTCCAACCTGGCCAACAGAGCAAGACCCTGTCTCAAGAAAAAGAAAAAGAAAGCAAGAGACACAAAGCACACCTCTATATCATGAGCAGACAGGCAAGGTCATGGCCATGGAGTCAAGACACTAAACTGTGTTGGATCTCAGTCAAGGAGTATATTTTACTTGAAGCAGATACTCCCAGGTGCAAATCTGATGGCTTTATTTGTCAAAGTCTTGTTGATTAATACCCCCTTGTGATAACTGTATATTTTAAATAGTTCTGGTTTGGAAAATCACTTGCCACTAGGAGACCCCTCCATCTGTGTATTTTCACGAAGAAAATACTGCTAAAAGCTTTTACACTTTCAAAATATAATTTGGCTTAATGAAAGAAAAGAAAGTCTTTCTATTTGGTGAAATGGTCTGAGACAGTTGTTGGAACAAGGTATGCTAAAAAAATTTTTAATAGATCAGAAAAATCTATTCCATTTCCACTTCCCTCCTCTCGTCTATAGTAAGATATTCAGTTGCTGGAAAGAAAGAAAGCAATTGTAAGATTTAAACTACATATTTTTTAAAATCATAAGGTTTTAGAATTCTTATAGTAGAGTGGTTGTGTGGGATGTCTGTTTACTTTCAGCTAAATTTTCTTTGCTTAAGTTATGTGCACAAGTTTCTGTTTCCACGTTTAATTATAGAATGGTGCTCAAGTTTGCAGAAAATATTTACACATAAAAAACTAAGCATATTGCACTATTATTAACCCCAAGTCTTGTTGACACTCATAACACTTCTTTGTGAGCACAAAATCCATAATTCCAACCCTTGTGAAATTGTAGCCACAGCCCTCTCAAGCTGTGTGTTGGTATTGTTCTGGTTGTAATACGATAGGTTTGGGGATTTGATGCAGGAGAAACATCAAGACATCATAATTCTGGTTCTTTAGATACAGGCATAAAGGTTTTCCATTAGGGAGCATCAAGAGATACATTTGGCTTGTCGCATGGTAACCAGTTCCTTGATGAAGGAAGACAGTTGATCTACTCATGTACAAGGATCTGTTGTGCACCTCCTCTACTCTACATCACAGGATTCAAAGTAGAAGGAGGAGATGGGGGAGGAGAAGATGCATCCCTGTCCGTAAGCAGTTGGCGCTGAGTAGGAGGCCTATTAAAATAGTGCATGAGCTGAGTAAGTGAACCAGTAAAGAAAGGAATGTGACAACTCACCCTCATTTGGCTCCGTGCTCCAAAAAAGGACTCTCTTACAAGCAGAGGGAGAAGCATCCCCTCTGAGGGTGGCTTGACCGCACATGCCAGCGGGACTCTCATTGTTGCTGGCTCAGAGAGACGTTTCCTGTGTATTTCAAAGCAACTTTGATCCCAACAGACTCTTTTTCTTTTGTCTCCCCTTCTTTATTCTAATGTGAAATATCACTTGATGTGAACTCTGGAAACAGAACAATTTTTGAGAAAATGTTGGCTCAATGTGCTTGAGGAAGAACCACAGGAAATCAGCAACATCTGCTTCTAAGGAAAACCAAACAGCATGTGTTGGGCTGGGGTGGGCTATTGGTCAAGACTGCTTCGATGGTAGGTGGCGAGAGCCAAGTTCAGTGGAGTTTCTGAAACACAAAGCATATTCTCAGACACGGAGGAAGGAGTGTGGTCGGGCCTCAGAAGCCACTGATCTCAGGTCCAGCTTCAGCCGGACTCTGTCTGGAAAGTTCTCCTCCATTCTCTCTCTGTTGGCTTCTCTCTTCTCCCACTCGACAGAACAGCTTCATTCATGTAGTTGGACCTGGGGATACCTTGTGCTCATCTAACAGCTTCAGCGGCTCAGGGAGAAGGAAACTCCCTGAGAAGGAAACTCGTGCTCTGAGTCCTTGGTATTTGGGAAACTCTGGTGGAAGGATTCTGACTGGCCAGGCTCCAGGCAGGCACTCTCTCCTGACTCAATCAACTGTGGCCAGGAAAGACCCCTCTGTCTGAACACGGTGCATGACATGCTGAGTCTCATTACGTATGAACCTCATTTATGAATGACAACCTCAGAACCATGATGTGGAGGATCAGCCTCAGGAGGGAGACATTCATGTAAGACAATCCCATGGAAGTCCACTGAAGGTGAAATGTCCACTGGACTTCTCTTCAAAGACAGGCTTTCTCTGTGTCTTCCAGAGAGTCTACAAGACATTTAAACACCAGGAAGAATTGGTAGGAAAGATAAATAAGTCTGCCCATTGCTGGGATGTCATGTGGACTGGGCTGGGTCTTCAGAATTGATCATTATTAATGTCTAACCACCTTCCCTCAGCTTTTTGGAATAGGACAGGTGGCCTGAGTGACGGGAGATGGTGGTGTCACCTTCACAATGCCCCCTGGGACAGCCATCTTTCCTTATAAAAAGCATATTTTCAGGGAGAAGAGGCAGCACCCAGGATTGCTTGCTTCAGGGAATATGACTGTACCTGGATTCCAGGCCATGCACAACAGTAGGCACATTAGGCATGGGTAGTCACTTCCACAGGGTGATGATTAGGAAATCCTTGGGCAATTTTACAGCTAAATATATCCACCAAACCCTCATAAGGACACATTTATTTCTAAATTTCAGTATGGTTCACATATTTCTTGCTAGGTGAAAGTTTTACGCCAGTTTTCTAGCCTGAAAAAATACAGCAAAATGCAAAATATAGCACTTGCAATGGATTTTTTCATATGCTGTATTCTCAATTTTTATTATATGTCCTTATAATAACCACGTCCCAAACATGGTTCCTATAAATACATAAATATCTTAACATAGTTTTTAGTGGCAAGCCAATATAAGTATATTACATAAAATGTTTGTTTGCAAACTGTAATTAAAGATGATAAAATAATATAAGGAGATGCTTCTTTCTTCTATTATGTAACCATTAGAACTTGGGAAATAAGCTTTGTGAAGTGGAGTTTCCATATTACATGTAAATGTAACTAATGTGCCAAGAGGACCAGTGAAGTTCTCACACCAAGTTGATGGAAACCAAAACCTAATCTTCCCCCAAATAATGTCATCCAAAACAATTACTTTTTTGTGTGAGAATTTTTTGATGTGTTAATAGGATCATTACATTGCAGAAGAGAACTTCAAAAAAGAGTTCAAAATGATTAAAAACACGAAAGAAATAGCCAGTCCGAAAAACATAGGCCATGCCAAATTTTAATCATCAGTTTAGAGAATGACTACTAGAATTTAAGCTCCACTAGAACAGGAAATAAGGTCCCTGTGCACATGACATATTTTTCTAATTTCCTGTTGCTATTTCTGTGCTTAACACAGTGATTGGAAAATAATAAATACTTGCTGATTAAGTGAATAAATTATTTACTTACTTAAACCTTGCTTTATTTTCAAGAAATTACTCACTAGGAATAAGCAGAACTAAAAAAAGTATCTAAGGAATCACAATGGATTATAAACTGCACTTAAGTACGAATTAAAAGTTAAGATGCTTCTTAATGAAAAAGAGCAGTCACTTCCTTCCATTTATGTTTAATGGTGCCTTAATGGAGTACTTGAAAACGTGCATAAGAAAATCATTGATTAGCTGTCTTTCATCATCATGGAAAATGGGACAAGAGAAAATGAGTTTAAACATTAATACGTGATATTAGAGGTAGATATAAACAAGTGATTTCTCAACTGTTCAAGGGAAATCTTGGCTGACTTTCCACTAAAGGTGGAAGATAGAACATATGCATCTGCGTTTATAGCCTCCAGAAGCTCCACTAAAATCATAATAAAAGGATGTTTAAAACAAGCATAAACCCAAAGGATAAGGAGAATGAGGGAGGAAACAACAACAATACAATTTTGAAAGAGACAAAGAAGATAGAAAAAGGGGTAAATTACCTATCAGGCCCTGGAAAACTTAATCCTAAACTGGCAATGGAAAAAGCTTAGAGTTAAGATGACTCAACCAGACATGGTGGCTCATGCCTGTAATTCCAGTACTTTGGGAGGCCAAGGCAGGTGGATCACTTGAGGCCAGGAGTTCAAGACCAGCCTGGTCAACATGGCAAAACCTCATCTCTACTAAAAATGCAAAAATTAGCTGGGAGTGGTGCCAAACACCTGTAATCCTAGTTACTTGGGAGGCTGAGGCATAGGAATTTCTTGAACCCAGGAGGGAGAGGTTGCAGCGAACCAAGATTATACCACTGCACTCCAGCCTGGGTGACAGAGTGAGACTCCACTTCAAAAAAAAAAAAAAAAACAACATGATTTACACCTCAAAAGATTTAATATTTAGTGGCACCAGATACCTCTGGAAGTAGGGTTAAAGTGGGTGACTAAAATAAGGAGTGTTTTTAGAAGTTGGTTTAAGAAGGAATCAGACCCCGGATTCCCTCTTTAATTCTAGGTGACTACCTCTACCCTGTGCTCCTTGCATGATACAAGACTGGAAGTTTATTCCTTGTCAATAATAAAAAGGAGGGTTTTGGACTGGAGGAACTAGGCAAAATTGAATGCAGAGATACTCTACTAAGAACTTAGGGGGCAGGTGAATATGGACACCCTGGGTCCTGAGAATCTCTTTCAACCCTCTACCCTCACTCAGTTCCTACAAGCCTGACACTTCACCCTCCAGTCATAAGATTTGGACATTCTTTCCTGGGTTGTTTGGCCACCCGAAGGAAAGACACAAAGAGGCTAACATTGGAGGTTCCCCAGCTGAGCGGTCATCCAGCCCACCTAGCAATGAGGCACATAGAAGAAAACCTCCACCTAATGTGTTTAAAGCTCATGGCCAACTCGGCAGTGCATTCTACTTAATAGGAGAAGACAATCAAATATTAAGGGACATCTGAGGAAAGCCTTTAGCATGGAAGATAGATATCGAGCATTTCTAAAGTTAAAAAAACAACTTATAGGAAATAGAACTATACAGGAAGAGGAACACGACAACATCAAAACCAAACCAGATCAAAGCAACACCAAAAAACGATCAGTAATAACCTTATAGGAATAAGAGGATATAATGAAACAATGAAATAAGAACTGAACGCTATAGAAAAGGAATATTCAAAGAATAGCAACAACAACAAAACATTATTGGGAATAAAAAACATCAAAATAGAGAGCACAGTCAGTAGAAAGTTTGAAACATAAGTCAAGGGAGTCTCCCAGAGAGCAGAATGAAAGATTTAAAACATATAAAATAGAAGAAAATAATTAGTGGACAAGTCTAGGAGGTTCAACATTTAAATAATATGGAAATAGTGGTTCCAAAAAGAGAACATATGGAAAGAAATAATCAATGAAATAATGCAAGAAAATTTCCAATAATGGAAGAACATTAGTTTCTAGTTTAAAAGAGCTTGCCAAACATGTAACACAATAGTTGAAAATAGGCCTCACCAAATCTGTTCACATATCATAAAATTTCCGAACATTCAGGAAGAAAAAGAAGACCCTATCTATAAGCTTTTATAAGTTTTAAAAAAAGTCACATCAGATTCAGAATCAGAAAGGCTTCAGTCTTCTCAATAACACTCATGTATAGCTGAGAGCCAATTGCATGAGATTTTGTAATTCTGAAGGAAATTGTGGAGTGAAATAAAGATATTTTCAGGCAAGCACTGTCTGAAAGATGCACTTCTCATGCACCATTTCTTATGAGTCTGTAGACGGATGTGCTTCACACCAAAATAGAGTATAGATCAAGAAAGTGACATAGGAATAAAAGAGCTTATGATGAAGACAAAAGATAAATGGAGGAAACCTGCAAATTATTCTGAAGCGTGATTCTAGGGATGGCTGTGCCCCAAGCTTACAGGTTGACTGATTCAGACTGGAGTGGGTTGGGAAACTCTGAGAAAGGTTTCTTCAGGAAAACTAAACAGACAAAGATCCAGATGCGTCTGAATGTCTTAAGAGGAGATTATACCACTAATGAAGCTTTTGTTGATGGATTAAGGATGAGTACATAGACAATTCATCAAATTAAAGAGATAAATTTATTAACTCCAGAGAAAGCAAAAGTTGTGCAGGAAAAGACGAATACTCTTAGCTTACTATATGGCATCCCTGTGTCTGATGTTACAGTCACAATATGTAAACAACTGTTGATCTCACTAAAATGATGAGTTAACTCTATAATGTCTGAAACAGAAAAATAAAGAAGGAATACAGGCATATTTTTGTAGACATGGAGGTGATAAAATAATCAGCTGAAGGTGTTGAAAGTGATTGCTTCTGGGAAGGGGAAAGGGGAGTGAGGAAATGTGTGTGATTAATTGGCTCTTTAACTTACGTACATGTGTAAGTTTGATAAAACTAAAAATTGACAAGCAAAGGAAAAGGACAAAGGGATGAAGGGTGCAAGAAAGGAAGGGAGAAGTGGGAGAAATGGAAAGAATGAAAGATAAGAGAAGGAAAAAAGGGTGCATAGATTCTTTATTCTGAGCAGATGACATTTTGACTGATACCTGGTCTTGATCATATACAGGACTCTGAACTTCAGGCAGCAAGGTTTTCAGAGCACACAATTTGATCTGCGACGTGTACATAGGCACATTTTCTCCTCCTGTCTTCACAACACTAATTGTAGGGTTTAGCTCACTCTCAGTCTGCCTGTAATAATTTATTAACAAACCAAAGGGATATCACAGGAAAATTTTTCCAATTCATGCTGGGCTGCGACAGACATGTCTGAGACGAGTCCATTTACACCAGTGCAGCTTTTGCCCAGCTGTTCAGACATTCATAATACATTGGGAGATCACAGCTGTGTTTGTAGAATTTATACTTCAGATTAAAGTAGAATTTAATAGCTATTTACAGCATATTTTAGAAGACAACCCTTTGATCTTCTCAAGTGTTATACACGTGTAGCTTTAGCTGCTATGTACAGGAAGGAGCAGGGCAGCTCTGTCAGAGAGTAAGAGGCAACCTTTAAACTAGTGCTGATCCCCTGGTGTGACCAGATTTCAGTGGGTGGAGACTTGTAGGAACATGTGCACACTTCTCTTCCATTTTCTTTCTATTCTGCATTGCAGTGGGCCCTGTTGGAATCACTGGGAATAACCTTTTCCCTTGACTAAGAGGGCTATGTGGGGGACCCAGAGGAGATAAGAGCCCCCACAGATGTGGGTTTCAGTTTCAGTGATGCCAGTCATCTGGGCAATTTACTTCACATCTCTAAGCCCCACTTTCCTTACCTACAGGATGAGAATTCCAACATTCTTTCAGAGGTTCTTGAGAGGATTATCTGAAATCATGTAAGTGAATAATACAGTTCAATGAACAATGAATGAAACTGTTATTACCCTATGAATTCCCTTGCTGATAACCTTGGCAACCACTGGCTCTGCTTCTTAAAAATGATGACCACTTCAGGTGACAACATTTATAGTTTGAATTGGGATCCATCACATGCCTTTGAACTTGACCACCATAACAACTCTGAGGAAGAGAATGAGCAGGTGAAAGAGATGACCAGAGGGGTTAAATAACCTCCTCAAGGTCATCCAACTGGGAAGTAGTAAAGTGGAGATTTGAACCTGAATCATTCTGGTACTCCATTTAGGAATGCTCTCACTTGTGTACTATCAGGAGCAGTTTGAATTGTTCCTTACACTGAGTGGGAATTGGCCTTTCATTGACATTAACCCCTTTCTTTGATGTGACAGTCTTTCAAGCATTTGAAAAAATAGCTACTCTGTCCTTCAATGCCCCTCTGACCTGCTGCCCAGTGGTTTGAAGCTAAGACTCAATTGCCCCATTTGCAGGTCAAATACTAAGTGTCTTCCAGGCACCAGCATCCGTAAAGACATGAGTGTCCCAGGTCATTGGCAGAAGTCCCAGCCAAGGGTATTGGAAGCTTCGGGCGGCCTTGTGTGAATGGTGCAGGATGTTGGATGCTTAGATCCCTCAGAAGGCCTTGCCACAAAGCCCTTTGTGACAGCTTTTCTTACCAGCATTAGGCTTAGTTAGTCATCTTTACAAGCTTCTAGGAGCCTGGCCAGTGTGACGATTGGAGTAACCACCTAATAAAAAAGTGTTCAAGGCCCATTTCCCTTGGCCAGACTGCTCCTGTTCTTAGGGCAGGCTACGCATTCCCACTTGATTAAATCAACAACGTGCATTTCATTCACATACAACAGTTTTCACGAACTGAAAACTGCATCCAAGTCTGCCAGTTTCATCTTCCTGTAAATTTGCTGTGTAGCCCTCAGTTGGGTGACCCCAATCCTCCATCTGTATGGGCTTGGAGGGCTGTGCGTCTTGAGGGCAGCAGGGAAGGGCAAGGGAGTTTTGCCATACTAATTAGTAAAGATCATCCTAAATGCAATACCAGTTAGAACAACATACCCTTGGAAATAAAACTGAACACAAAATAACCCAATTCAAATCCCAGGGAGAGTAAGAAGGCACAGGTTCTGGATGAGGAGGAGAAAATACAGACTCTGACAAATTACTTTGTGCTGCTCTGTGTCTCCTCCTGGGCCAAGAGGTCAGAGTGTCTGCTGGGTAGAGACGTTGGCTTTGAGTACATCTGTGTGGGCTTAGGATCCAATTCCCAGATGGAGATGGTCCAGATGGTGAGAGCAGCACATATGAGTGGGAGGGTTCAGTCCCTTGGAGAAGGAGTAAAATCATATTCCCAGATGGAGAGGTCAAGGCTGTGGGTATTTTTGGTGCCTTTCAGTAGGAGGACAACGTTATTCCCACACCTGATTGGCAATCTCTTTTGGCGTAATGGAATTTACATGTTGGCAAGGATGTCGTCACGTGACTGTGTTACAGAAATAAACCTCGGGGTGCTCGGCTTGTCTGTGACGTACGACTCCCTTCCCTGCAGGCAGACTTCCTTGTCTGCAGGGAGTGAGTGAGAAAAGCACTCGCTGGATAATTTTAGAGAAGAGAGCTGAATACGACTTCCTTTCTCCCCTTTGATAGAACACAGGAAAGAGGAACTGTTAACCTGTTAAAAGCGCATCTTATCCATACAGCTCAAGTCAACTTGTAAACCAATCAACGGAAGCGTGCTCCCAGCCAAGCAGTGCTGTTTACCATTTGTATAAACCTTAGCAAAGGGGCTAGCAGTAGAAAATATAACAAAGATTTAAATTTTTCATCGTATAATTTATATAATTTCCTGGAGGCAGAAACTTACTCAGGAACTCTTAAAAACTCTGTTTCCCGTTGGAATTCCAAATTCTGTTGGAAGTTTCAAATATTGTTGGAATTTTAAGCATATTAGTGAGAAATACCTAAAGTCCATCCTCTTAAACGTTTAATAAAATGAATCAGAAGTAAAGTGTGCAAGATAATACCACTTTATCTTTTCTTAATGAAAACACTGCCACCAACTGGTTAATAAATGGTTTTGTCTACTTTTTCATTGACCGGAATAAGCAAAGTAGTTTTTTCTTCATTTAAAAAGGGATCCCAATTTCTATTAAAGGTAATTGTTTTCTCTTTTCATAAAAATTAATAGCACCTCATAATTGACTGTCATTCTTCAGTCGTTTGCAGAGTAAAGATGGCCTGAAAAGGGCATATACTTGCCATTCCCCAAGCAACGGTGGGCAGCGCTTTAGAGGGCACACCGATGGTTTCCAGGGGGATTTGTTGAATTTCACAATTTCAGCCTAGTGAACCACACAGCCAGGTTCATTAAGCTAATGGGGCAGTTGTCCTCATTTTTATAAAAGTAGGAAGAGCCCAGCTGACAGAGTCAATGACCACAGAACATATCTTTTAGCAGCCTCAAGATATGTGCATACTGGGTGGGTTAGTCCTTCGGTCCTTATTGAAAAGCAGTCCAGTTCTCTCTCTGCTTTTGTGCCGGATATGCTCCAGAGGACTTATGTTGACTTTAGAACTTTAAGTGACCTAAGCTGTCTTGAAGTGTTAAGGCACAGAGAAAAAAAATAAAAAAGAAAAAGGAAAGGGAAGAATCAAAACAGCTACATCTGATAAACATAAAAAGAACTCAGGGCTTCTACCTGATCAGATTTTGTAAAATCTGAACCATCGTCTGGACACTCAGATGCCTTCATCCAGGTCAAGTGTGGCACCAGGAGCTGAGCTGCTGTGCCTGTCACTTTGCTGGGAAGCATCCTTCACTGAGGAGGGAGGGAGCTGTGAGAGGAGCTCTTGTTCGTGGGGAGCACAATCATGATGCTTACGCCAGGCTCAGTTCAAGGCACTGCCTCAAGAGGTCTGAGCTGAACCTTCAAGGTCAGCAGGTGAGGTCTCCAGGGGTGGGTGTGGGAAATATCCCTGAAAGGATCCACTAAATGTGGTGCCCCAGGTGAAGCCAGGTTGAAAGAAGAACCAAGAACAGATCTGCGGGGGGAAGATCACTGTGGGCTTGGGGTAGAAGGAGTGTGAACCGGGCCAGCAGCCCCTCTCAACCATGAGGACAGTGGAATGGGGAGGGGTGACCCAAGGGGACCCACATTCGAGAATCTAGCCACGGAATAGTTTTGGCTTTGTTTCCTTGAAGTTTGGTTTCATTTTTAGTCAGCCATGGCTGGAGTAACAATTCCTGAGCTGTTCCTGACTATGCTCCTTTAGCAGGATGTTGGTGGGTGGGGTCCAATCATTCCAAGATCTGCCAAATGACACAAAGCTGAACAATGTGTTGTGGCCCCCACACTTACTCCGCTATGAATTTCCTTTGAACAGAGCATGGGGTGGTACTTGTGCCGAGGAACAGGCATCAAGAGACTGGCAGCGCTGACTGCCTCCCACCCATTGGGTCCCCTCCACCTCACCCCAGTACCAGCAGGATGGGCCCCGATGGCCAGGGCTGGGTAACCGCACTGAAATTCCAGAAATCTGCTTTCACTGAGGCACATCGAAAGCCTTGTAAGGAAGGCTACCTCACTCACCTCCAGCCTGGGAGTAGGTGGCCCCAGCCCCACTATGGGGTTGGGAAATGGGCTGATATTCAAACTTATGTGTTCCTGCTCCTTCCACACCACACGGTGCAACAGAAGGGCATGGAGTCTGGGCCGTGACCCCAGGCCTGCTGGAGACCTTGGCCATCTCCCTTGTCTTCTCTGAACCTCAGTTATCTCACATGGAAAATGAGGGCTTTGGGCTAGAATGATCTCTTGAGGACCTCAGGTGTTCTCACGTTCTGAGGTTCCCCCAACCATGACTGTGTGCCTGTGTGGTACACACTCATCCACACACAGGGTGCTCACTATAGTAAGAGCTTGGTATGGGGAAGCTTGTAGCTGCATGGTTGTATCAACTGAATTTTCACACTAAAATTTGATTCCAGTTGTTTCAATGGAACACAGTCAGATAGAGGCAGTGGGGGCGTGGAGAGAGAGAGAAAGAGAGAGGTGGCACTCACTCATTCACTAGAGTCCCTTTTCTTCCAACGAATGAGGAAAATGGTAAGGATTCTCTGAATAAAAAGATTCATTTCTCAAAATGGCATTAATAAGAAAGGGGGAAGGATCATTAAGAGTTTAAAATATGAAGATAAAAAGCTCTCAAAGGTTCCTAAGCACCAACATTAAGCTGTAACATCATTTATTAACTACACGGTTTTGTAGGACTCTTCACAGTTAATATTTAACTCAGTTGAGTTCACAGGTATAAAAGTATTTATGCAGCACAATTACATTATTTAAGGGCAAGTGTCCATTTTAGGATATTTGAAATGCCTGGCAACACTGGAATTCTGCAGCAGTTAATGTTCAAATAAGGTGCAAAACAAATGTGTGGACTGGTAAGTTTCCCACAGGCCTTCAGATGATCCCCAGAAATAAAGTATAGAGAAATATTTTTATTTAAAAAGTCCATTCAAAAATATGCATTTTGATAGCACAGTGGGGTGAATGTAGTCAATAATAATTGTATATTTTAAAATAACTGAAAGAGTGTAATTGGATTGTTTGTAACTCAAAGGATAAATGTCTGAGGGGATGGACACCCCATTCTCCATGACATGCTTCTTTCACATTGCATGCCTGAATCCAACCATCTCACGTGCCTCATAAATATATAC